>NW_027526385.1:184915793-185238735 GCF_048455015.1 Haemaphysalis longicornis | reverse complement strand
ATTCATAAAAAATAATGTAACGTCACTAATGGTAAAAAAAGAGTCTGACCATTCCCCTATGCCTTCTTTGGCATTGTAGACGGCCGGCATTTCTTTCTGTATTTCCTAACGAGCCCCTCATTTCCAAAACCATATTAACGTGCGAAAGCTTAGCGAGGGCCTCGGTTCTGGCAGCCTTGATGCCAAGGTAGCATCAGAGGGTTTCCCGCCAGTTACCCGCTCATGACACGCTGTAGACGTTCGAGTCACGCCCCGGGAGTTGAAAAGAAGGTCCCCTTCTCCCCGTGTAGTCTGAGTGGTGCTGGCTACCACCCTCAAGCGTCAGATACAGTTTTAGTAAATATAAATACCCCAGAAAGTGAAGGAGAACACAGTCGCCCAGATAGCCGAATTGTTAAGGCATTCGAGATCTAATCGAAAAGCATGGGTGCGGTCCCACTCTGGGCGCGTATTTTTCTTTCTTTCTCACGTAATTAATAAAAAAATATTGTAACGTCACTAACGGTAAAAAAATAGTCTAACCATTCCCCTGTGACTTCTGTGGCGTTTTAGGCTGCCGTTATTTCTTTCTGTATTTCCTAAAGAGCCCCTCGTTTCCAAAACCATAATATCGTGCGATACCTTAGAGAGGGTCTCGGTTCTGGCTGCCTTGATGCCAATGTAGCATAAGAGGGATTCCCGCGAGTTACCAGCTCATGACACGCGGTAGACGTTCGAGTCACGCCCCGGAGGGTTGAAAAGAAGGTCCCCTTCTCCCCGTGTAGTCTGAGTGGTGCTGGCTACCACCCTCAAGCGTCAGATACAGTAGTAGTAAATATAAATACCCCACAAAGTGAAGAACACAGTCGCCCAGGTAGCTGAATTGATAAGGCTATAGAGATCTAATCGAAAGGCGTTGGTTCGGTCCCCACTCTGGGTGCGTGTTTTTCTTTATTTCTTTCTCACCTAATTAATAAAAAAAATAATGTAACGTCACTAACGCTAAAAAAAGAGTCTAACCATTCCCCTATGCCTTCTGTGGTGTTGTAGACAGCCGGCATTTCTTTCTGTATTTCCTAAAGAGCCCCTCGTTTCCAAAACCATAATATCGTGCGATAGCCTAGAGAGGGTCTCGGTTCTGGCAGCCTTGACGCCAAGGAAGCATAAGAGGGTTTCCCGCCAGTTACCCGCTTATGACACGCTGTAGACGTTCCAGTCAGGCCCCGGGAGCTGAAAAGAAGGTCCCCTTCTCAACGTGTAGTCTGAGTGGCGCTGGCTACCACCCTCTAGCGTCACATACAGTTGTAGTAAATATAAATACCTCAGAAAGTGAACGAGAACACAGTTGCCCACATAGCCAAATTGGTAAGGCATTCGAGATCTAATCGAAAAGCATGGGTTCGGTCCCCACTCTGGGCGCGTGTGTTTCTTTCTTTCTTTCTCACTAATTAACGCCACTAACGGTAAAAAAAGAGTAACATTCCTCTATGCCTTCTGTGGCGTTGTAAACTGCTAGCATTTCTTTCTGTGTTTCCTAACGAGCCTCTCATTTCCAAAACCATATTATCATGCGATAGCTTAGAGAGGGTCTCGGTTCTGGCAGCCTTGACGCCAAGGTAGCATAAGAGGGCTTCCCGCGAGTTACCAGCTCATGACACTCTGTAGATGTTCAAGTCACGCCCCGGGAGCTGAAAAGAAGGTCCCCTTCTCCCCGTGTAGTCTGAGTGGCGCTGGCTACCACCCTCAAGCGTCAGATACAGTTGTAGCAAATATAAATACCCCAGAAAGTGAAGGAGAACACAGTCGCCCAGATAGCCGAATTGGTAAGGTTTTCGAGATATAATCGAAAAGCATGGGTTTGGTCCCCACTCTGGGCGCGTGTTTTTCTTTCTGTCTTTCTCACTAATTAATCAAAAAATATGTAACGTCACTATCGGTAAAAAAAGAGTAACCCATCCCCTATGCCTTCTGTGGCGTTGTAGACTGCCAGCATTTCTTTCTGTATTTCCTAACGAGCCCCTCATTTCCAAAACCATATTATCATGCGATAGCTTAGAGAGGGTCTCGGTTCTGGCAGCCTTGATGCCAAGGTAGCATAAGAGGGCTTCCAACGAGTTACCAGCTCATGACACGCTGTAGACGTTCGAGTCACGCCCCGGGAGTTGAAAAGAAGGTCCCCTTTCTCCCCGTGTAGTCTGAGTGGCGCTGGCTACCACCCTCAAGCGTCAGATACAGTTGTAGTAAATATAAATACCCCAGAAAGTGAAGGAGAACACAGTCGCCCAGTTAGCCGAATGGGTAAGGCATTCGAGATCTAATCGAAAAGAATGGGTTCGGTCCCCACTCTGGGCGCGTGTTTTTCTTTCTTTCTTTCTCATGTAATTAATAATAAAAATATGTAACGTCACTAACGGTAAAAAAAGAGTAACCATTTCTCTATGCCTTCTGTGGCGTTGTAGAATGCAAGCATTTCTTTCTGTATTTCCTAACGAGCCCCTCATTTCCAAAACCAGATTATCATGCGATAGCTTAGAGAGGGTCTGGGTTCTGGCAACCTTGATGCCAAGGTATCATAAGAGGTTTCCCGCGAGTTACCCGCTCATGACACGCTGTAGACATTCGAGTCACGCCCCGGGGGTTGAAAAGAAGATCCCTTCTCTCTGTGTAGTCTGAGTGGTGCTGGATACTACCCTCAAGTGTCACACACAGTTTTAGCAAATATAAATACCCCACAAAGTGAAGGAGAACACAGTCGCCCTGATAGCCGAATTGCTAAGGCATTCGAGATCTAATCGAAAGGCGTGGGTTTGGTCCCCACTCTCGGCGGCTGTTTTTCTTTCTTTCTTTCTTTCTCACGAAATTAATAAAAAAATAATGTAACGTCACTAACGGTAAAAAAAGAGTAACCCATCCCCTATGCCTTCTGTGGCGTTGTAGACTGCCAGCATTTATTTCTGTATTTCCTAACGAGCCCCTCATTTCCAAAACCATATTATCATGCGATAGCTTAGAGAGGGTCTCGGTTCTGGCAGCCTTGATGCCAAGGTATCATAAGAGGGTTTCCCGCGAGTTACCCGCTCATTACATGCTGTAGACGTTCGAGTCACGCCACGGGGGTTGAAAAGGAGGTCCCCTTCTCCCAGTGTAGTCTGAGTGGTGCTGGCTACCACCCTCAAGCGTCAGATACAGTTGTAGTAAATATAAATACCCCACAAAGTGAAGGAGAACACAGTCGCCCAGATAGCCGAATTGGTAAGGCATTCGAGATCGTATCGAAAGGCGTGGGTTTGGTCCTCACTCTCAGCGGCTGTTTTTCTTTCTTTCTTTCTTTTTCACGTAATTAATAAAAAAATAATGTAACGTCAATAACGGTAAAAAAGAATAACCATTCCCCTATGCCTTCTTTGGCGTTGTAGACTGCCGGCATTTCTTTCTGTATTTCCTAACGAGCCCCTCATTTCCAAAACCATATTATCATGCGATAGCTTAGAGAGGGTCTCGGTTCTGGCAGCCTTGATGCCAAGGTATCATAAGAGGGTTTCCTGCGAGTTACCCGCTCATGACACGCTGTAGACGTTCGAGTCACGCCCCGGGGGTTGAAAAGAAGGTCCCCTTCTCTCCGTGTAGTCTGAGTGGTGCTGGCTACCACCCTCAAGCGTCAGATACAGTTTTAGTAAATAAAAATACCCAACAAAGTGAAGGAGAACACAGCCGCCCAGATAGCTGAATTGATAAGGCCGTAGAGATCTAATCGAAAGGCGTGGGTTCGGTCCCCACTCTCGGCGGATGTTTTTCTTTCTTTCGTTCTCACGTAATTACAAAAAAATATTGTAACGTCACTAACGGTAAAAAAAGAGTAACCATTCCCCTATGCCTTCTGTGGCGTTGTAGAATGCCAGCATTTCTTTCTGTATTTCCTAACGAGCCCCTCTTTTTGAAAAACCAGATTATCATGCCATAGCTTAGAGAGGGTCTGGGTTCTGGCAGCCTTGATGCCAAAGGTATCATAACAGGGTTTCCCGCGAGTTACCCGCTCATGACACACTGTAGACGTTCGAGTCACGCCCCGGGAGCTGAAAAGAAGGTCCCCTTCTCCCCGTGTTGTCTGAGTTGTTCTGGCTACCACCCTCAAGCGTCAGATACAGTTGTAGTATATATAAATACCCCACAAAGTGAAGGAGAACACAGTCGCCCAGATAGCCGAATTGGTTAGGCATTCGAGATCTAATGGAAAGGCGTGGGTTCGGTCCCCACTCTCGGCGGCTGTTTTTCTTTCTTTCTTTCTTCCTCACGTAATTCATAAAAAATAATGTAACGTCACTAATGGTAAAAAAAGAGTCTGACCATTCCCCTATGCCTTCTTTGGCGTTGTAGACGGCCGGCATTTCTTTCTGTATTTCCTAACGAGCCCCTCATTTCCAAAACCATATTAACGTGCGAAAGCTTAGCGAGGGCCTCGGTTCTGGCAGCCTTGATGCCAAGGTAGCATCAGAGGGTTTCCCGCCAGTTACCCGCTCATGACACGCTGTAGACGTTCCAGTCAGGCCCCGGGAGCTGAAAAGAAGGTCCCCTTCTCAACGTGTAGTCTGAGTGGCGCTGGCTACCACCCTCTAGCGTCACATACAGTTGTAGTAAATATAAATACCTCAGAAAGTGAACGAGAACACAGTTGCCCACATAGCCAAATTGGTAAGGCATTCGAGATCTAATCGAAAAGCATGGGTTCGGTCCCCACTCTGGGCGCGTGTGTTTCTTTCTTTCTCACGAATTAACGCCACTAACGGTAAAAAAAGAGTAACCATTCCTCTATGCCTTCTGTGGCTTTGTAAACTGCTAGGATTTCTTTCTGTGTTTCCTAACGAGCCTCTCATTTCCAAAACCATATTATCATGCGATAGCTTAGAGAGGGTCTCGGTTCTGGCAGCCTTGACGCCAAGGTATCATAAGAGGGTTTCCTGCGAGTTACTCGCTCATGACACGCTGTAGACGTTCGAGTCACGCCCCGGGGTTGAAAAGAAGGTCCCCTTCTCCCCGTGTAGTCTGAGTGGTGCTGGCTACCACCCTTAAGCGTCAGATACAGTTGTAGTAAATATAAATACCCCACAAAGTGATGGAGAACACAGTCGCCCAGATCGCCAAATTGGTAAGGCATTAGAGATCTAATCGAAAGACGTGGGTTCGGTCTCCATTCTGGGCGCGTGTTTTTCTTTATTTCTTTCTCACGTAAATAATAAAAACCAATGTAACGTCACTAACGGTAAAAAAAGAGTCTAACCATTCCCCTATGCCTTCTGCAGCGTTGTAGACTGCCGGCATTTTTTTCTGTATTTCCTAACGAGCCCCTCATTTCCAAAACCAGATTATCATGCGATAGCTTAGAGAGGGTCTGGGTTCTGGCAACCTTGATGCCAAGGTATCATAAGAGGTTTCCCGCGAGTTACCCGCTCATGACACGCTGTAGACATTCGAGTCACGCCCCGGGGGTTGAAAAGAAGATCCCTTCTCCCTGTGTAGTCTGAGTTGTGCTGGATACTACCCTCAAGTGTCACATACAGTTTTAGCAAATATAAATACCCCACAAAGTGAAGGAGAACCCAGTCGCCCTGATAGCCGAATTGCTAAGGCATTCGAGATCTAATCGAAAGGCGTGGGTTTGGTCCCCACTCTCGGCGGCTGTTTTTCTTTCTTTCTTTCTTTCTCACGAAATTAATAAAAAAATAATGTAACGTCACTAACGGTAAAAAAAAGAGTAACCCATCCCCTATGCCTTCTGTGGCGTTGTAGACTGCCAGCATTTATTTCTGTATTTCCTAACGAGCCCCTCATTTCCAAAACCATATTATCATGCGATAGCTTAGAGAGGGTCTGGGTTCTGGCAGCCTTGATGCCAAGGTAGCATCAGAGGGTTTCCCGCCAGTTACCCGCTCATGACACGCTGTAGACGTTCGAGTCACGCCCCGGGAGTTGAAAAGAAGGTCCCTTTCTCCCCGTGTAGTCTGAGTGGTGCTGGCTACCACCCTCAAGCGTCAGATACAGTTTTAGTAAATATAAATACCCCAGAAAGTGAAGGAGAACACAGTCGCCCAGATAGCCGAATTGTTAAGGCATTCGAGATCTAATCGAAAAGCATGGGTGCGGTCCCACTCTGGGCGCGTATTTTTCTTTCTTTCTCACGTAATTAATAAAAAAATATTGTAACGTCACTAACGGTAAAAAAATAGTCTAACCATTCCCCTGTGACTTCTGTGGCGTTTTAGACTGCCGTTATTTCTTTCTGTATTTCCTAAAGAGCCCCTCGTTTCCAAAACCATAATATCGTGCGATACCTTAGAGAGGGTCTCGGTTCTGGCTGCCTTGATGCCAATGTAGCATAAGAGGGATTCCCGCGAGTTACCAGCTCATGACACGCGGTAGACGTTCGAGTCACGCCCCGGGGGTTGAAAAGAAGATCCCCTTCTCCCCGTGAAGTCTGAGTGGTGCTGGCTACCACCCTCAAGCGTCAGATACAGTAGTAGTAAATATAAATACCCCACAAAGTGAAGAACACAGTCGCCCAGATAGCTGAATTGATAAGGCCATAGAGATCTAATCGAAAGGCGTGGGTTCGGTCCCCACTCTGGGCGCGTGTTTTTCTTTATTTCTTTCTCACCTAATTAATAAAAAAAATAATGTAACTTCACTAACGCTAAAAAAAGAGTCTAACCATTCCCCTGTGCCTTCTGTGGCGTTGTAGACAGCCGGCATTTCTTTCTGTATTTCCTAAAGAGCCCCTCGTTTCCAAAACCATAATATCGTGCGATAGCCTAGAGAGGGTCTCGGTTCTGGCAGCCTTGACGCCAAGGAAGCATAAGAGGGTTTCCCGCCAGTTACCCGCTTATGACACGCTGTAGACGTTCCAGTCAGGCCCCGGGAGCTGAAAAGAAGGTCCCCTTCTCAACGTGTAGTCTGAGTGGCGCTGGCTACCACCCTCTAGCGTCACATACAGTTGTAGTAAATATAAATACCTCAGAAAGTGAACGAGAACACAGTTGCCCACATAGCCAAATTGGTAAGGCATTCGAGATCTAATCGAAAAGCATAGGTTCGGTCCCCACTCTGGGCGCGTGTGTTTCTTTCTTTCTTTCTCACTAATTAACGCCACTAACGGTAAAAAAAGAGTAACCATTCCTCTATGCCTTCTGTGGCGTTGTAAACTGCTAGCATTTCTTTCTGTGTTTTCTAACGATCCTCTCATTTCCAAAACCATATTATCATGCGATAGCTTAGAGAGGGTCTCGGTTCTGGCAGCCTTGACGCCAAGGTATCATAAGAGGGTTTCCTGCGAGTTACTCGCTCATGACACGCTGTAGACGTTCGAGTCACGCCCCGGGGTTGAAAAGAAGGTCCCCTTCTCCCCGTGTAGTCTGAGTGGTGCTGGCTACCACCCTTAAGCGTCAGATACAGTTGTAGTAAATATAAATACCCCACAAAGTGATGGAGAACACAGTCGCCCAGATCGCCAAATTGGTAAGGCATTAGAGATCTAATTGAAAGACGTGGGTTTGGTCTCCATTCTGGGCGCGTGTTTTTCTTTATTTCTTTCTCACGTAAATAATAAAAAACAATGTAACGTCACTAACGGTAAAAAAAGAGTCTAACCATTCCCCTATGCCTTCTGCAGCGTTGTAGACTGCCGGCATTTTTTTCTGTATTTCCTAACGAGCCCCTCATTTCCAAAACCAGATTATCATGCGATAGCTTAGAGAGGGTCTGGGTTCTGGCAACCTTGATGCCAAGGTATCATAAGAGGTTTCCCGCGAGTTACCCGCTCATGACACGCTGTAGACATTCGAGTCACGCCCCGGGGGTTGAAAAGAAGATCCCTTCTCCCTGTGTAGTCTGAGTTGTGCTGGATACTACCCTCAAGTGTCACATACAGTTTTAGCAAATATAAATACCCCACAAAGTGAAGGAGAACCCAGTCGCCCTGATAGCCGAATTGCTAAGGCATTCGAGATCTAATCGAAAGGCGTGGGTTTGGTCCCCACTCTCGGCGGCTGTTTTTCTTTCTTTCTTTCTTTCTCACGAAATTAATAAAAAAATAATGTAACGTCACTAACGGTAAAAAAAGAGTAACCCATCCCCTATGCCTTCTGTGGCGTTGTAGACTGCCAGCATTTATTTCTGTATTTCCTAACGAGCCCCTCATTTCCAAAACCATATTATCATGCGATAGCTTAGAGAGGGTCTGGGTTCTGGCAGCCTTGATGCCAAGGTAGCATCAGAGGGTTTCCCGCCAGTTACCCGCTCATGACACGCTGTAGACGTTCGAGTCACGCCCCGGGAGTTGAAAAGAAGGTCCCTTTCTCCCCGTGTAGTCTGAGTGGTGCTGGCTACCACCCTCAAGCGTCAGATACAGTTTTAGTAAATATAAATACCCCAGAAAGTGAAGGAGAACACAGTCGCCCAGATAGCCGAATTGTTAAGGCATTCGAGATCTAATCGAAAAGCATGGGTGCGGTCCCACTCTGGGCGCGTATTTTTCTTTCTTTCTCACGTAATTAATAAAAAAATATTGTAACGTCACTAACGGTAAAAAAATAGTCTAACCATTCCCCTGTGACTTCTGTGGCGTTTTAGACTGCCGTTATTTCTTTCTGTATTTCCTAAAGAGCCCCTCGTTTCCAAAACCATAATATCGTGCGATACCTTAGAGAGGGTCTCGGTTCTGGCTGTCTTGATGCCAATGTAGCATAAGAGGGATTCCCGCGAGTTACCAGCTCATGACACGCGGTAGACGTTCGAGTCACGCCCCGGGGGTTGAAAAGAAGATCCCCTTCTCCCCGTGAAGTCTGAGTGGTGCTGGCTACCACCCTCAAGCGTCAGATACAGTAGTAGTAAATATAAATACCCCACAAAGTGAAGAACACAGTCGCCCAGATAGCTGAATTGATAAGGCCATAGAGATCTAATCGAAAGGCGTGGGTTCGGTCCCCACTCTGGGCGCGTGTTTTTCTTTATTTCTTTCTCACCTAATTAATAAAAAAAAATAATGTAACTTCACTAACGCTAAAAAAAGAGTCTAACCATTCCCCTGTGCCTTCTGTGGCGTTGTAGACAGCCGGCATTTCTTTCTGTATTTCCTAAAGAGCCCCTCGTTTCCAAAACCATAATATCGTGCGATAGCCTAGAGAGGGTCTCGGTTCTGGCAGCCTTGACGCCAAGGAAGCATAAGAGGGTTTCCCGCCAGTTACCCGCTTATGACACGCTGTAGACGTTCCAGTCAGGCCCCGGGAGCTGAAAAGAAGGTCCCCTTCTCAACGTGTAGTCTGAGTGGCGCTGGCTACCACCCTCTAGCGTCACATACAGTTGTAGTAAATATAAATACCTCAGAAAGTGAACGAGAACACAGTTGCCCACATAGCCAAATTGGTAAGGCATTCGAGATCTAATCGAAAAGCATAGGTTCGGTCCCCACTCTGGGCGCGTGTGTTTCTTTCTTTCTTTCTCACTAATTAACGCCACTAACGGTAAAAAAAGAGTAACCATTCCTCTATGCCTTCTGTGGCGTTGTAAACTGCTAGCATTTCTTTCTGTGTTTCCTAACGATCCTCTCATTTCCAAAACCATATTATCATGCGATAGCTTAGAGAGGGTCTCGGTTCTGGCAGCCTTGACGCCAAGGTATCATAAGAGGGTTTCCTGCGAGTTACTCGCTCATGACACGCTGTAGACGTTCGAGTCACGCCCCGGGGTTGAAAAGAAGGTCCCCTTCTCCCCGTGTAGTCTGAGTGGTGCTGGCTACCACCCTTAAGCGTCAGATACAGTTGTAGTAAATATAAATACCCCACAAAGTGATGGAGAACACAGTCGCCCAGATCGCCAAATTGGTAAGGCATTAGAGATCTAATTGAAAGACGTAGGTTTGGTCTCCATTCTGGGCGCGTGTTTTTCTTTATTTCTTTCTCTTCGTAAATAATAAAAAACAATGTAACGTCACTAACGGTAAAAAAAGAGTCTAACCATTCCCCTATGCCTTCTGCAGCGTTGTAGACTGCCGGCATTTTTTTCTGTATTTCCTAACGAGCCCCTTATTTCCAAAACCATAATATCGTGCGATAGCTTAGAGAGGGTCTCGGTTCTGGCAGCCTTGATGCCAAGGTAGCTTAAGAGGGTTTCCCGCGAGTTAACAGCTCATGACATGCTGTAGATGTTCGAGTCACGCCCCGTTGAGTTGCAAAGAAGGTCCCCTTTTCCCCGTGTAGTCTGAGTGGTGCTGCCTACCACCCTCAAGCGTCAGATACAGTTGTGGTAAATATAAATACCCCAGAAAGTGAAGGAGAACACAGTCGCCCAGATAGCCGAATTGGTAAGGTTTTCGAGATATAATCGAAAAGCATGGGTTTGGTCCCCACTCTGGGCGCGTGTTTTTCTTTCTGTCTTTCTCACTAATTAATCAAAAAATATGTAACGTGACTATCGGTAAAAAAAGAGTAACCCATCCCCTATGCCTTCTGTGGCGTTGTAGACTGCCAGCATTTCTTTCTGTATTTCCTAACGAGCCCCTCATTTCCAAAACCATATTATCATGCGATAGCTTAGAGAGGGTCTCGGTTCTGGCAGCCTTGATGCCAAGGTATCATAAGAGGGTTTCCTGCGAGTTACTCGCTCATGACACGCTGTAGACGTTCGAGTCACGCCCCGGGGTTGAAAAGAAGGTCCCCTTCTCCCCGTGTAGTCTGAGTGGTGCTGGCTACCACCCTCAAGCGTCAGATACAGTTGTAGTAAATATAAATACCCCACAAAGTGATGGAGAACACAGTCGCCCAGATAGCCAAATTGGTAAGGCATTAGAGATCTAATCGAAAGACGTGGGTTCGGTCTCCACTCTGGGTACGTGTTTTTCTTTATTTCTTTCTCACGTAAATAATAAAAAACAATGTAACGTCACTAACGGTAAAAAAAGAGTCTAACCATTCCCCTATGCCTTCTGCAGCGTTGTAGACTGCCGGCATTTTTTTCTGTATTTCCTAACGAGCCCCTCATTTCCAAAACCATAATATCGTGCGATAGCTTAGAGAGGGTCTCGGTTCTGGCAGCCTTGATGCCAAGGTAGCTTAAGAGGGTTTCCCGTGAGTTACCAGCTCATGACGTGCGGTTGATGTTCGAGTCACGCCCCGGTGGGTTGCAAAGAAGGTCCCCTTTTCCTCGTGTAGTCTGAGTGGTGCTGCCTACCACCCTCAAGCGTCAGATACAGTTGTAGTAAATATAAATACCTCACAAAGTGAAGGAGAACACAATCACCCTGATAGCCAAATTAGTAAGGCATTCGAGATCTAATCGAAAGGCGTGGGTTTGGTCCCCACTCTCGGCGGCTGTTTTTCTTTCTTTCTTTCTTTCTTTCTCACGTAATTAATAAAAAAATATTGTAACGTCACTAACGGTAAAAAAAGAGTAAGCATTCCCCTATGCCTTCTTTGGCGTTGTAGACTGCCGGCATTTCTTTCTGTATTTCCTAACGACCCCTTCATTTTCAAAACCATATTATCGTGCAAAAGCTTAGCGAGGACCTCGGTTCTGGCAGCCTTGTTGCCAAGGTAGCATAAGAGGGTTTCCCGCCAGTTACCCTCTCATGACACGCTGTAGACGTTCTAGTCAAGCCCCAAGAGTTGAAAAGAAGGTCCCCTTCTCCCCGAGTAGCCTGAGTGGCGCTGGCTACCACCCTTAAGTGTCAGATACAGTTGTAAATATAAATACCCCTGAAAGTGAAGGAGAACACAGTCGCTCAGATAGCCGAATTGGTAAGGCATTCGAGATCTAATCGAAAAGCATGGGTTCGGTTCCCACTCTGGGCACGTTTTTCTTTCTTTCTTTCTCACGTAATTATTAAAAAAATAATGTAACGTCAGTAACGGGAAAAATAGAGTCTAACCATTCCCCTATGCCTTCTGTGGCGTTGTAGAGTGCCGGCATTTCTTTCTGTATTTCCTAACGAGTCCCTCGTTTCCAAAACCATAATATCGTGCGATAGCTTAAAGAGGGTCTCGGTTCTGGCAGCCTTGATGCCAAGGTAGCATAAGAGGGTTTCCCGCCAGTTACCCGCCAATTACACGCGGTAGACGTTCGAGTCACGCCACGGGGGTTGAAAAGGAGGTCCCCTTCTCCCAGAGTAGTCTGAGTGGTGCTGGCTACCACCCTCAAGCGTCAGATACAGTTGTAGTAAATATAAATACCCCACAAAGTGAAGGAGAACACAGTCGCCCAGATAGCCGAATTGGTAACGCATTCGAGATCTAATCGAAAGGCGTAGGTTTGGTCCCCACTCACAGCGGCTGGTTTTCTTTCTTTCTCACGTAATTAATAAAAAAATAATGTAACGTCAGTAACGGTAAAAATACAGTCTAACCATTCCCCTATGCCTTCTTTGGCGTTGTAGACTGCCGGCATTTCTTTCTGTATTTCCTAACGAGCCCCTCATTTCCAAAACCATATTATCGTGCGAAAGCTTAGCGAGGGCCTCGGTTCTGGCAACCTTGATGCCAAGGTAGCATAAGAGGGTTTCCCGCCAGTTACCCGCCCAAGACACGCTGTAGACGTTTGAGTCATGCCCCGGGAGCTGAAAAGAAGGTCCCCTTCTCCCCGTGTAGTCTGAGTGGCGCTGGCACCACCCTCAAGCGTCACATACAGTTGTAGTGAATATAAATACCCCAGAAAGTGAAGGAGAACACAGTCGCCCAGATAGCCGAATTGTTAAGGCATTCGAGATCTAATCGAAAAGCATGGGTTCGGTCCCACTCTGGGCGCGTATTTTTCTTTCTTTCTCACGTAATAATAAAAAAAATGTAACGTCACTAACGGTAAAAAAATAGTCTAACCATTCCCCTGTGACTTCTGTGGCGTTGTAGACTGCCGTTATTTCTTTCTGTATTTCCTAGCGAGCCCCTCGTTTCCAAAACCATAATATCGTGCGATAGCTTAGAGAGGGTCTCGGTTCAGGCAGCCTTGATGCCAAGGTAGCATAAGAGGGCTTCCCGCGAGTTACCAGCTCATGACACGCTGTAGAAGTTCGAGTCACGCCCGGGAGCCGAAAAGAAGGTCCCCTTCTCCTCGTGTAGTCTGAGTGGCGCTGGCTACCTCCCTCAAGCGTCAGATACAGTTGTAAATATAAATACCCCAGAAAGTGAAGGAGAACACAGTCGCTCAGATAGCCGAATTGGTAAGACATTCGAGATCTAATCGAAAAGCATGGGTTCGGTTCCACTCTGGGCGCGTTTTTCTTTCTTTCTTTCTCACGTAATTATTAAAAAAATAATGTAACGCCAGTAACGGTAAAAATAGAGTCTAACCATTCCCCTATGCCTTCTGTAGCGTTGTAGAGTGCCGGCATTTCTTTCTGTATTTCCTAACGAGCCCCTCGTTTCCAAAACCATAATATCGTGCGATAGCTTAGAGAGGGTCTCGGTTCTGGCAGTATTGATGCCAAGGTATCATAAGAGGGTTTCCCGCGAAATAACCGCTCATGACACGCTGTAGACGTTCGAGTCACGCCACGGGGGTTGAAAAGAAGGTCCCCTTCTCCCCGTGGAGTCTGAGTGGTGCTGGCTACCACCCTCAAGCGTCAGATACAGTTGAAGTAAATATAAATACCCCACAATGTGAAGGAGAATACAGTTGCCCAGATTGCCGAATTGGTAAGGCATTCGAGATCTAATCGAAAGGCGTGGGTTTGGTTCCCACTATTGGCGGCTGTTTTTCTTTCTTTCTTTCATTTTCCACGTTATTAATAAAAAAATGTAACGTCACTAACGGTAAAAAAAGAGTAACCATTCCTCTATGCCTTCTTCGGCGTTGTAGACTGCCGGCATTTCTTTCTGTATTTCCTAACGAGCCCCTCATTTCCAAAACCATATTATCGTGCGAAAGCTTAGCGAGGGCCTCGGTTCTGGCAGCCTTGATGCCACGGTAGCATAAGAGGGCTTCCCCCGAGATACCAGCTCATGACACGCTGTAGACGTTCGAGTCACGCCCCGGGGTTAAAAAGAAGGTCCTCTTGTCCCCGTGTAGTCTGAGTGGTGCTGGCTACCACCCTCAAGCGTCAGATACAGTTGTAGTAAATATAAATACCCCAGAAAGTGAAGTAGAACACAGTCGCCCAGATAGCCGAATTGTTAAGGAATTCGAGATCTAATCGAAAAGCGTGGGTTCGGTCCCACTCTGGGCGCGTATTTTTCTTTCTTTCTCACGTAATTATAAAAAATAATGTAACGTCACTAACGGTAAAAAAATAGTCTAACCATTCCCCTGTGACTTCTGTGGCGTTGTAGACTGCCGTTATTTCTTTCTGTATTTCCTAGCGAGCCCCTCGTTTCCAAAACCATAATATCGTGCGATAGCTTAGAGAGGGTCTCGGTTCTGGCAGCCTTGATGCCAAGGTAGCATAAGAGGGCTTCCCGCGAGTTACCAGCTCATGACACGCTGTAGACGTTCGAGTCACGCCCGGGAGCTGAAAAGAAGGTCCCCTTCTCCCCGTGTAGTCTGAGTGGCGCTGGCTACCTCCCTCAAGCGTCAGATACAGTTGTAAATATAAATTCCCACAGAAAGTGAAGGAGAACACAGTCGCCCAGATAGCCTAATTGGTAAGGCATTTGAGATCTAATCGAAAAGCATGGGTTCGGTTCTCACTCTTGGCGCGTTTTTCTTTCTTTCTTTCTCACGTAATTATTAAAAAAATAATGTAACGTCAGTAACGGTAAAAATAGAGTCTAACCATTTCCCTATGCCTTCTGTGGCATTGTACAGTGCCGACATTTCTTTCTGTATTTCCTAACGAGCCCCTCGTTTCCAAAACCATAATATCGTGCGATAGCTTAAAGAGGGTCTCGGTTCTGGCAGCCTTGATGCCAAGGTATCATAAGAGGGTTTCCCGCGAGTTACCCGCACATGAAACGCTGTAGACGTTCTAGTCACGCCCCAAGAGTTGAAAAGAAGGTCCCCTTCTCCCCGTGTAGCCTGAGTGGCGCTGCCTACCACCCTTAAGCGTCAGATACAGTTGTAAATATAAATACCCCAGAAAGTGAAGGAGAACACAGTCGCTCAGATAGCCGAATTGGTAAGGCATTCGAGATCTAATCGAAAAGCATGGGTTCGGTTCCACTCTGGGCGTGTTTTTCTTTCTTTCTCACGTAATTATTAAAAAATAATGTAACGTCAGTAACGGTAAAAATAGAGTCTAACCATTCCCCCATGCCTTCTGTGGCATTGTAGAGTGCCGGCATTTCTTTCTGTATTTCCTAACGAGCCCCTCGTTTCCAAAACCATAATATCGTGCGATAGCTTAAAGAGGGTCTCGGTTCTGGCAGCCTTGATGCCAAGGTATCATAAGAGGGTTTCCTGCGAGTTACCCGCACATGACACGCTGTAGACGTTCTAGTCACGCCCCAAGAGTTGAAAAGAAGGTCCCCTTCTCCCCGTGTAGCCTGAGTGGCGCTGCCTACCACCCTCAAGCGTCAGATACAGTTGTAAATATAAATACCCCAGAAAGTGAAGGAGAACACAGTCGCTCAGATAGCCAAATTGGTAAGGCATTCGAGATCTAATCGAAAAGCATGGGTTCGGTCCCCACTCTGGGCGCGTGTGTTTCTTTCTTTCTTTCTCACTAATTAACGCCACTAACGGCAAAAAAAGAGTAACCATTCCCCTATGCCTTCTGTGGCGTTGTAAACTGCTAGCATTTCTTTCTGTTTTTCCTAACGAGCCTCTCATTTCCAAAACCATATTATCATGCGATAGCTTAGAGAGGGTCTCGGTTCTGGCAGCCTTGATGCCAAGGTATCATAAGAGGGTTTCCCGCCAGTTACCCGCTCATGACACGCTGTAGACGTTCCAGTCAGGCCCCGGGAGCTGAAAAGAAGGTCCCCTTCTCCCAGTGTAGTCTGAGTGGTGCTGGCTACCACCCTCAAGCGTCAAATACAGTTGAAGTAAATATAAATACCCCACAAAGTGAAGGAGAACACAGTTGCCCAGATAGCCGAATTGGTAAGGCATTCGAGATCTAATCGAAAGGCGTGGGTTTGGTCCCCACTCTCGGCGGCTGTTTTTCTTTCTTTCTTTCTTTTTCACGTAATTAATAAAAAAATGTAACGTCACTAACGGTAAAAAAAGAGTAACCATTCCTCTATGCCTTCTTCGGCGTTGTAGACTGCCGTCATTTCTTTCTGTATTTCCTAACGAGCCCCTCATTTCCAAAACCATATTATCGTGCGATAGCTTAGAGAGGGTCTCGGTTCTGGCAGCCTTGACGCCAAGGTAGCATAAGAGGGTTTCCCGCCAGTTACCCGCTTATGACACGCTGTAGACGTTCCAGTCAGGCCCCGGGAGCTGAAAGAAGGTCCCCTTCTCAACGTGTAGTCTGAGTGGCGCTGGCTACCACCCTCAAGCGTCACATACATTTGTAGTAAATATAAATACCTCAGAAAGTGAACGAGAACACAGTTGCCCACATAGCCAAATTGGTAAGGCATTCGAGATCTAATCGAAAAGCATGGGTTCGGTCCCCACTCTGGGCGCGTGTGTTTCTTTCTTTCTTTCTCACTAATTAACGCCAGTAACGGTAAAAAAAGAGTAACCATTCCCCTATGCCTTCTGTGGCGTTGTAAACTGCTAGCATTTCTTTCTGTGTTTCCTAACGAGCCTCTCATTTCCAAAACCATATTATCATGCGATAGCTTAGAGAGGGTCTCGGTTCTGGCAGCCTTGATGCCAAGGTATCATAAGAGGGTTTCCTGCGAGTTACTCGCTCATGACACGCTGTAGACGTTCGAGTCACGCCCCGGGGTTGAAAAGAAGGTCCCCTTCTCCCCGTGTAGTCTGAGTGGTGCTGGCTACCACCCTCAAGCGTCAGATACAGTTGTAGTAAATATAAATACCACACAAAGAGATGGAGAACACAGTCGCCCAGATAGCCAAATTGGTAAGGCATTAGAGATCTAATCGAAAGACGTGGGTTCGGTCTCCATTCTGGGTACGTGTTTTTCTTTATTTCTTTCTCACGTAAATAATAAAAAACAATGTAACGTCACTAACGGTAAAAAAAGAGTCTAACCATTCCCCTATGCCTTCTGCAGCGTTGTAGACTGCCGGCATTTTTTTCTGTATTTCCTAACGAGCCCCTCATTTCCAAAACCATAATATCGTGCGATAGCTTAGAGAGGGTCTCGGTTCTGGCAGCCTTGATGCCAATAGCTTAAGAGGGTTTCCCGTGAGTTACCAGCTCATGACATGCTGTAGATGTTCGAGTCACGCCCCGGTGGGTTGCAAAGAAGGTCCCCTTTTCCTCGTGTAGTCTGAGTGGTGCTGCCTACCACCCTCAAGCGTCAGATACAGTTGTAGTAAATATAAATACCTCACAAAGTGAAGGAGAACACAATCACCCTGATAGCCAAATTAGTAAGGCATTCGAGATCTAATCGAAAGGCGTGGGTTTGGTCCCCACTCTCGGCGGCTGTTTTTCTTTCTTTCTTTCTTTCTCACGTAATTAATAAAAAAATATTGTAACGTCACTAACGGTAAAAAAAGAGTAAGCATTCCCCTATGCCTTCTTTGGCGTTGTAGACTGCCGGCATTTCTTTCTGTATTTCCTAACGAGCCCCTCATTTCCAAAACCATATTATCGTGCGAAAGCTTAGCGAGGGCCTCGGTTCTGGCAGCCTTGATGCCAAGGTAGCATCAGAGGGTTTCCCGCAAGTTACCCGCTCATGACACGCTGTAGACGTTCGAGTCACGCCCCGGGGTTGAAAAAAAGGTCCCCTTCTCCCCGTGTAGTCTGAGTGGTGCTGGCTACCACCCTCAAGCGTCAGATACAGTTGTAGTATATATAAATACCCCAGAAAGTGAAGGAGAACACAGTTGCCCAGATAGCCGAATTGGTAAGGCATTCGTGATCTAATCGAAAAGCATGGGTTCGGTCCCACTCTGGGCGCGTATTTTTCTTTCCTTCTCACGTAATTAATAAAAAAATAATGTAACGTCACTAACGGTAAAAAAATAGTCTAACCATTCCCCTATGACTTCTGTGGCGTTGTAGACTGCCGTTATTTCTTTCTGTATTTCCCAAAGAGCCCCTCGTTTCCAAAACCATAATATCGTGCGATACCTTAGAGAGGGTCTCGGTTGTGGCAGCCTTGATGCCAAGGTGCCATAAAGGGCTTCCCGCGAGATACCAGCTCATGACACGCTGTAGACGTTCGAGTCTCGCCCCGGGGGTTGAAAAGAAGGTCCCCTTCTCCCCGTGTAGTCTGAGTGGTGCTGGCTACCACCCTCAAGCGTCAGATACAGTTGTAGTAAATATAAATACCTCACAAAGTGAAGGAGAACAGAGTCGCCCAGATAGCTGAATTGATAAGGCCATAGTGATCTAATCGAAAGGCGTGGGTTCGGTCCCCACTCTGGGCGCGTGTTTTTCTTTCTTTCTTTCTCACCTAATTAATAAAAAAAATAATGTAACGTCACTATCGGTAAAAAAAGAGTCTAACAAATCCCTCAATGCCTTCTGTGGCGTTGTAGACAGCCGGCATTTCTTTCTGTATTTCCTTAAGAGCCCCTCGTTTCCAAACCATAATATCGTGCGATAGCTTAGAGAGGGTCTCGGTTCTGGCAGCCTTGACGCCAAGGTAGCATAAGAGGGTTTCCCGCCAGTTACCCGCTCATGACACGCTGTAAACGTTCCAGTCAGGCCCCGGGAGCTGAAAAGAAGGTCCCCTTCTCAACGTGTAGTCTGAGTGGCGCTGGCTACCATCCTCAAGCGTCACATACAGTTGTAGTAAATATAAATACCCCAGAAAGTGAACGAGAACACAGTTGCCCACATAGCCAAATTGGTAAGGCATTCGAGATCTAATCGAAAAGCATGGGTTCGGTCCCCACTCTGGGCGCGTATTTTTCTTTCTTTCTCACGTAATTATAAAAAAATAATGTAACGTCACTAACGGTAAAAAAATAGTCTTACCATTCCCCTGTGACTTCTGTGGCGTTGTAGACTGCCGTTATTTCTTTCTGTATTTCCTAGCGAGCCCCTCGTTTCCAAAACCATAATATCGTGCAATAGCTTAGAGAGGGTCTCGGTTCTGGCAGCCTTGATGCCAAGGTAGCATAAGAGGGCTTCCCGCGAGTTACCAGCTCATGACATGCTGTAGACGTTCAGGGTCACGCCCGGGAGCTGAAAAGAAGGTCCCCTTCTCCCCGTGTAGTCTGAGTGGTGCTGGCTACCACCCTCAAGCGTCAGATACAGTTTTAGTGAATATAAATACCCCAGAAAGTGAAGGAGAACACAGTCGCCCAGATAGCCGAATTGGTAAGGCATTCGTGATCTAATCGAAAAGCATGGGTTCGGTCCCACTCTGGGCGCGTATTTTTCTTTCTTTCTCACGTAATTATAAAAAAATAATGTAACGTCACTAACGGTAAAAAAATAGTCTAACCATTCCCCTGTGACTTCTGTGGCGTTGTAGACTGCCGTTATTTCTTTCTGTATTTCCTAGCGAGCCCCTCGTTTCCAAAACCATAATATCGTGCAATAGCTTAGAGAGGGTCTCGGTTCTGGCAGCCTTGATGCCAAGGTAGCATAAGAGGGCTTCCCGCGAGTTACCAGCTCATGACATGCTGTAGACGTTCAGGGTCACGCCCGGGAGCTGAAAAGAAGGTCCCCTTCTTCCGTGTAGTCTGAGTGGCGCTGGCTACCTCCCTCAAGCGTCAGATACAGTTGTAGTAAATATAAATTCCCACAGAAAGTGAAGGAGAACACAGTCGCCCAGATAGCCGAATTGGTAAGGCATTCGAGATCTAATCGAAAAGCATGGGTTCGGTTCTCACTCTGGGCGCGTTTTTCTTTCTTTCTTTCTCACGTAATTATTAAAAAAATAATGTAACGTCAGTAACGGTAAAAATAGAGTCTAACCATTACCCTATGCCTTCTGTGGCGTTGTAGAGTGCCGGCATTTCTTTCTGTATTTCCTAACGAGCCCCTCGTTTCCAAAACCATAATATCGTGCGATAGCTTAAAGAGGGTCTCGGTTCTGGCAGCCTTGATGCCAAGGTATCATAAGAGGGTTTCCCGCGAGTTACCCGCACATGACACGCTGTAGACGTTCTAGTCACGCCCCAAGAGTTGAAAAGAAGATCCCCTTCTCCCCGTGTAGCCTGAGTGGCGCTGCCTACCACCCTTAAGCGTCAGATACAGTTGTAAATATAAATACCCCAGAAAGTGAAGGAGAACACAGTCGCTCAGATAGCCGAATTGGTAAGACATTCGAGATCTAATCGAAAAGCATGGGTTTGGTTCCACTCTGGGCGCGTTTTTCTTTCTTTCTTTCTCACGTAATTATTAAAAAACTAATGTAACGCCAGAAACGGTAAAAATAGAGTCTAACCATTCCCCTATGCCTTCTGTAGCGTTGTAGAGTGCCGGCATTTCTTTCTGTATTTCCTAACGAGCCCCTCGTTTCCAAAACCATAATATCGTGCGATAGCATAGAGAGGGTATCGGTTCTGGCAGTATTGATGCCAAGGTATCATAAGAGGGTTTCCCGCGAAATAACCGCTCATGACACGCTGTAGACGTTCGAGTCACGCCACGGGGGTTGAAAAGAAGGTCCCCTTCTCCCCGTGGAGTCTGAGTGGTGCTGGCTACCACCCTCAAGCGTCAGATACAGTTGAAGTAAATATAAATACCCCACAATGTGAAGGAGAACACAGTTGCCCAGATAGCCGAATTGGTAAGGCATTCGAGATCTAATCGAAAGGCGTGGGTTTGGTCCCCACTATTGGCGGCTGTTTTTCTTTCTTTCTTTCATTTTCCACGTAATTAATAAAAAAATGTAACGTCACTAACGGTAAAAAAAGAGTAACCATTCCTCTATGCCTTCTTCGGCGTTGTAGACTGCCGGCATTTCTTTCTGTATTTCCTAACGAGCCCCTCATTTCCAAAACCATATTATCGTGCGAAAGCTTAGCGAGGGCCTCGGTTCTGGCAGCCTTGATGCCACGGTAGCATCAGAGGGTTTCCCGCCAGTTACCCGCTCATGACACGCTGTAGACGTTCGAGTCACGCCCCGGCGTTGAAAAGAAGGTCCCCTTCTCCCCGTGGAGTCTGAGTGGTGCTGGCTACCACCCTCAAGCGTCAGATACAGTTGAAGTAAATATAAATACCCCACAATGTGTAGGAGAACACAGTTGCCCAGATAGCCGAATTGGTAAGGCATTCGAGATCTAATCGAAAGGCGTGGGTTTGGTCCCCACTCTCGGCGGCTGTTTTTCTTTCTTTCTTTTTCACGTAATTATTAAAAAAATGTAACGTCGCTAACGGTAAAAAAAGAGTAACCATTCCCCTATGACTTCTGTGTCATTGTAGACTGCCGTTATTTCTTTCTGTATTTCCTAAAGAGCCCCTCGTTTCCAAAACCATAATATCGTGCGATACCTTAGAGAGGGTCTCGGTTCTGGCAGCCTTGATGCCAAGGTAGCATAAGAGGGCTTCCCCCGAGATACCAGCTCATGACACGCTGTAGACGTTCGAGTCACGCGCCGGGGTTGAAAAGAAGGTCCCCTTGTCCCCGTGTAGTCTGAGTGGTGCTGGCTACCACCCTCAAGCGTCAGATACAGTTGTAGTAAATATAAATACCCCAGAAAGTGAAGTAGAACACAGTCGCCCAGATAGCCGAATTGTTATGGAATTCGAGATCTAATCGAAAAGCGTGGGTTCGGTCCCACTCTGGGCGCGTATTTTTCTTTCTTTCTCACGTAATTATAAAAAAATAATGTAACGTCACTAACGGTAAAAAAATAGTCTAACCATTCCCCTGTGACTTCTGTGGCGTTGTAGACTGCCGTTATTTCTTTCTGTATTTCCTAGCGAGCCCCTCGTTTCCAAAACCATAATATCGTGCGATAGCTTAGAGAGGGTCTCTGTTCTGGCAGCCTTGATGCCAAGGTAGCATAAGAGGGCTTCCCGCGAGTTACCAGCTCATGACACGCTGTAGACGTTCGAGTCACACCCGGGAGCTGAAAAGAAGGTCCCCTTCTCCCCGTGTAGTCTGAGTGGCGCTGGCTACCTCCCTCAAGCGTCAGATACAGTTGTAGTAAATATAAATTCCCACAGAAAGTGAAGGAGAACACAGTCGCCCAGATAGCCGAATTAGTAAGGCATTCGAGATCTAATCGAAAAGCATGGGTTCGGTTCCACTCTGGGCGTGTTTTTCTTTCTTTCTCACGTAATTATTAAAAAATAATGTAACGTCAGTAACGGTAAAAATAGAGTCTAACCATTCCCCCATGCCTTCTGTGGCATTGTAGAGTGCCGGCATTTTTTTCTGTATTTCCTAACGAGCCCCTCGTTTCCAAAACCATAATATCGTGCGATAGCTTAAAGAGGGTCTCGGTTCTGGCAGCCTTGATGCCAAGGTATCATAAGAGGGTTTCCCGCGAGTTACCCGCACATGACACGCTGTAGACGTTCTAGTCACGCCCCAAGAGTTGAAAAGAAGGTCCCCTTCTCCCCGTGTAGCCTGAGTGGCTCTGCCTACCACCCTCAAGCGTCAGATACAGTTGTAAATATAAATACCCCAGAAAGTGAAGGAGAACACAGTCGCTCAGATAGCCAAATTGGTAAGGCATTCGAGATCTAATCGAAAAGCATGGGTTCGGTCCCCACTCTGGGCGCGTGTGTTTCTTTCTTTCTTTCTCACTAATTAACGCCACTAACGGCAAAAAAAGAGTAACCATTCCCCTATGCCTTCTGTGGCGTTGTAAACTGCTAGCATTTCTTTCTGTTTTTCCAACGAGCCTCTCATTTCCAAAACCATATTATCATGCGATAGCTTAGAGAGGGTCTCGGTTCTGGCAGCCTTGATGCCAAGGTATCATAAGAGGGTTTCCCGCCAGTTACCCGCTCATGACACGCTGTAGACGTTCCAGTCAGGCCCCGGGAGCTGAAAAGAAGGTCCCCTTCTCCCAGTGTAGTCTGAGTGGTGCTGGCTACCACCCTCAAGCGTCAAATACAGTTGAAGTAAATATAAATACCCCACAAAGTGAAGGAGAACACAGTTGCCCAGATAGCCGAATTGGTAAGGCATTCGAGATCTAATCGAAAGGCGTGGGTTTGGTCCCCACTCTCGGCGGCTGTTTTTCTTTCTTTCTTTCTTTTTCACATAATTAATAAAAAAATGTAACGTCACTAACGGTAAAAAAAGAGTAACCATTCCTCTATGCCTTCTTCGGCGTTGTAGACTGCCGGCATTTCTTTCTGTATTTCCTAACGAGCCCCTCATTTCCAAAACCATATTATCGTGCGATAGCTTAGAGAGGGTCTCGGTTCTGGCAGCCTTGACGCCAAGGTAGCATAAGAGGGTTTCCCGCCAGTTACCCGCTTATGACACGCTGTAGACGTTCCAGTCACGCCCCGGGAGCTGAAAAGAAGGTCCCCTTCTCAACGTGTAGTCTGAGTGGCGCTGGCTACCACCCTTAAGCGTCACATACATTTGTAGTAAATATAAATACCTCAGAAAGTGAACGAGAACACCAGTTGCCCACATAGCCAAATTGGTAAGGCATTCGATATCTAATCGAAAAGCATGGGTTCGGTCCCCACTCTGGGCGCGTGTGTTTCTTTCTTTCTTTCTCACTAATTAACGCCAGTAACGGTAAAAAAAGAGTAACCATTCCCCTATGCCTTCTGTGGCGTTGTAAACTGCTAGCATTTCTTTCTGTGTTTCCTAACGAGCCTCTCATTTCCAAAACCATATTATCATGCGATAGCTTAGAGAGGGTCTCGGTTCTGGCAGCCTTGATGCCAAGGTATCATAAGAGGGTTTCCTGCGAGTTACTCGCTCATGACACGCTGTAGACGTTCGAGTCACGCCCCGGGGTTGAAAAGAAGGTCCCCTTCTCCCCGTGTAGTCTGAGTTGTGCTGGCTACCACCCTCAAGCGTCAGATACAGTTGTAGTAAATATAAATACCCCACAAAGTGATGGAGAACACAGTCGCCCAGATAGCCAAATTGGTAAGGCATTAGAGATCTAATCGAAAGACGTGGGTTCGGTCTCCATTCTGGGTACGTGTTTTTCTTTATTTCTTTCTCACGTAAATAATAAAAAACAATGTAACGTCACTAACGGTAAAAAAAGAGTCTAACCATTCCCCTATGCCTTCTGCAGCGTTGTAGACTGCCGGCATTTTTTTCTGTATTTCCTAACGAGCCCCTCATTTCCAAAACCATAATATCGTGCGATAGCTTAGAGAGGGTCTCGGTTCTGGCAGCCTTGATGCCAAGGTAGCATAAGAGGGCTTCCCGCTTGTTACCAGCTCATGACACGCTGTAGAAGTTCGAGTCACGGCCGGGAGCCGAAAAGAAGGTCCCCTTCTCCCCGTGTAGTCTGAGTGGCGCTGGCTACCTCCCTCAAGCGTCAGATACAGTTATAGTATATATAAATTCCCACAGAAAGTGAAGGAGAACACAGTCGCCCAGATAGCCGAATTGGTAAGGCATTCGAGATCTAATCGAAAAGCATGGGTTCGGTTCTCACTCTGGGCGCGTTTTTCTTTCTTTCTTTCTTTCTCACGTAATTATAAAAAAATAATGTAACGTCACTAACGGTAAAAAAATAGTCTAACCATTCCCCTGTGACTTCTGTGGCGTTGTAGACTGCCGTTATTTCTTTCTGTATTTCCTAGCGAGCCCCTCGTTTCCAAAACCATAATATCGTGCAATAGCTTAGAGAGGGTCTCGGTTCTGGCAGCCTTGATGCCAAGGTAGCATAAGAGGGCTTCCCGCGAGTTACCAGCTCATGACATGCTGTAGACGTTCAGGGTCACGCCCGGGAGCTGAAAAGAAGGTCCCCTTCTCCCCGTGTAGTCTGAGTGGTGCTGGCTACCACCCTCAAGCGTCAGATACAGTTTTAGTGAATATAAATACCCCAGAAAGTGAAGGAGAACACAGTCGCCCAGATAGCCGAATTGGTAAGGCATTCGTGATCTAATCGAAAAGCATGGGTTCGGTCCCACTCTGGGCGCGTATTTTTCTTTCTTTCTCACGTAATTATAAAAAAATAATGTAACGTCACTAACGGTAAAAAAATAGTCTAACCATTCCCCTGTGACTTCTGTGGCGTTGTAGACTGCCGTTATTTCTTTCTGTATTTCCTAGCGAGCCCCTCGTTTCCAAAACCATAATATCGTGCAATAGCTTAGAGAGGGTCTCGGTTCTGGCAGCCTTGATGCCAAGGTAGCATAAGAGGGCTTCCCGCGAGTTACCAGCTCATGACATGCTGTAGACGTTCAGGGTCACGCCCGGGAGCTGAAAAGAAGGTCCCCTTCTTCCGTGTAGTCTGAGTGGCGCTGGCTACCTCCCTCAAGCGTCAGATACAGTTGTAGTAAATATAAATTCCCACAGAAAGTGAAGGAGAACACAGTCGCCCAGATAGCCGAATTGGTAAGGCATTCGAGATCTAATCGAAAAGCATGGGTTCGGTTCTCACTCTGGGCGCGTTTTTCTTTCTTTCTCACGTAATTATTAAAAAAATAATGAAACGTCAGTAATGGTAAAAATAGAGTCTAACCATTCCCCTATGCCTTCTGTGGCATTGTAGAGTGCCGGCATTTCTTTCTGTATTTCCTAACGAGCCCCTCGTTTCCAAAACCATAATATCGTGCGATAGCTTAAAGAGGGTCTCGGTTCTGGCAGCCTTGATGCCAAGGTATCATAAGAGGGTTTCCCGCGAGTTACCCGCACATGACACGCTGTAGACGTTCTAGTCACGCCCGAAGAGTTGAAAAGAAGGTCCCCTTCTCCCCGTGTAGCCTGAGTGGCGCTGCCTACACCCTTAAGCGTCAGATACAGTTAAATATAAATACCCCAGAAAGTGAAGGAGAACACAGTCGCTCAGATAGCCGAATTGGTAAGACATTCGAGATCTAATCGAAAAGCATGGGTTCGGTTCCACTCTGGGCGTGTTTTTCTTTCTTTCTTTCTTTGTCACGTAAATAATAAAAAAGAATGTAACGTCAGTAACGGTAAAAAAAGAGTCTAACCATTCCCCTATGCCTTCTGCAGCGTGGTAGACTGCCGGCATTTCTTTCTGTATCTCCTAACGAGCCCCTCATTTCGAAAACCATAATATCGTGCGATAGCTTAAAGAGGGTCTCGGTTCTGGCAGCCTTGATGCCAAGGTAGCTTAAGAGGGTTTCCCGCGAGTTACCAGCTCATGACATGCTGTAGACGTTCGAGTCACGCCCCGGTGGGTTGCAAAGAAGGTCCCCTTTTCCCCGTGTAGTCTGAGTGGTGCTGCCTACCACCCTCAAGGGTCAGATACAGTTGTAGTATATATAAATACCCCAGAAAGTGAAGGAGAACACAGTCGCCCAGATAGCCGAATTGGTAAGGCATTCGTGATCTAATCGAAAAGCATGGGTTCGGTCCCACTCTGGGCGCGTGTTTTTCTTTCTTTCTTTCTCACCTAATTAATAAAAAAAATAATGTAACGTCACTAACGGTAAAAAAAGAGTCTAACCATTCCCTTATGCCTTCTGTGGCGTTGTAGACAGCCGTCATTTCTTTCTGTATTTCCTAAAGAACCCCTCGTTTCCAAACCATAATATCGTGCGATAGCTTAGAGAGGGTCTCGGTTCTGGCAGCCTTGATGCCAAGGTATCATAAGAGGGTTTCCTGCGAGTTACTCGCTCATGACACGCTGTAGACGTTCGAGTCACGCCCCGTGGTTGAAAAGAAGGTCCCCTTCTCCCCGTGTAGTCTGAGTGGTGCTGGCTACCACCCTCAAGCGTCAGATACAGTTGTAGTATATATAAATACCCCACAAAGTTATGGAGAACACAGTCGCCCAGATAGCCAAATTGGTAAGGCATTAGAGATCTAATCGAAAGACGTGGGTTCGGTCCCCATTCTGGGCGCGTGTTTTTCTTTATTTCTTTCTCACGTAAATAATAAAAAACAATGTAACGTCACTAACGGTAAAAAAATAGTCTAACCATTCCCCTATGCCTTCTGCAGCGTTGTAGACTGCCGGCATTTCTTTCTGTATCTCCTAACGAGCCCCTCATTTCCAAAACCATCATATCGTGCGATAGCTTAGAGAGGGTCTCGGTTCTGGCAGCCTTGATGCCAAGGTAGCTTAAGAGGGTTTCCCGCGAGTTACCAGATCATGACATGCTGTAGACGTTCGAGTCACGCCCCGGTGGGTTGCAAAGAAGGTCCCCTTTTTCCCGTGTAGTCTGAGTGGTGCTGCCTACCACCCTCAAGCGTCAGATACAGTTGTAGTATATATAAATACCCCACAAAGTGAAGGAGAACACAGTCACCCTGATAGCCAAATTAGTAAGGCATTCGAGATCTAATCGAAAGGCGTGGGTTTGGTCCCCACTCTCGGCGGCTGTTTTTCTTTCTTTCTTTCTTTCTCACGTAATTAATAAAAAAATATTGTAACGTCTCTAACGGTAAAAAAAGAGTAAGCATTCCCCTATGCCTTCTTTGGCGTTGTAGACTGCCGGCATTTCTTTCTGTATTTCCTAACGAGCCCTTCATTTCCAAAACCATATTATCGTGCGAAAGCTTAGCGAGGACCTCGGTTCTGGCAGCCTTGTTGCCAAGGTAGCATAAGAGGGTTTCCCGCCAGTTACCCGCTCATGACACGCTGTAGACGTTCTAGTCACGCCCCAAGAGTTGAAAAGAAGGTCCCCTTCTCCCCGTGTAACCTGAGTGGCGCTGGCTACCACCCTTAAGCGTCAGATACAGTTGTAAATATAAATACCCCAGAAAGTGAAGGAGAACACAGTTGCCCAGATAGCCGAATTGGTAAGGCATTCGAGATCTAATCGAAAGGCGTGGGTTCGGTCCCCACTCTCAGTGGCTGTTTTTCTTTGTTTCTTTCTTCCTCACGTAATTAATAAAAAAATAATGTAACGTCACTAATGGTAAAAAAGAGTCTGACCATTCCCCTATGCCTTCTTTGGCATTGTAGACTGCCGGCATTTCTTTCTGTATTTCCTAACGAGCCCCTCATTTCCAAAACCATATTATCGCGCGAAAGCTTAGCGAGGACCTCGGTTCTGGCAGCCTTGATGCCAAGGTAGCATCAGAGGGATTCCCGCCAGTTACCCGCTCATGACACGCTGTAGATGTTTGAGTCACGCCCCGGGGGTTGAAAAGAAGGTCCCTTTCTCCCCGTGTAGTCTGAGTGGCACTGGCTACCACCCTCAAGCGTCAGATATAGTTTTAGTAAAAATAAATACCCCAGAAAGTGAAGGAGAACATAGTCGCCCAGATAGCTGAATTGATAAGGCCATAGAGATCTAATCGAAAGGCGTGGGTTGGGTCCCGACTCTCGGCGGCTGTTTTTCTTTCTTTCGTTCTCACGTAATTAACAAAAAAATAATGTAACGTCACTAACGGTAAAAAAAGAGTAACCATTCCCCTATGCGTTCTTTGGCGTTGTACACTGCCGGCATTTCTTTCTGTATTTCATAACGAGCCCCTCATTTTCAAAAACCATATTATCGTGCGAAAGCTTAGCGAGGGCCTCGGTTTTGGCAGCCTTGATGCCAAGGTAGCATCAGAGGGTTTCCCGCCAGTTACCCGCCCATGACACGCTGTAGACGTTCGAGTCACGCCCTAGGAGTAGAAAAGAAGGTCTCTTTCTCCCCGTGTAGCCTGAGTGGCGCTGGCTACCACCCTCAAGCGTCAGATACAGTTTTAGTCAAAATAAATACCCCAGAAAGTGAAGGAGAACATAGTCGCCCAGATAGCTGAATTGATAAGGCCATAGAGATATAATCGAAAGGCGTGGGTTGGGTCCCCACTCTCGGCGGCTGTTTTTCTTTCTGTCGTTCTCACGTAATTAACAAAAAATAATGTAACGTCACTAACGGTAAAAAAAGAGTAACCATTCCCCTATGCGTTCTTTGGCGTTGTAGACTGCCGGCATTTCTTTCTGTATTTCCTAACGAGCCCCTCATTTTCAAAAACCATATTATCGTGCGAAACTTAGCGAGGGCCTCGGTTCTGGCAGCCTTGATGCCAAGGTAGCATCAGAGGGTTTCCCGCCAGTTACCCGCTCATGACACGCTGTAGACGTTCGAGTCACGCCCTAGGAGTTGAAAAGAAGGTACCCTTCTCCTCGTGTAGCATGAGTGGCGCTGGCTACCACCCTCAAACGTCAGATACATTTGAAGTAAAAATAAATACCCCAGAAAGTGAAGGAGAACACAGTCGCCCAGATAGCCGAATTGGTAAGGCATTCGAGATCTACTTGAAAAGCACGGGTTCGGTCCCCACTCTGGGCGCGTGTTTTTCTTTCTTTCTTTCTCACGTAATTATTAAACAAATAATGTAACGTCACTAACGATAAAAAAGAGTCTAACCATTCCCCTATGCCTTCTGTGGCGTTGTAGACTGCCGGCATTTCTTTCTGTATTTCCTAACGAGCCCCTCATTTCCAAAACCATAGCACCGTGCGAAAGCTTAGCGAGGGCCTCGGTTCTGGCAGCCTTGATGCCAAGGTAGCATCTGAGGGTTTCCCGCCAGTTACCCGCTCATGAAACGCTGTAGACGTTCGAGTCACGCCCCGGAAGTTGAAAAGAAGGTCCCCTTCTCCCCGTGTAGCCTGAGTGGCACTGGCTACCACCCTCAAGCGTCAGATACAGTTGTAGTAAAAATAAATACCCCAGAAAGTGAAGAACACAGTCGCCCAGATAGCCGAATTGGTAAGGCATTCGAGATCTAATCGAAAAGCATGGGTTCGGTCCCGACTCTGGGCGCGTGTTTTTCCTTCTTTCTCACGTAATTAATAAAAAAATAAGGTAACGTCACTAACGGTAAAAAAATAGTCTAACCATTCCCCTATGCCTTCTGTGGAGTTGTACACTGCCGTTATTTCTTTCTGTATTTCCTAACGAGCCCCTCATTTCCAAAACCATAATATCGTGCGAAAGCTTAGCGAGGGCCTCGGTTCTGGCAGCCTTGATGCCAAGGTAGCATCAGAGGGTTTCCCGCCAGTTACCCGCTCATGACATGCTGTAGACGTTCGAGTCACGCCCAGGGAGTTGAAAAGAAGATCCCCTTCTCCCCGTGTAGCCTGAGTGGCACTGGCTACCACCCTCAAGCGTCAGATACAGTTGTAGTAAAAAATAAATACCCCAGAAAGTGAAGAACACAGTCGCCCAGATAGCCGAATTGGTAAGGCATTCGAGATCTAATCGAAAAGCATCCGTTCGGTCCCCACTCTGGGCACGTGTTTTTCTTTCTTTCTTTCTCACGTAATTAATAATAAAAATATGTAACGTCACTAACGGTAAAAAAAGAGTAACCATTCCCCTATGCCTTCTGTGGCGTTGTAGAATGCCAGTATTTCTTTCTGTATTTCCTAACGAGCCCCTCTTTTTGAAAAACCAGATTATCATGCCATAGCTTAGAGAGGGTCTGGGTTCTGGCAGCCTTGATGTCAAGGTATCATAACAGGGTTTCCCGCGAGTTACCCGCCCATGACACGCTGTAGACGTTCGAGTCACGCCCCGGGGGTTGAAAAGAAGATCCCTTCTCCCCGTGTAGTCTGAGTGGTGCTGGCTACCACCCTCAAGCTTCAGATACAGTTGTAGTAAATATAAATACCCCACAAAGTGAAGGAGAACACAGTTGCCCAGATAGCCGAATTGGTAAGGCATTCGAGATCTAATCGAAAGGCGTGGGTTCGGTCCTTACTCTCTGCGGCTGTTTTTCTTTCTTTCTTTCTTTTTCATGTAACTAATCAAAAATAATGTAACGTCACTAAGGGTAAAAAAAGAGTAACCATTCGCCTATGCCTTCTTTGGCGTTGTAGACTGCCGGCATTTCTTTCTGTATTTCCTAACGAGCCCCTCATTTCCAAAACCATATTATCGTGCGAAAGCTTAGCGAGGGCCTCGGTTCTGGCAGCCTTGATGCCAAGGTAGCATCAGAGGGTTTCCCGCCAGTTACCCGCTCATGACACGCTGTAGACGTTCGAGTCACGCCCGGGGAGTTGAAAAGAAGGTTCCCTTCTCCCCGTGTAGTCTGAGTGGTGCTGGCTACCACCCTCAAGCGTCAGATACAGTTGTAGTAAATATAAATACCCCACAAAGTGATGGAGAACACAGTCGCCCAGATAGCCGAATTGGTAAGGCATTCGAGAGATAATTGAAAGGCGTGGGTTTGGTCCCCACTCTCGGCGGCTGTTTTTCTTTCTTTCTTTCTCTCGTAATTAATAAAAATATTGTAACGTCAGTAAAGGTAAAAAAAGAGTCTAACCATTCCCCTATGCCTTCTGTGGCGTTGTAGACTGCTGGCATTTCTTTCTGTATTTCCTAACGAGCCCCTCGTTTCCAAAACCATAATATCGTGCGATAGCTTAGAGAGGGTCTTGGTTCTTGCAGCCTTGATGCCAAGGTAGCATAAGAGGGCTTCCCGCGAGGTACCAGCTCATGACGCACTGTAGATGTTCAAATCACGCCCCGGGGGTTGAAAAGAAGGTCCCCGTCTCCCCTTGTAGTGTGAGTGGTGCTGGCTACCACCATCAAGCGTCAGATACCGTTGTAGTAAATATAAATACCCCACAAAGTGAAGGAGAACACAGTCGCCCAGATAGCTGAATTGATAAGGCTATAGAGATCTAATCGAAAGGCGTGGGTACGGTCCCCACTCTCGGCGGCTGTTTTTCTTTCTTTCTTTCTCACGTAATTAACAAAAAAATGATGTAACGTCACTAACGGTAAAAAAGTATAACCATTCCCCTACGCCTTCTTTGGCGTTGTAGACTGCCGGCATTTCTTTCTGTATTTCCTAACGAACCCCTCATTTCCAAAACCATATTATCGTGCGAAAGCTTAGCGGGGGCCTTGGTTCTGGCAGCCTTGATACCAAGGTAGTATCAGAGGGTTTCCCGCCAGTTACCCGTCCATGACACGCTGTAGACGTTCGAGTCACGCCCGGGGAGTTAAAAAGAAGGTCCCCTTCTCCCGGTGTAGCCTGAGTGGTGCTGGCTACCACCCTCAAGCGTCAGATACAGTTGTAGTAAATATAAATACCCCAGAAAGTGAAGGAGAACACAGTCGCCCAGATAGCCGAATTGGTAAGGCATTCGAGATCTAATCGAAAAGCACGGGTTGGGTCCCCACTCTGGGCGCGTGTTTTTCTTTCTTTCTCACGTAATTAATAAAAAAATAATGTAACGTCACTAACGGTAAAAAAAGAGTAACCATTCCCCTATGTCTTCTTTGGCGTTGTTGACTGCCGGCATTTCTTTCTGTATTTCCTAACGAGCCCCTCATTTAAAAAACCATATTATCGTGTGAAAGCTTAGCGAGGGCCTCGGTTCTGGCAGCCTTGATGCCAAGGTAGCATCAGAGGGTTTCCCGCCAGTTACCCGCCATGACACGCTGTAGACGTTCGAGTCACGCCCGGGGAGTTAAAAAGAAGGTCCCCTTCTCCCCGTGTAGCCTGAGTGGCGCTGGCTACCACCCTCAAGCGTCAGATACAGTTTTAGTAAATATAAATACCCCAGAAAGTGAAGGAGAACACAGTCGCCCAGGTAGTAGAATTGGTAAGGCATTCGAAATCTAATCGAAAAGCATGGGTTCTGTCCCCACTCTGGGCACGTGATTTTCTTTCTTTCTTTCTCACGTAATTAATAAAAATATTGTAACGTCAGTAAAGGTAAAAAAAGAGTCTAACCATTCCCCTATGCCTTCTGTGGCGTTGTAGACTGCCGGAATTTCTTTCTGTATTTCCTAACGAGCCCTCGTTTCCAAAACCATAATAACGTGCGATAGCTTAGAGAGGGTTTCGGTTCTTGCAGCCTTGATGCCAAGGTAGCATAAGAGGGCTTCCTGCGAGTTACCAGCTCATGACGCGCTGTAGACGTTCGAGTCATTAACGGGGGTTGAAAAGAAGGTCCCCGTCTCCCCTTGTAGTCTGAGTGGTGCTGGCTACCACCCTCAAGCGTCAGATACCGTTGTAGTAAATATAAATACCCCACAAAGTGAAGGAGAACACAGTCGCCCACATAGCCGAATTGGTAAGGCATTCGAGATCTAATCGAAAGGCGTGGGTTTGGTCCCCACTCTCGGTGGCTGTTTTTCTTTCTTTCTTTCTACCGTAATTAATAAAAAAAATAATGTAAAGTCAGTAACGGTAAAAAAAGAGTAAGCATTCTCCTATGCCTTCTTTGGCGTTGTAGACTGCCGGCATTTCTTTCTGTATTTCCTAACGAGCCCCTCATTTCCAAAACCATATTATCGTGCGAAAGCTTAGCGAGGGCCTCGGTTCTGGCAGCCTTGATGCCAAGGTAGCATCAGAGGGTTTCCCGCCAGTTACCCGCTCATGACACGCTGTAGACGTTCGAGTCACGCCCGGGGAGTTGAAAAGAAGGTTCCCTTCTCCCCGTGTAGTCTGAGTGGTGCTGGCTACCACCCTCAAGCGTCAGATACAGTTGTAGTAAATATAAATACCCCACAAAGTGATGGAGAACACAGTCGCCCAGATAGCCGAATTGGTAAGGCATTCGAGAGATAATTGAAAGGCGTGGGTTTGGTCCCCACTCTCGGCGGCTGTTTTTCTTTCTTTCTTTCTCTCGTAATTAATAAAAATATTGTAACGTCAGTAAAGGTAAAAAAAGAGTCTAACCATTCCCCTATGCCTTCTGTGGCGTTGTAGACTGCTGGCATTTCTTTCTGTATTTCCTAACGAGCCCCTCGTTTCCAAAACCATAATATCGTGCGATAGCTTAGAGAGGGTCTTGGTTCTTGCAGCCTTGATGCCAAGGTAGCATAAGAGGGCTTCCCGCGAGGTACCAGCTCATGACGCACTGTAGATGTTCAAATCACGCCCCGGGGGTTGAAAAGAAGGTCCCCGTCTCCCCTTGTAGTGTGAGTGGTGCTGGCTACCACCATCAAGCGTCAGATACCGTTGTAGTAAATATAAATACCCCACAAAGTGAAGGAGAACACAGTCGCCCAGATAGCTGAATTGATAAGGCTATAGAGATCTAATCGAAAGGCGTGGGTACGGTCCCCACTCTCGGCGGCTGTTTTTCTTTCTTTCTTTCTCACGTAATTAACAAAAAAATGATGTAACGTCACTAACGGTAAAAAAGTATAACCATTCCCCTACGCCTTCTTTGGCGTTGTAGACTGCCGGCATTTCTTTCTGTATTTCCTAACGAACCCCTCATTTCCAAAACCATATTATCGTGCGAAAGCTTAGCGGGGGCCTTGGTTCTGGCAGCCTTGATACCAAGGTAGTATCAGAGGGTTTCCCGCCAGTTACCCGTCCATGACACGCTGTAGACGTTCGAGTCACGCCCGGGGAGTTAAAAAGAAGGTCCCCTTCTCCCGGTGTAGCCTGAGTGGTGCTGGCTACCACCCTCAAGCGTCAGATACAGTTGTAGTAAATATAAATACCCCAGAAAGTGAAGGAGAACACAGTCGCCCAGATAGCCGAATTGGTAAGGCATTCGAGATCTAATCGAAAAGCACGGGTTGGGTCCCCACTCTGGGCGCGTGTTTTTCTTTCTTTCTCACGTAATTAATAAAAAAATAATGTAACGTCACTAACGGTAAAAAAAGAGTAACCATTCCCCTATGTCTTCTTTGGCGTTGTTGACTGCCGGCATTTCTTTCTGTATTTCCTAACGAGCCCCTCATTTAAAAAACCATATTATCGTGTGAAAGCTTAGCGAGGGCCTCGGTTCTGGCAGCCTTGATGCCAAGGTAGCATCAGAGGGTTTCCCGCCAGTTACCCGCCATGACACGCTGTAGACGTTCGAGTCACGCCCGGGGAGTTAAAAAGAAGGTCCCCTTCTCCCCGTGTAGCCTGAGTGGCGCTGGCTACCACCCTCAAGCGTCAGATACAGTTTTAGTAAATATAAATACCCCAGAAAGTGAAGGAGAACACAGTCGCCCAGGTAGTAGAATTGGTAAGGCATTCGAAATCTAATCGAAAAGCATGGGTTCTGTCCCCACTCTGGGCACGTGATTTTCTTTCTTTCTTTCTCACGTAATTAATAAAAATATTGTAACGTCAGTAAAGGTAAAAAAAGAGTCTAACCATTCCCCTATGCCTTCTGTGGCGTTGTAGACTGCCGGAATTTCTTTCTGTATTTCCTAACGAGCCCTCGTTTCCAAAACCATAATAACGTGCGATAGCTTAGAGAGGGTTTCGGTTCTTGCAGCCTTGATGCCAAGGTAGCATAAGAGGGCTTCCTGCGAGTTACCAGCTCATGACGCGCTGTAGACGTTCGAGTCATTAACGGGGGTTGAAAAGAAGGTCCCCGTCTCCCCTTGTAGTCTGAGTGGTGCTGGCTACCACCCTCAAGCGTCAGATACCGTTGTAGTAAATATAAATACCCCACAAAGTGAAGGAGAACACAGTCGCCCACATAGCCGAATTGGTAAGGCATTCGAGATCTAATCGAAAGGCGTGGGTTTGGTCCCCACTCTCGGTGGCTGTTTTTCTTTCTTTCTTTCTACCGTAATTAATAAAAAAAATAATGTAAAGTCAGTAACGGTAAAAAAAGAGTAAGCATTCTCCTATGGCTTCTGTGGCGTTGTAGAATGCCAGCATTTCTTTCTGTATTTCCTAACGAGCCCCTCATTTTGAAAAACCAGATTATCATGCCATAGCTTAGAGACGGTCTGGGTTCTGGCAGCCTTAATGCCAAGGTATCATAAGAGGGTTTCCCGCGAGTTACCCGCTCATGACACGCTGTAGACGTTCGAGTCATGCCCCGGGGGTTGAAAAGAAGATCCCTTCTCCCCGTGTAGTCTGAGTGGTGCTGGCTACCACCCTCAAGCGTCAGATACAGTTGTAGTAAATATAAATACCCCACAAAGTGAAGGAGAACACAGTTGAACAGATAGCCGAATTGGTAAGGCATTCGAGATCTAATCGAAAGGCGTGGGTTCGGTCCTTACTCTCGGCGGCTGTTTTTCTTTCTTTCTTTCTTTTTCATGTAACTAATCAAAAATAATATAACGTCACTAACGGTAAAAAAAGAGTAACCATTAGCCTATGCCTTCTTTGGCGTTGTAGACTGCCGGCATTTCTTTCTGTATTTCCTAACGAGCCCCTCATTTCCAAAACCATAATATCATGCGATAGCTTAGAGAGGGTCTCGGTTCTGTCAGCCTTGATGCCAAGGTAGCATAAGAGGGTTTCCCGCGAGACCAGCTCATGACATGCTGTAGACGTTCGAGTCACGCCCCAGGGGTTGCAAAGAAGGTCCCCTTCTTCCCGTGTTGTCTGACTGGTGCTGGCTACCACCCTCATGCGTCAGATACAGTTGTAGTAAATATAAATACCCCACAAAGTGAATGAGAAAACAGTCGCCCAGATAGCCGAATTGGTAAGGCATTCGAGATTTAATCGAACGGCGTGGGTTTGGTCCCCACTCAGGGGATATTTTTCTTTCTTTCTTTCTTTTTCACGTAATTAATAAAAAAATAATGTAACGTCACTAACGGTAAAAAAAGAGTAACCATTCCCCTATGCCTTCTGTGGCGTTGTAGACTGCCAGCATTTCTTTCTGTATTTCCTAACGAGCCCCTCATTTCCAAAACCATATTATCATGCGATAGCTTAGAGAGGGTCTCGGTTCTGGCAGCCTTGATGCCACGGTATCATAAGAGGGTGTCCCGCGAGTTACCCGCTTATGACACGCGGTAGACGTTCGAGTCACGCCAAGGGGGTTGAAAAGGAGGTCCCCTTCTCCCAGTGTAGTCCAAGTCGTGCTGGCTACCACCCTCAAGCGTCAGATACAGTTGTAGTAAATATAAATACCCCACAAAATGATGGAGAACACAGTCGCCCAGATAGCCGAATTGATAAGGCCATAGAGATCTAATCGAAAGGCGTGGGTTCGGTCCTTACTCTCGGCGGGTGTTTTTCTTTCTTTCTTTCTCACGTAATTAACAAAAAAATAACGTAACGTCACTAACGGTAAAAAAAGTCTAACCATTCCCCAATGCCTTCTTTGGCGTTGTAGACTGCCGGCATTTCTTTCTGCATTTCCTAACGAGTCCCTCATTTCCAAAACCATATTATCGTGCGAAAACTTAGCGAGGACCTCGGTTCTGGCAGCCTTGTTGCCAAGGTAGAATAAGAGGGTTTCCCGCCAGTTACCCGCTCATGACATGCTGTAGACGTTCTAGTCACGTCCCGGGAGCTGAAAAGAAGGTCCCCTTCTCCCCGTGTAGTCTGAGTCGCACTGGCTACCACCCTCAAGCGTCAGATACAGTTTTAGTAAATATAAATACCCCAGAAAATGAACGAGAACACCGTCGCCCACATAGCCGAATTGGTAAGGCATTCGAGATCTAATCGAAAGGCGTGGGTTTGGTCCCCACTCTCGGCGGCTGTTTTTCTTTCTTTCTTTCTACCGTAATTAATAAAAAAAATAATGTAACGTCAGTAACGGTAAAAAAAGAGTTAGCATTCTCCTATGCCTTCTGTGGTGTTGTAGAATGCCAGCATTTCTTTCTGTATTTCCTAACGAGCCCCTCATTTTGAAAGACCAGATTATCATGCCATAGCTTAGAGAGGGTCTGGGTTCTGGCAGCCTTGATGCCAAGGTATCATAAGAGGGTTTCCCGCGAGACCAGCTCATGACATGCTGTAGACGTTCGAGTCACGCCCCAGGGGGTTGCAAAGAAGGTCCCCTTCTTCCCTTGTTGTCTGACTGGTGCTGGCTACCACCCTCAAGCGTCAGATACAGTTGTAGTTAATATAAATACCCCACAAAGTGAATGAGAAAACAGTCGCCCAGATAGCCGAATTGGTAAGGCATTCGAGATTTAATCGAAAGGCGTGGGTTTGGTCCCCACTCTCGGCGGCTGTTTTTCTTTCTTTCTACCGTAATTAATAAAAAAAATATTGTAACGTCAGTAACGGTAAAAAAAGAGTTAGCATTCTCGTATGCCTTCTGTGGCGTTGTAGAATGCCAGCATTTCTTTCTGTATTTCCTAACGAGCCCCTCATTTCCAAAACCATATTATCGTGCGAAAGCTTAGCGAGGGCCTCGGTTCTGGCAGCCTTGATGCCAAGGTAGCATAAGAGGGTTTCCCGCCAGTTACCCGCTCATGACACGCTGTAGACGTTTGAGTCACGCCCCGGCAGCTGAAAAGAAGGTCCCCTTCTCCCCGTGTAGTCTGAGTGGCGCTGGCTACCACCCTGAAGCGTCACATACAGTTGAAGTAAAAATAAATACCCCAGAAAGTGAAGGAGAACACAGTCGCCCAGATAGCCGAATTGGTAAGGCATTCGAGATCTAATCGAAAAGCACGGGTTGGGTCCCCACTCTGGGCGCGTTTTTCTTTCATTCTTTCTCACGTAATTATTAAAAAAAATAATGTAACGTCACTAACGGTAAAAAAACAGTCTAACCATTCCCCTATGCCTTCTGTGGTGTTGTAGACTGCCGGCATTTATTTCTGTATTTATTAAGGAGCCCCTCATTTCCAAAACCATAATATCGTGCGATAGCTTAGAGAGGGTCTCGGTTCTGTCAGCCTTGATGCCAAGGTAGCATAAGAGGGTTTCCCGCGAGACCAGCTCATGACATGCTGTAGACGTTCGAGTCACGCCCCAGGGGTTGCAAAGAAGGTCCCCTTCTTCCCGTGTTGTCTGACTCGTGCTGGCTACCACCCTCAAGCGTCAGATACAGTTGTAGTAAATATAAATACCCCACAAAGTGAATGAGAAAACAGTCGCCCAGATAGCCGAATTGGTAAGGCATTCGAGATTTAATCGAAAGGCGTGGGTTTGGTCCCCACTCGGCGGCTGTTTTTCTTTCTTTCTTTCTTTTTCACGTAATTATAAAAAAATAATGTAACGTCACTAACGGTAAAAAAAGAGTAACCATTCCCCTATGCCTTCTGTGGCGTTGTAGACTGCCAGCATTTCTTTCTGTATTTCCTAACGAGCCGCTCATTTCCAAAACCATATTATCATGCGATAGCTTAGAGAGGGTCTCGGTTCTGGCAGCCTTGATGCCAAGGTATCATAAGAGGGTGTCCCGCGAGTTACCCGCTTATGACACGCGGTAGACGTTCGAGTCACGCCATGGGGGTTGAAAAGGAGGTCCCCGTCTCCCAGTGTAGTCTGAGTGGGGCTGGCTACTACCCTCAAGCGTCAGATACAGTTGGAGTAAATATAAATACCCCACAAAGTGATGGAGAACACAGCGCCCAGATAGCCGAATTGGTAAGGCATTCGAGATATAATTGAAAGGCGTGGGTTTGGTCTCCACTCTCGGCGGCTGTTTTTCTTTCTTTCTTTCTTTTTCACGTAAATAACAAAAATAATCTAACGTCACTAACGGTAAAAAAAGAGTCTAACCATTCCCCTATGCCTTCTTTGGCGCTGTAGACTGCCGGCATTTCTTTCTGCATTTCCTAACGAGCCCCTCATTTCCAAAACCATATTATCGTGCGAAAGCTTAGCGAGGGCTTCGGTTCTGGCAGCCTTGATGCCAAGGTAGCATCAGAGGGTTTCCCGCCAGTTACCCGCTCATGACACGCTGTAGACGTTCGAGTAACGCCCGGGGAGTTGAAAAGAAGGTTCCCTTCTCCCCGTGTAGCCTGAGTGGCGCTGGCTACCACCCTCAAGCATCAGATACAGTTGTAGTAAATATAAATACCCCAGAAAGTGAAGGAGAACACAGTCGCCCAGATAGCCGAATTGGTAAGGCATTCGAGATCTAATCGAAAAGCATGGGTTCGGTCCCCACTCTGGGCGCGTGTTTTTCTTTCTTTCTTTCTCACGTAATTAATAAAAAATAATGTAACGTCATTAACCGTAAAAAGAGTCTAACCATTCCCCTATGCCTTCTGTGGCGTTGTAGACTGCCGGCATTAATTTCTGTATTTCCTAACGAGCCCCTCGTTTCCAAAACCATAATATCGTGGGATAGCTTAGAGAGGGTCTCGGTTCTGGCAGCCTTGATGCCAAGGTAGCATAAGAGGGCTTCCCGCTAGTTACCAGCTCAGGACGCGCTGTAAACGTTCGAGTCACGCCCCGGGGGTTGAGAAGAAGGTCCCCGTTCCCCTTGTAGTCTGAGTGGTGCTGGCTACCACCCTCAAGCGTCAGATACCGTTATAGTAAATATAAATACCCCAAAAAGTGAAGAACACAGTCGCCCATATAGCTGAATTGCTAAGGCCATAGAGATCTAATCGAAAGGCGTGGGTTCGGTCCCCACTCTCGGCAGCTGTTTTTCTTTCTTTTTTTCTTTTTCACGTAAATAATAAAAAATAATCTAACGTCACTAACGGTAAAAAAAGAGTTTAACCATTCCCCTATGCCTTCTTTGGCGTTGTAGACTGCCGGCATTTCTTTCTGTATTTCCTAACGAGCCCCTCAATTCCAAAACCCTATTATCGTGCGAAAGCTTATCGAGGGCCTCGGTTCTGGCAGCCTTGATGCCAAGGTAGCATCAGAGGGTTTCCCGCCCGTTACCCACTCATGACACGCTGTAGGGGTTCGAGTCACGCCCGGGGAGTTGAAAAGAAGGTCCCCTTCTCCCCGTGTAGCCTGAGTGGCGCTGGCTACCACCCTCAAGCGTCAGATACACTTGTAGTAAATATAAATACCCCACAAAGTGATGGAGAACACAGTCGCCCAGATAGCCGAATTGGTAAGGTATTCGAGAGATAATTGAAAGGCGTGGGTTTGGTCCCCACTCTCGGCGGCTGTTTTTCTTTCTTTCTTTCTCACGTAATTAATAAAAATATTGTAACGTCAGTAAAGGTAAAAAAAGAGTCTAACCATTCCCCTATGCCTTCTGTGGCGTTGTAGACTGCTGGCATTTCTTTCTGTATTTCCTAACGAGCCCCTCGTTTCCAAAACCATAATATCGTGCGATAGCTTAGAGAGGGTCTTGGTTCTTGCAGCCTTGATGCCAAGGTAGCATAAGAGGGCTTCCCGCGAGGTACCAGCTCATGACGCACTGTAGATGTTCAAATCACGCCCCGGGGGTTCAAAAGAAGGTCCCCGTCTCCCCTTGTAGTGTGAGTGGTGCTGGCTACCACCATCAAGCGTCAGATACCGTTGTAGTAAATATAAATACCCCACAAAGTGAAGGAGAACACAGTCGCCCAGATAGCTGAATTGATAAGGCTATAGAGATCTAATCGAAAGGCGTGGGTACGGTCCCCACTCTCGGCGGCTGTTTTTCTTTCTTTCTTTCTCACGTAATTAACAAAAAAATGATGTAACGTCACTAACGGTAAAAAAGTATAACCATTCCCCTGTGCCTTCTTTGGCGTTGTAGACTGCCGGCATTTCTTTCTGTATTTCCTAACGAGTCCCACATTTCCAAAACCATATTATCGTGCGAAAGCTTAGCGAGGACCTCGGTTCAGGCACCCTTGTTGCCAAGGTAGCATAAGAGGATTTCCCGCCAGTTACCCACTCATGACACGCTGTAGACGTTCTAGTCACGTCCCGGGAGCTGAAAAGAAGGTCCCCTTCTCCCCGTGTAGTCTCAGTCGCACTGGCTTCCACCCTCAAGCGTCAGATACCGTTTTAGTAAATATAAATACCCCAGAAAATGAACGACAACACAGTCGCCCACATAGCCGAATTGGTAAGGCATTCGAGATCTAATCGAAAGGCGTGGGTTTGGTCCCCACTCTCGGCGGCTGTCTTTCTTTCTTTCTTTCTTTGTCACGTAGTTAATAAAAAAATAATGTAACGTCACTAACGGTAAAAAAAGAGTAACCATTCCTCTATGCTTTCTTTGGCGTTGTAGACTGCCGGCATTTCTTTCTGTATTTCCTAACGACCCCCTCATTTCCAAAACCATATTATCGTGCGTAAGCTTAGCGAGGGCCTCGGTTCTGGTAGCCTTGATGCCAAGTAGCTTAAGAGGGTTTCCCGCCAGTTACCCGCTCATGACACGCTGTAGACGTTCGAGTCACGCTCGAGAGTTGAAAAGAAGGTCCCCTTCTCCCCGTGTAGCCTGAGTGACGCTGGCTACCACCCTCAAGCGTCAGATACAGTTTTAGTAAATATGAATACCCCAGAAAGTGAAGGAGAACACAGTCGCCCAGATAGCCGAATTTGTAAGGCATTCGAGATCTAATCGAAAAGCATGGGTTCGGTCCCCACTCTGGGAGCGTGTTTTTCTTTATTTCTTTCTACCGTAATTAATAAAAAAATAATGTAATGTCAGTAACGGTAAAAAAATAGTCTAACCATTTCTTTATGCCCTCTGTGGCGTTGGAGACTGCCGGCATTTCTTTCTGTATTTCCTAACGAGCCCCTCGTTTCCAAAACCATAATATCGTGCGATAGCATAGAGAGGGTCTCGGTTCTGGCAGCCTTGATGCCAAGGTAGCATAAGAGGGCTTCCCGCGAGTTACCAGCTCATGACACGCTGTAGACGTTTGAGTCACGCCCAGGGAGCTGAAAAGAAGGTCCCCATCTCCTCGTGTAGTCTGAGTGGCGCTGGCTACCACTCTCAAGCGTCAGATACAGTTGTAGTATATATAAATACCCCACAAAGTGAAGGAGACCACAGTCGCCCAGATAGCTGAATTGATAAGGCCATAGAGATATAATCGAAAGGCGTGGGTGCAGTCCTTACTCTCGGCGGCTGTTTTTCTTTCTTTCTTTCTCACGTAATTAACAAAAAAATAATGTAACGTCACTAACGGTAAAAAAAGTCTAACCATTCCCCAATGCCTTCTTTGGCGTTGTAGACTGCCGGCATTTCTTTCTGTATTTCCTAACGAGTCCCTCATTTCCAAAACCATATTATCGTGCGAAAGCTTAGCGAGGGTCTGGGTTCTGGCAGCCTTGATGCCAAGGTATCATAAGAGGGTTTCCCGCGATTTACCTGCTCGTGACACGCTGTAGACGTTCGAGTCACGCCCCGGGGGTTGAAAAGAAGCTACCTTCTCCCCGTGTTGTCTGAGTGGTGCTGGCTACCACCCTCAAGCGTCAGATACAGTTGTAGTTAATTTAAATACCCCACAAAGTGAAGGAGAACACAGTCGCCCAGATAGCCGAATTGGTAAGGCATTCGAGATCTAATCGAAAGGCGAGGGTTTGGCCCCCACTCTTGGCGGCTGTTTTTCTTTCTTTCTTTCTACCGTAATTAATTAAAAAAATAATGTAACGGCAGTAACGGTAAAAAAAGAGTAAGCATTCTCCTATGCCTTCTGTGGCATTGTAGAATGCCAGCATTTCTTTCTGTATTTCCTAACGAGCCCCTCATTTTGAAAAACCAGATTATCATTCCACAGCTTAGAGAGGGTCTGGGTTCTGGCAGGCTTGATGCCAAGGTATCATAAGAGGGTTTCCCGCGAGTTACCCGCTCATGACACGCTGTAGACGTTCGAGTCACGCCCCGGGGGTTGAAAAGAAGATCCCTTCTCCCCGTGTAGTCTGAGTGGTGCTGGCTACCACCCTCAAGCGTCAGATACAGTTGTAATAAATATAAATACCCCACAAAGTGAAGCAGAACACAGTCGCCCAGATAGCCGAATTGGTAAGGCATTCGAGATTTAATCGAAAGGCGTGGGTTCGATCCCCACTCTGGGCGCGTGTTTTTCTTTCTTTCTTTCTCACTAATTATTCAAAAAATATGTTACGTCACTGTCGGTAAAAAAAGAGTAACCCATCCCCTATGCCCTCTGTGGCGTTGTAGACTGCCAGCATTTCTTTCTGTATTTCCTAACGAGCCCCTCATTTCAAAAACCATATTATCATGCGATAGCTTAGAGAGGGTCTCGGTTCTGGCAGTATTGATGCCAAGGTATCATAAGAGGGTTTTCAGCGAGTTACCCGCTCATGACACGCTGTAGACGTTCGAGTCACGCCACGTGGGTTGAAAAGAAGGTCCCCTTCTCCAAGAGTAGTCTGAGTGGTGCTGGCTACCATCCTCAAGCGTCAGATACAGTTGTAGTAAATATAAATACCCCACAAAGTGAAGGAGAACACAGTCGCCCAGATAGCCGAATTGGTAAGGCATTCGAGATCTAATCGAAAGGCGTGGGCTTTGTCCCCACTCTCGGCGGCTGTTTTTCTTTCTTTCTTTTTCACGTAATTAATAAAAAATTATGTAACGTCACTAACGGTAAAAAAAGAGTAAGCATTCTCCTATGCTTTCTATGGCGTTGTAGACTGCCAACATTTCTTTCTGTATTTCCTAACGAGCCCCTCATTTCCAAAACCATATAATCATGCGAAAGCTTAACGAGGGCCTCGGTTCTGGCTGCCTTGATGCCAAGTAGCTTAAGAGGGTTTCCCGCCAGGTACCCGCTCATGACACGCTGTAGACGTTCGAGTCACGTCCGGGAGTTGAAAAGAAGGTCCCCTTCTCCCCGTGTAGCCTGAGTGGCGCTGGCTACCACCCTCAAGCGTCAGATACAGTTGTAGTAAATATAAATACCCCACAAAGTGAAGGAGAACACAGTCGCCCAGATAGCCGAATTGGTAAGGCATTCGAGATCTAATCGAAAGGCGTGGGTTTGGTCCCCACTCTCGGCGGCTGTTTTTCTTTCTTTCTTTTTCACGTAAATAATAAAAAATAATGTAACGTCACTAATGGTAAAAAAAGAGTCTAACCATTCCCCTATGCCTTCTTTGTTGTTGTTGACTGCCGGCATTTCTTTCTGTATTTCCTAACGAGCCCCTCGTTTCCAAAACCATAATATCGTGCGATAGCTTAGAGAGGGTCTCGGTTCTTGCAGCCTTGATGCCAAGGTAGCATAAGAGGGCTTCCCGCGAGTTACCAGCTCATGACGCGCTGTAGACGTTCGAGTCACGCCTCGGGGGTTGAAAAGAAGGTCCCCATCTCCCCGTGTAGTCTGAGTCGCACTGGCTACCACCCTCAAGCGTCAGATACAGTTTTAGTAAATATAAATACCCCAGAAAAAGAACGAGAACACCGTCGCCCACATAGCCGAATTGGTAAGGCATTCGAGATCTAATCGAAAGGCGTGGGTTTGGTCCCCACTCTCGGCGGCTGTTTTTCTTTCTTTCTACAGTAATTAATAAAAAAATAATGTAACGTCAGTAACGGTAAAAAAAGAGTAAGCATTCTCCTATGCCTTCTGTGGCGTTGTAGAATGCCAGCATTTCTTTCTGTATTTCCTAACGAGCCCCTCATTTTGAAAAACCAGATTATCATGCCATAGCTTAGAGAGGGTCTGGGTTCTGGCAGCCTTGATGCCAAGGTATCATAAGAGGGTTTCCCGCGAGTTACCCGCTCATGACACGCTGTAGACGTTCGAGTCACGCCCCGGGGGTTGAAAAGAAGCTACCTTCTCCCCGTGTAGTCTGAGTGGTGCTGGCTACCACCCTCAAGCGTCAGATACAGTTGTAGTAAATTTAAATACCCCACAAAGTGAAGGAGAACACATTCGCCCAGATAGCCGAATTGGTAAGGCATTCGAGATCTAATCGAAAGGCGTGGGTTTGGTCCCCACTCTCGGCGGCTGTTTTTCTTTCTTTCTACAGTAATTAATAAAAAAAATAATGTAACGTCAGTAACGGTAAAAAAAGAGTAAGCATTCTCCTATGCCTTCTGTGGCGTTGTAGAATGCCAGCATTTCTTTCTGTATTTCCTAACGAGCCCCTCATTTTGAAAAACCAGATTATCATGCCATAGCTTAGAGAGGGTCTGGGTTCTGGCAGCCTTGATGCCAAGGTATCATAAGAGGGTTTCCCGCGAGTTACCCGCTCATGACACGCTGTAGACGTTCGAGTCACGCCCCGGGGGTTGAAAAGAAGCTACCTTCTCCCCGTGTAGTCTGAGTTGTGCTGGCTACCACCCTCAAGCGTCAGATACAGTTGTAGTAAATTTAAATACCCCAGAAAGTGAAGGAGAACACAGTCGCCCAGATAGCCGAATTGATAAGGCATTCGAGATCTAATCGAAAGGCGTGGGTTTGGTCCCCACTCTCGGCGGCTGTTTTTCTTTCTTTCTTTCTTTTTCACGTAAATAATAAAAAATAATGTAACGTCACTAACCGTAAAAAACGTCTAACCATTCCCCTATGCCTTCTTTGGCTTTGTAGACTGCCGGCATTTCTTTCTGTATTTCCTAACGAGCCAATCATTTCCAAAACCATATTATCGTGCGAAAGCTTAGCGAGGGCCTCGGTTCTGGCAGCCTTGATGCCAAGGTAGCATCAGAGGGTTTCCCGCCAGTTACCAGCTCATGACACGCTGTAGACGTTCGAGTCACGCCCGGGGAGTTGAAAAGAAGGTCCCCTTCTCCCCGTGTAGCCTGAGTGGTGCTGGCTACCACCCTCAAGCGTCAGATACAGTTGTAGTAAAAATAAATACCCCAGAAAGTGAAGGAGAACACAGTCGCCCAGATAGCCGAATTGGTAAGGCATTCGAGATCTAATCGAAAAGCACGGGTTGGGTCCCCACTCTGGGCGCGTTTTTCTTTCATTCTTTCTCATGTAATTATTAAAAAAAATAATGTAACGTCACTAACTGTAAAAAAACAGTCTAACCATTCCCCTATGCCTTCTGTGGCGTTGTAGACTGCCGGCATTTCTTTCTGTATTTCATAAGGAGCCCCTCATTTCCAAAACCATAATATCGTGCGATAGCTTAGAGAGGGTCTCGGTTCTGTCAGCCTTGATGCCAAGGTAGCATAAGAGGGTTTCCCGCGAGACGAGCTCATGACATGCTGTAGACGTTCGAGTCACGGCCCAGGGGTTGCAAAGAAGGTCCCCTTCTTCCCGTGTTATCTGACTGGTGCTGGCTACCACCCTCAAGCGTCAGATACAGTTGTACTAAATATAAATACCCCACAAAGTGAATGAGAAAACAGTCGCCCAGATAGCCGAATTGGTAAGGCATTCGAGATTTAATCGAAAGGCGTGGGTTTGGTCCCCACACGGCGGCTGTTTTTCTTTCTTTCTTTCTTTTTCACGTAATTATAAAAAAATAATGTAACGTCACTAACGGTAAAAAAAGAGTAACCATTCCCCTATGCCTTCTGTGGCGTTGTAGACTGCCAGCATTTCTTTCTGTATTTCCTAACGAGCCCCTCATTTCCAAAACCATATTATCATGCGATAGCTTAGAGAGGGTCTCGGTTCTGGCAGCCTTGATGCCAAGGTATCATAAGAGGGTGTCCCGCGAGTTACCCGCTTATGACACGCGGTAGACGTTCGAGTCACGCTACGGGGGTTGAAAAGGAGGTCCCCTTCTCCCAGTGTAGTCTGAGTGGTGCTGGCTACCACCCTCAAGCGTCAGATACAGTTGTAGTAAATATAAATACCCCACAAAGTAATGGAGAACACAGTCGCCCAGATAGCCGAATTGGTAAGGCATTCGAGATATAATTGAAAGGCGTGGGTTTGGTCCCCACTCTCGGCGGCTGTTTTTCTTTCTTTCTTTCTTTTTCACGTAAATAATAAAAAATAATCTAACGTCACTAACGGTAAAAAAAGAGTCTAACCATTCCTCTATGCCTTCTTTGGCGCTGTAGACTGCCGGCATTTCTGTCTGCATTTTCTAACGAGCCCCTCATTTCCAAAACCATATTATCGTGCGAAAGCTAAGCGAGGGACTCGGTTCTGGCAGCCTTGATGCCAAGGTAGCATCAGAGGGTTTCCCGCCAGTTACCCGCTCATGACACGCTATAGACGTTCGAGTCACGCCCGGAGAGTTCAAAAGAAGGTTCCCTTCTCCCCGTGTAGCCTGAGTGGCGCTGGCTACCACCCTCAAGCATCAGATACAGTTGTAGTATATATAAATACCCCAGAAAGTGAAGGAGAACACAGTCGCCCAGATAGCCGAATTGGTAAGGCATTCGAGATCTAATCGAAAAGCATAGGTTCGGTCCCCACTCTGGGCGCGTGTTTTTCTTTCTTTCTTTCTCACGTAATTAATAAAAAATAATGTAACGTCAGTAACCGTAAAAAAAGAGTCTAACCATTCCCCTATGCCTTCTGTGGCGTTGTAGACTGCCGGCATTAATTTCTGTATTTCCTAACGAGCCCCTCGTTTCCAAAACCATAATATCGTGCGATAGCTTAGAGAGGGTCTCGGTTCTTGCAGCCTTGATGCCAAGGTAGCATAAGAGGGCTTCCCGCGAGTTACCAGCTCATGACGCGCTGTAGATGTTCGAGTCACGCCCCGGAGGTTGAAAAGAAGGTCCCCGTCTCCCCTTGTAGTCTGAGTGGTGCTGGCTACCACCCTCAAGAGTCAGATACAGTTTTAGTAAATATAAATACCCCAGAAAATGAACGACAACACAGTCGCCCACATAGCCGAATTGGTAAGGCATTCGAGATCTAATCGAAAAGCATGGGTTCGGTCCCCACTCTGGGCGCGTGTTTTTTTTTCTTTCTTTTTCATGTAATATTCAAAAATAATGTAACGTCACTAACGGTAAAAAAAGAGTAACCATTCGCCTATGCCTTATTTGGCGTTGTAGACTGCCGGCATTTTTTTCTGTATTTCCTAATGAGCCCCTCATTTCCAAAACCATATTATCGTGCGAAAGCTTAGCGAGGGCCTCGGTTCTGGCAGCCTTGATGCCAAGGTAGCATAAGAGGGTTTCCCGCCAGTTACCCGCTCATGACACGCTGTAGACGTTCGAGTCTCGCCCCGGAAGTTGAAAAGAAGGTCCCCTTCTCCCCGTGTAGTCTGAGTGGTGCTGGCTACCACCCTCAAGCGTCAGATACAGTCGTAGTAAATATAAAGACCCCACAAAGTGAAGGAGAACACAGTCGCCCATATAGCCGAATTGGTAAGGCATTCCAGATCTAATCGAAAAGCATGGGTTCGGTCCCCATTCTCGGCGCGTGTTTTTCTTTCTTTCTTTCTCACGTAAATAATAAAAACTTAATGTAACGTCACTAACGGTAAAAAAACAGTCTAACCATTCCCCTATGCCTTCTGTGGCGTTGTAGACTGCCGGCATTTCTTTCTGTATTTCCTAACGAGCCCCTCATTTCCCAAACCATAATATCGTGCGATAGCTTAGAGAGGATCTCGGTTCTGGCAGTCTTGATGCCAAGGTAGCATAAGAGGGTTTCCCGCGAGTTACCAGCTCATGACCCGCTGTAGGCGTTCGAGTCACGCCCCGGGAGTTTAAAAGAGGGCCCCTTCTCCCCGTGTAGTCTGAGTGGTGCTGGCTACCACCCTCAAGCGTCAGATACAGTTGAAGTAAATATAAATACCCCACAAAGTGAAGGAGAACACACTCGCCCAGATAGCCGAATTGGTAAGGCATTAGAGATCTAATCGAAAGGCGTGGTTTCGGTGCCCACTCTCGTCGGCCGTTTTTCTTTTTTTCTTTCTCACGTAATTAATAAAAAAATAATGTAACGTCATTAACGGTAAAAAAAGTCCAACTATGCCCCTATGCCTTCTTTGGCGTTGGAGACTGCAGGCATTTCTTTCTGCATTTCCTAACGAGCCCCTCATTTCCAAAGCTTTATCTGTAGATATATATATATATATATATATATATATATATATATATATATATATATATATATATATATATATATATATTTATATATTTATATATTTATATAAGGGGTTGAATAAACAAGGCAGCTCTCCAGATTGCACGACGACAAGGCAACGCACGTGGTGTGGGCTGCAAGTCCGGGCACCGGGGAAGCGCGGACAATGCCGTTTCAGAAAGAAGGTAAATGTACACAATAAGGTATTTATAATGTGGAGAGACGGGTACGGACGGATTCATACAAGCATGAAGGAGCACTAATTTTTGTGTGCCCTCCACGGATGGTAAGAATAGAGACGGTGCGGAAAAGAGCGTTGCACGATGAGCTAGCAACCGAACAGGATGCAGGGAAGCACTGCAAGTGGCCCGCAGCACCATTCACCAGGGAAGTGCACGCACATCTCAGGACAGTGTGGTTTCTGAAGAAGAGAGAACTGTATGCAAACGGGTAATCGCTGGAACAGGAGTTAATTGTGGAGGGATATAAACAGGCAACAAAGGAAGATCGCAGTTTGTGTGGACGCGTTTTACGAGTGGAAACAATAGATAGGGTGCAGAAATCATTAGGGTTAAACGTTGCAAAATGGTGGGGGGTACGGTGCCCCCTTCCAAAGAAGAAATCGCATTGTCTAGCCGGATTAGCCTAATCAAGCTGCTGTACTTGCTGACAACGTCCGAATGAGCTGAAACACTTTTGTCGTGGAATTGAGTTTGTGCGATTTCTGATGGGAAACTGAAAGGTAGGAATAATAAAAACGGGATAAAAATAATGCGTATCACCAATTTTGATCGTAGAGTATGCACTTTAGTTTTCCGTAACTTTCATTGATACCAAGCTTTGCTGAACTAAACTTATATATGAGAAAGTTTCCCGAAGCTCGCGGAGGTGGTGGGTTTTAAAAGCGGATTCTAAAATTGTTCACCGTTGACATCTCTTGACAGGCGCAAATAAGGACACCTTTTTGCACGAGCGGTGAATACTGAACCGTATTCGAAAGGGCGTGTAAATTTGGCCGATATATTGTTGCCTACAAATAGTGCACTCAACAAGGTATATGACATTAGCGAAGTGACAGTAAAAGTTACTTTTTATATTTACGCAATACCCTGAAGCCCTGCTCGTAGAACGCTATGCAGTCGTCATGTGTGGGCCAACGTTTCATCGGAACTTATTACACTGCAGGCAACTAGTATTTTCCTATTTGATAGTTAGTAAGAAATTCTCCTGCATTCTTTTTCGCCGGTACACAATGCGTGGCGGTTTGGGAAATATATTTTTAAGCGTTCACGTTGAATTGGGATATTGTGATGCTTTGTTACTACGGTTGACACACTTGGAGCGAAGACTGACTGGTTTAAATTACTTTGTTTGCGGATAAAAGTTCGGGGCGTCTTTCTTAAAGATTTCGTTAGTCTTATTGGTTAGCTCGCACAATAGCGTCGTCGATAACTTATTCCGGATATTTTTTTTTCTCAAGAGGGCATTCGTTAGTTCGCGACAGTTTGATTTAAAGTCGGCTTGGTTTGTGCACATTCTTCTAAAACGGTGCACACAAAACACAATTTAGCCTGAATCGGAGCTCTTTGGCTGGAATACGTGTTTTAAACACCTCACGACAAGCGGCCTGCTCCACCTGTGGTAGTATGATGGTGGAAAAACTGCCAGTTTACACCGGGGGCCACAAGCCGTCATAAATAGGCGCATTTACCACGATTGTACCTCTTCACAAAACGCAGTATCCAGCTGTGGATACTGGGTTTGTCCTAATGGGATTATTAAAAACTCCCACGCCTCCTCTATCTTCTTCTCCTCCTTCTTCACACCTTCCTCCCCTTAGCCTCCTTACAAAATAGCTGCCAGTTGGTGTCGTGTGTAGCGTGAGCTCCAGCGTCCCAGAAAATTTATTGTCGATGTGAACTTGCGGCCGCAAAAACGGATGTGAAGTGCTTCCCGACAATCGAAGCTCGTTGCGAACATTGTGGAGCCAGCCTACACTGACGTGCGACACTCTGCAATGTCACCTCCGTGTCACCGACCTTCGAGCCGACGGAATACGCCAGCGAGCGGACGCGAGGCCTAAATGCAGTGATCGCTGAGAGTGGCTCGTTAACAACAACGCGGTTGTGCCTCTGCGGGGTGGTTGAAGGTAAGATTTTCACGTTTTTGATTGTACTCAACATTTTGGGAGACTTGTGCCCCTTCTAGTGTCAAATAAACTCAGCGTGTTTCCCGCGTCACTGCACGGGCGATTCTCCACTACTGGAGGTGAGCGTTGTGCGTGAAAGACGGTTCAATGCCCGGAACGTCATTGGGGAGGCCGAACGGTGTGAAAGCAATGCGTATTTGCGCGGGTCTCGAGCAGAACACTCACTCATTCACGTTCGCGAGCAGAATGAAAACTGTGTGAACTCTGAACGGCTGTTAGGTGTTTTTGTTAAGCTGTGTCTGTGGCTCATTGGCAGGCGAAGGTGAAGTTGGCTGGTCAAACGTCGCAGGGCGGCCGCTTTTATTGAGAAGTACGTGTGGTGCCAGCCGCGCCTGTTACGAGCAGGGAGACTGCCGCGCGCCGCCGGCGATTAATGGCTTTCACTGGAAAGGGAGAAGGTCGAGGCCCCGTGGGAGCTCTCCGCACGCAAGGCGCGTGTTACTGTAACCAGCCAACGCCATTGGAGGGAGCATTTTGTTGAGTCGACGGACGACTGCTTATTTAGTTTTTTTTTTTGAAGGGGGGGGGGGCGGACGCAGGCGCCACACCGACCGAAATGTTTTCTTAAATTTGGGTGAGAGGAGAGAGGAGCAGTGCGGGTGGTAAAACCTGAACCTCACTCCCAGAACACTACACGAAAGAAAAAAAGGGAAAGGAAGCATTTTAAGAAGTTTGGTCACCAAAAATTCCCGCACCCTTTTGAACAGCAGAGCACTTCATTTTAACGAATTAGTCAGCGCAGGTGTCTCGGACGAAAATGCAATTTTGCGTAGCTTTAAATAAACATTCAGAGATTACGAAACGTTGGGCACAAGCAGTATTAACTCTGTGTACACAAGAGTGACAAGTTCAGCGTCTTTACAGTGCCGTTAATCTTTTATTTTTTCAGGACACATGCCCAATATGTTTCTGTATTTGTTGCCGCAGGTTTAATTAAAGCGTTTTGCTATCCCTCTATTGCATGTGCTGCAGTGGCTTCCTGGGGAACGTGCAGGAGGTGCGGCAACGTAAGCGTTTGGGAGGCAGGTGCACGCTAACACACGCATCGACGACATGCTGACCTCATTGTTTGCAAACGGCTTAATTTTTTTTTCGTTGAGAAGTGTTGTAGTAGATAAAGTTCTTACCAAGATACCTTGTGTTTTCAATGTAGGTGTTTTGTTGATTCAGTGGTTTTATTGTCTTATTAACGTGTTCACACGTATATCGCATTTAAGTAATTTTGATGCAATAAATTGACTGTGCAGAAAACAAACTTTTCACGTTTCGCCATTCAACGGTTGAAGCGGAAAAAGACTATAAATTCAGTAATCCTTAACGAGAAATGAAAATGTGGCCGGTGCGCTCATTATAACTCCCAAATACCGTAATAAATTCCTCTGCAGCGCTTATATCAAGCGCACAAAAACAAAAAACCTCGAATGCAGGTCAATACTGCTCCCAACGCGGCCTGTTAAACTCCCAGTTGGAGGAAACAATACACTCCCAATGGTACCCCTGGAAACTCCCTTTGTAGTGTCAGTAAACTGAAACTTCCATATGGTACTGAAAAACTGTGGAAATAATGGAAGTAAGCCGAAACTTTCATTGGAAGGAGTTTTGAAAACTCCGATTTGGTACTGAGTTATGCTACTAGCCATTTACTCCCATTACGGCTTATTTTTGTTCTGTGTGTGGGCTTGACTATGAGATAGTGCTGTCTTGCAGTGTCTCACACGGGTACTTTGAAAGTGCCAATACTGCAGCGTGTCTGTCGTTTTTCTATACAGTTACATTTGAGGCCTACAAGTAGTAACGGTAACGTAAAGAACTTTTACACTGTGTTTCGAGTAGGAATGAGAAAGGGAAATACTAGGATGTGCTAGGGTAAATGCCTCAATGAAGGTAAGGATTTGAGCATTACCGTGCTGCGATATCGTGAATATTTTGTCAATATACCTTATACTACAGTGGCTTTAAAGTTTAAGGGTCAAGAGAGTTTTATTCGCCGGGAGCCAAAAAGATAGTGGCGTCGTTGGGTCCTGTTTGAGTTCCCATTGACGTTCCGCTGACTTGCACGTAATAGGCAGCAACCTCAGGTAACTGTACTCTGATGAAGGCAAGTCTCATTGCCGCAACGTGATTAAATCTTCTTTGTTATTGTTCTTGCAGCGTATCAGACTATTTACTGTATATATATATAAATAAATATGTATATATACAAATAAATAAATATACATATATATATGTATATATATATGTATATATATATATATATAAATATATATATATATATATATATATATATATATATATATATATATATATATATATATATATATATATATATATATATATATATATATATATATATATATATATATATATATATATATATATTGAAGCGTGGTTTATTGGACCACTAACGAGCAGTTAGACCTGCGGAGAAGCCGAGGTTCTTCGTGCCAAGCAAGCTGTGTCCGACGCGATACTCGATCGGCCCGTGCGACAAGCGATACTTCTGCGTTCTCGTCGTCGGGCATGCACCAAGCCGAATATCCCCAACGGGGAATTGTCCTTGCACGAGCGCCTATGATGATTACATCAATCGCGTCCACAATCAACGCTACATTATTCGCCCCCGTTGGAAAAAGAGCCATCCTGGCGACTCAAGGTGACGAGGAGACCACAGGATCGCAATACTCTTTCAGCCGGTTGGCGTGAACTATCTCGCGTCCACGGTGTCGACGGTCGGGTGCGGGAGCAACCGGTTCGACGAGGTAGTTCACTGGTGAAGTTTGCTTGACGACTCTGTAGGGTCTATGATATTTTGCAACAAGCTTCGGTGAGAGACCAGGTGTAGGACATGGGACCCAAAGCCATACAAGTGAATCAGGCCTATAGGTTGGAACCGCGGTGGAAGCGTCGAGATTATGCTTCTGGTCTTGCTGGTGTTCAGATGTGAGCAAGCGGGCGAGCTGACGGCACTCTTCGATTTGCTTGACTATTTCCGAAATGGGTGCGAACTCGGTCTGATCTGGGCGATAGTGCAAAATTGTGTCAAGAGTGCAAGCCGGCTCCCGTCCGTAGAGCAGGAAAAAAGGTGACAATCCCGTCGTCGTCTGCGTGGCCGTGTTGTAGGCGTACGTGACAAAAGGAAGTATCACGTCCCAGTCAGAATGGTCCGACGCCACGTACATCGAAAGCAAATCACTCAAACTGCGGTTAAATCGTTCTGTGAGTCCATTGGTTTGCGGGTGGGAAGACGACGTAGTTCGGTGAATAATTCGACATTCCCGCAGGAGGGCTTCGATGACTTCCGAAAGGAAGACGCGACCTCCGTCACTGAGCAGCTCTCTAGGAGCACCATGGCGAAGTATGAAGCGGCGTAACAGGAAGGACGCGACGTCACGTGCCATGGCAGTTGCTAGAGCAGCGGTTTCTGCATAGCGCGTTAGTTGATCCACCGCCACAATGACCCAACGGTTGCCAGCGGCTGTGCAGGGTAGGAGACCGTAAAGGTCTATCCCATTGCGGTCGAACGGTCTTTCGGGGCACGGAAATGGCTGCACCGGGCCCGCCGCAGGAGTAGGAGGGGATTTGCGCCGCTGACAGTTGATGCATGACCGGATGTACTTGCGGACGAACCTGTACATTCCCCGCCAGTAATACCGTAGGCGAAGCCGCTCATACGTTTTTAACACACCGGCGTGCGCGCAGCTGGGGTCAGCGTGGATGGATGCGCATATGCCCATGCGCAAATGGCGAGGTATCACCAGTAACCATTTGCGACCTCCCGATTGGTAGTTGCGCCTGAAGAGCATATCGTCGCGGAGTGCAAAGTGGGCAGCTTGTCGGCGAAGCGCTGCGCAGCGACGGCGCCGCGCAGCGCAACATGTTACGTGGCAATAGGACGGATGACATGAACCATGGTCGATGCTGAAGCGATCTATTTACAGAAAGAGATGCAAGCTATTTACAATTCGGCCATCACAGCACCAGCGATAACCCCACGCCAACCGTCTTCGTCTTCGTCGGTGTAAGATGCCCATCGCACTAGGCTGCACAGTCAACTTCCTCGTCTTCTCGTTACATATCCCCCCGCCATCCAAAACGACCGTCCCGGTCGAGGTCACAGTCAATGTACCCGTGCGGTGAAGATGAACAGAATATAAACAGTGAAGTCCTTGCCGCCACTGCACACGCTGATCGGTTCATGAAGATGGGCCCCAGAACAGCGATGCCGCCGACGCAACGAAGGAACCTCAAGCTCTTGGAATCGCGCCGGAGAAGTGGGCAGGGGAATGTCGTCGGCGTCTGGTCTGGTCGCGGCTAGTCAGGTCGGCTGGTCTCGTCGGATCACGGGCAGGGGACACCACGCTGGGGAATGCGCAGGCCAATGGCTCACCGGGGCCTGGGTGGACCGACGCGATCCTTGATCCTTGAGGTGGTCGCTTCAGAAACCGAGACGGGCGTAGCTGGAGGTCTACGAAGGGGATAAGAACCGCAACCTCCACCAAAACATGTTACGTGGCGGTAGGACGGATGACATGAACCATGGTCGAGGCTGAAGCGATCTATTTACAGAAAGAGATGCAAGCTATTTACAATTCCGCCATCACAGCACGAGCGATAACCGTACCGCAAACCGTCTTCGTCTGCGTCCGTGTAAGATGCCCATCGCACTAGGCTGCACAGTCCACTTCCTCGTCTTCTCGTTACAATATATATATATATATATATATATATATATATATATATATATATATATATATATATATATATATATATATATATATATATATATATATCAATATATATGTAAATATAATATATATATATATATATATAGTTACCCGCCGCGGTGGCTCAGTGGCTAAGGCGTTGCGCTGCTGAGCACAAGGTCGCGGGTTCGATTCCCGGCCGCGGCGGCCGCTTTTCGATGGAGGCGAAAAGCAAAAACGCCCGTGTGTACGAGATTTCGGCGCACGTTAAAGATCCCCAGGTGGTCAAAATTAATCCGGAGCCCTCCACTACGGCGCGCCTCATCGCCTGCGTTGCGTCGGCGCGTTAAACCCTACAATCAATCAATCTATATATATATAGTATACGTAAAGAGTCGGATACACAGCGAGAACAATAACAATGTTTACTTACGTAGCGGCAACGGGACTTGCCTTCATCAGAGTAGTGTTACATGATTTTTAAATCATGTAACTTTACTCTGATGAAGGCAAGCCCCGTTGCCGCCACGTCAGTAAACATTGTTTGTTATTGTTCTTGCTGTGTATCCGACTCTTTACTTATACTATTTCTGCGCGCTTTGTGAGTTTATCTTTCTCTAGATTTATATATGTATATTTATACCTATGTTTCTGTATATATATATATATATATATATATATATATATATATATATATATATATATATATATATATATATATATATATATATATATATATATATATATACAGAAACATAGGTCGGCAGTCTACAATGCCAAAGGAGGCATAGGGGTGTGGTTAGGCTCTATTTTTTACGACGGTTAATAAAAATAAGATTTTTTTTAAATATAAGGAAGAAAGAAAGAAAGAAAGAAAAACACGCGCCCAGAGTGGGGACCGAACCCACGCCTTTCGATTAGATGTCGAATGCCTTACCAATTCGGCTATCTGGGCGACTGTGTTCTCCTTCATTTCCTGGGCTATTTATATTTACTAGAAGTGTATCTGACGCTTGACGGTGGTAGCCAGCGCCACTCTGACTACACGGAAAGAAGGGGACCTTCTTTTCAACCCCCGGGGCGTGACTCAAACGTCTACAGCCTGTCATGAGCGGGTAACTGGCGGGAAGCCCTCTTATGCTACCTAGGCATCAAGGCTGCCCGAACCGAGACCCTCGCTAGGCTTTCGCAGAATAATATAGTAAGGAAATGAGGGGCTCGTTGAGGAAATACAGAAACATAGGTCGGCAGTCTACAACGCCAAAGGAGGCATAGGGGTGTGGTTAGGCTCTATTTTTTACGACGTTTAATGAAGATAAGATTTTTTTTAAATATGAGGGAGAAAGAAAGAAAGAAAAACACGCGCCCAGAGTGGGGACCGAGTCACGCCCTGGGGATTGAAAAGAAGGTCCCCTTCTGCCCGTGTAGTCAGAGTGGCGCTGGCTACCACCCTCAAGCGTAAGATACACTTTTATTAAATATAAATAGCCCAGAAAGTGAAGAAGAACACAGTCGCCCAGACAGCCGAATTGGTAAGGCATTCGAGATCTAATCGAAAGGCGTGGGTTCGGTCCCCACTCTGGGCGCGTGTTTTTCTTTCTTTCTTTCTTCCTTATATTTAAAAAAAATCTTATCTTCATTAACCGTCGTAAAAAATAGAGCCTAACCACACCCCTATGCCTCCTTTGGCGTTTAACACTGCCGACCTATGTTTCTGTATTTCCTCAACGAGCCCCTCATTTCCTTACTATATATATATATATATATATATATATATATATATATTGCCGCGAACCATACATTGGGTTTGTTTATTTGTGTTTTGCTTTTACCGCCCGGCTGCGCTGGTCTGTGTTATATCTGGGCCAAGGGAAGCGCGTGTTCCATTCTTTCTTTCTGTGTGGCATGTGTTATCTGTTGTGATAGGGAGAGCATTCCGATCTAACGTGAACAGCCCAGAACAATCTTCTTGGATCTACTATGTTCCCGATGCGAATAGACGTTTCGAGAACCACGCGCGCCGAAAGATAAAAAGCCTGCAGTGCGGACGCCGGGGCATTCGATTCGACGACACTCGCCTGTGCAAGTCACTTTGTTGCCCGTTGCTTCGCCGCCTCTGTATTCTTTTGAGTTGTTAGGGGAGCACAAGTTCGCTCCAGTAAACGTGTTTCTCATTCAAGACAACTGCATCGTCCCTGTCTTCGTGACATCTGGTTGAGGTGCTGGGTACGCACCCTTCATGCCCACTACACCCTCGGGAAGCCGCCAAGCCAGTCCAACAAGAGCCAGCCTCCGCCTGCAAGATTTAGCACCCGAGTTCGGTTTGATGCCAGAAGGGCCCAAGAAAAGGAACGCTGCAACCAACACCATGGTGCAAGAAACAACGTCGCCAATCGTCCTGCAGCAGCCCCAGGAACCGCCATCGTTCCGGGGAGCCCCCGCTGAAGACCCCGAAGAATGGTTGGAGAAGCTGGAGCGCGTCCGCATCTTCAACAGGTGGGACGACAAAGAAACTTTCTGGCATGTCTTCTTTTACTTAGAAGATGCTGCTCGAACTTGGTTCGAGAACCATGAGAGTTCTTTGACCGACTGGACTCACTTCAAAAGGATGTTCCTTAAGACGTTCACTACCGTTGTGAGAAAAGAGCGAGCTGCGCTTATGCTTGAAACTCGGACACAACACCCCAACGAAGTTGTCGTGATCTTCGTTGAGGAGATGAAGCCACTATTTCGCCGCGCGGACCCCGAAATGACGGAAGAAAAGAAGTTACGCTTCTTGATGCGCGGTGTGAAGGAGGAGCTGTTTCCTGGACTTCTCCGCAACCCGACCAAAACCATCGCTGAATTCGTGACCGAAGCCAGCACGATTGAGAAGGCTGTCGAAATGCGTGCTAAGCAGTATGACCGGAACTTTGTTGGCGCGGCCAGTGCGAACTACATCGACAACATGCGGATTCCGGCGGATAGCCTACGCGAGACCATCCGCGCAGTAGTGAGAGAGGAGCTGCGGAAACGTTTCCCGACGACGCTGCAACCCCAAGTCGCTTGCCTAACTGACGTAATACGGGAAGAAGTTCAAAACGCTTTGGGAACTTCTGTGTCATCCGAAGTACACTGTGAGCCCCAAGCTATGACGTACACCGCGGCTGTTCACCGACCCCGCCCTGCTCCAACACGTCGTCAAGAGGCACGTCGTCAGGAGGCACGTCGTCAAGAGGCCCGCCCTACCGCCGCGCACTGTCGCCCGCCCGACCCCCGGTAGCACACACCCAGACGCCAAGGAAGACTGACGTATGGCAAACACCGGATAATCGTCCTCTGTGCTACCACTGCGGAGAGGCCGACCACACCTACCGTCGCTGCCCATACAAGAGACTCGGACTAAGTGGTTTCTCCGTCGACGCACCACGCCCCCGACCCGGCCAGCACCCATCTGAGATTGAAGAATACCTGTCGAACACAAGCCATTGGACCAGCCCGTTTCAACCGTTCGCCGTCGCCCTACCCGTACCAGTCGCCGGACCGCCGTAGCAGTGCTGACTAGGTCTCCCAGCCCACGCGGGGGAAACTAAAGGCGGCAACTTCTGGAGGTGAAGTTGCTCTACGGCGAAAAACTGGAAACCCTCCAACGACGCAAGGGCGCGCTGAAGACAGTGATTCACGACATGCCCTCATCCCGACGACCCGACCTAACCCTGACGAGACTCACGAACACGACGACAGCTACACGGCGTGACGCGTACCCGACCTGACCGAGACGTCCGTTGAGAAGACGACGACAACGACGATGCACAGTGCCCGACGATCAACACGTACAATCAGAGGTACGACGCCCCGACGAACCCGGAAGTCGAGGAAGACTGCATCTGACGTCAAGGTGTCCATCGATGGCTTTGACGTAGCCGCCCTCGTAGACACGGGAGCTGACTATTCGGTAATAAGCAGACCATTTGCGTCTAAACTGAAGAAAGTTATGACCAGATGGGATGGTCCGCACATACGCACAGCAGGAGGCCACCTCGTGACGCCAAGTGGAACGTGCACATCGCGCGTAACCATAGAGGGTACAACGTACCCTGCGGCGTTCGTTGTTCTGCCTAACTGCTCCCGTGACGTAATTCTTGGAATGGACTTTTTGATGGACAACGGTGCAATAATCGATCTGCAGAATAAGTCAATAACTTTTTCCCCCCCCATCACTCCATGACGCCAGAACCGAACCCCGAACGACGTGCTGCTGTAAGGATTGCCGATGATCATGTCACCCTGCCACCCCGCGCAAGCTTGATGGTCGCAGTCTACTGTGAAGATGCTGCTCCTGATGTCGACGCTATCGTAGACACTGATTAAAGGGTGCTTCTCGACCGTGGTGTGTCTGTCGCAAGAGGCATTGCGCGCTTCAAGGATCACCAATCCCACATTTTGGTTACTAATTTCACCGAGGAGTACCAGCACTTAAACAAGGGCGCGGCAATTGCATTCCTCGAAGAAACGCAGTAAGCGAGTGACGTGATCGCGGTAGCCGACTTTGAACGCACACCCGTAGAAACCTTCAAGCTCCCGCAGGCATTCGACGTGAATCCGGGGCTACCGCAAGAACAACGGAAAAAATTATTGGCTTTTCTGCATCGCTATAGCGAACGTTTTCCGTCGAGCGCAAAACTACGTCAGACCCCTCTAGCGAAGCACCGAATAATAACCGAAGATGGAGCCCGCCCTACCCGACAGTCACCGTACCGCGTCTCTTCACACGAACGGGAAGCCATCCGGACTCAAGTCGACGACATGCTCAGCGACGACATTATACAGCCATCGAAAAGCCCCTGGGCTGCGCCCGTCGTACTCGTAAAGAAAAAAGACGGCACATTAAGGTTTTGCGTTGACTACCGGCGACTGAACAAAATCACGAAAAAGGACGTGTACCCCCTCCCCCGAATCGACGACGCCCTCGACCACGTCTGCCACGCGAAGTACTTCTCATCGATGGACCTGAAGACCGGCTACTGTCAAATTGAAGTGGACGAGAGAGACCGAGAGAAGACTGCATTTATAACCCCAGACGGCCTATACGAGTTCAAGGTGATGCCGTTTGGCTGTGCACAGCACCAGCGACGTTTCAACGAGTCATGGACACTGTGCTAGCTGGCCTTAAGTGGCACACCTGCCTCGTATACCTCGACGACGTAGTGGTATTCGCCCGGACTTTCGACGAACACCTTGCAAGGTTGGAGTCTGTACTCGAGGCAATTCGTACGTCGGGGTTGACGCTGAAGCCTGAAAAGTGCCGTTTCGCATACGAGGAACTCAAGTTCTTGGGCCACGTCGTCAACGCCACGGGAGTCCTACGTGACCCGGCAAAAACTTCAGCCATTGCGAACTTCCCAAGGCCGAAAGACAAGAAGGGCATGCGAAGATTTCTCGGGCTGTGCGCATACTACCGGCGCTTCGTCGCAAACTTCGCACGCATTGCAGAGCCACTCACGCGCTTGACAAAAGATAGCACCCCTTTCAGCTGGGAAAACGACCAAGAAAAAGCATTCTGCGAGCTGCAAAAACGTCTGCAAAGGCCGCCCGTGCTCGCTCATTTCGACGAAAATGCCGAAACGGAAGTGCACACGGACGCCAGTGATATAGGCTTGGGTGCTGTCCTTGTCCAAAAGAAACGCGGCTGTGAAAGGTTAATCGCCTATGCCAGCCGTGGTCTGTCGAAGGAGGAGAAAACTATTCTGCCTCTGAGAAAGAGTGCCTCGCAATCATATGGGCCATTTCAATTTCGCCCATACGTGTATGGAAGGCCATTCAAGGTTGTAACAGACCACCATGCGCTGTGTTGGCTCGCCAATTTGAAGGACCCCTCTGGCCGTCTTGGGTGGTGGAGCTTGCACCTGCAGGAGTTCGACGTTAGAGTCGTTTATAAATCCGGCAGGAAACACTCCGACGCCGACTTCCTGTCCCGCGCCCCCGTCGACCCACCACCACAAGACTCTGATGAAGACAGCGCGTTAATCGGGATCGTGACGGAGAGCGGCCTAGCCGCCCAGCAGCGTGCCGACCCCGACTTACGCGTCATAATCGAGTAACTCGAGGGATGCAACGTTGCCGTTCCTAGGATCTTCAAACGCAGCTTACCAGCATTCAGGCTGAGAAACTCCGTCCTTGTGAAGAAGAATTTCAGCCCCGGAACAAGAGCGAATTACCTTCTCGTCATTCCCGCGGACCTTCGTGACGAAATTTTGGAAGCTTGCCACGACGACCCGGCTTCCGGACATCTGGGCACAGCCCGCACTATTGGAAAAATCAAGGCGGGGTACTACTGGCCCGGCCTTACCTCTGACGTCACCCACTACGTCCGGAGCTGCCGTGACTGCCAGCGACGAAAAACGCCGCAGACAAGACCCGCCGGACTTCTGCAACCGATCGCCGTCCCATCGAGACCATTTCAACAGATCGGAATGGACGTTTTAGGCCCGTTCCCTACGTCACGATCACAGAACAAGTGGATTGTCGTAGCGACAGACTACATGACGCGCTACGTAGAGACCGCCGCTCTTCCGAGGGGGACTGCACAAGAAGTGGCGAAGTTCTTTATAAGCGAAGTTGTGCTGCGACATGGAGCCCCGGAAGTCCTAATCACAGACCGCGGAACGGCATTTACTGCGGAGCTGATGCAAGGAGCATTACGCTACAGCAACACGGATCACCGAAGAACGACGGCGTACCACCCCCAAACGAACGGACTAACATAACGTCTGAAGAAGACAATCGCAGATATGCTGTCAATGTACGTTGACGTTGAACATAAGACTTGAGACGAAGTGCTCCCGTATGTCACGTTTGCGTACAACACGGCTATCCAGGAGACGACGCAGCTGACGCCGTTCGAGCTTGTCTACGGTAGAAGGCCGACTACGATGCTCGACGCCATGCTACCGCACGTAGAAGACGACGACCTGAACGCCGACGCCCACGGATATCTTCAACGTGCGGAGGAGGCCCGCCACCTCGCTCGAGTTCGTATAACGAACGAGCAGCTGGTGGATGCGGGCCGCTACAACCTCCGACGCCCAGACGCCGAGTACCGCCCAGGGGATCGTGTGTGGGTTTGGACTCCCATCCGACGACGCGGACTCAGTGAGAAGCTCCTGCGACGGTATTTCGGACCCTACCAGATTCTACGACGTGTTGGCCAACGTACCTACAAAGTGATCCCCGATGGTGACTCCGGCATATCACGACAACGCACGCGGCCTGAAGTCGTCCACGTGGTTCGCTTAAAACCTTTCTACGGACGATGACAACTTTTATTTTCATTTGTTCGGACTGTCGCTTATGTTAGCATCGGGTCGATGCACCCTTAGAGGGGGGTAATGCCGCGAACCATACATTCGGTTTGTTTATTTGTGTTTTGCTTTTACCGCCCGGCTGCGCCGGTCTGTGTTATCTCTGGGCCAAGGGAAGCGCGTGTTCCATTCTTTCTTTCTGTGCGGCATGTGTTATCTGTTGTGATAAGGAGAGCATTCCGATCTAACGTGAACAGCCCAGAACAATCTTCTTGGATCTACTATGTTCCCGATGCGAATAGACGTTTCGAGAACCACGCGCGCCGAAAGATAAAAAGCCTGCAGTGCGGACGCCGGCGCATTCAATTCGACGAAACTCGCCTGTGCAAGTCACTTTGTTGACCGCTGCTTCGCCGCCTCTGTATTCTTTTGAGTTATTAGGGGAGCACAAGTTCGCTCCAATATATATATATATATACATATATATATTTTTCCGAACTTACTCTTCGGTTGCGCGCTTGCGGTTGGACGGACAGTCCCGTCGTCCTTTTCCGCAATGAGCGGCAGAGGCGTTCACCTAAGACGGACACAGCGGCACTAGTATCGGCAACCGCTAAGGCGGCTACACCTTCAACACTCAGTTCAATATTATTGGCTGGTGCGGAACGAGGACTTCTGCATTTCGACGTCGTTGCAGTTCTTGCCTAAGGAACTGCAGCCGTCAGTTTCCCTCGGCGGTGGATTCTGGCGAAGCGAATTGGAGGAAAGGGAATGGTACGCGGTGACGAGGAGCGGCAGCGCAAAAAGGGCGTTTTTTCTGCAGGGTACGAACTCTGTGTCGCGCCCGTGTCAACGCGAGCGAAGTACTGCTGAGCTCCGTAGTTTGGCGCTCGATGTGGGACGTTGTTACAAAACAATTGCCTTTGGCGGCACAACCGGGCCACGTGTCCTGGAGTACACCATGCGTAGCAAATGGGGCAGTTGTCGGGAGTGCGTCAGGGTTTCGGTGTTTCAGGTTGCAGTCGGTTATACGGCATCGTCCACAGATCTGTAATGCGGTAATAAGGCTGGAAAGCGTCTGATTGCAGCTGTAGGACGATTGCAGATTAAAGGTACACTGAAGTGATTTGTAAACAATGCGGGATTACGAGCGCAAACTGTAGTCTGGAGTCCCTGGGCCCTGTTTCGACCACTCTGTGCGCGTTTACGCGAATTTATTTAGTAGAAAAATCAATTCAAAAATGCTGTTTCCTCTCTTTACGATCGCCCATTTTCTGTGGCGTTTTCGTGTGACGTCAGCAGGAGAGGAGCTGACAATTGGCTGTGCTACTGCACGGCTCGCCGACCTTCCGCGACCGAGTCAGTCGGCCCACCGTTTAGTCCGCCGGCCACCGACGGGTCGTCGCAATTCGCTCGATCAGTTGAAACTAACCACAACACGTTTGGGAATGGAAGAATGCGCCTTTCTTTACTTCGTTAGTTTGTACTCTGTATCTAGCTCCAAGTCAAGGTCGATTCACTCAAGCGCTGCACAAGCGCACATACGACGCTTCGCTGACTGGTACGCCACTAGGAAAATATAAGGCCACTTGAAGGGGTAGAAGAGAGAGCGAAGTCAATATAGGTACTAAGGAAATAAAATCAACTGATATTTTACCGTACAGCGTAAAACTAGGGTGTGGGAAGCACTTTTTTGCGCTGGGCGAACAAGCAGAGCGGTCAGCAGCACGACTACGTATCTGCGAACGCTTTCCCGTCTACGAAATGCAATTGCTAGACGTGAGCTATTCTGGAAACTCGGGAGACGCTTACTGTACGAGCGCAATACAACAAATAGTCACCTAAGCTGCTTGAAATACTAAAACGAAATAAAAGTGTAAACTGGTTATACATTATATACCTTATATTTTCAATCGCCGCCAGCGGCCTTCCGTGGCCTAGTCGTCTGGAGTGCTAGGAATGTCAACCCGAATGTTTTGCCAGTCACAAGTTCCAATCGCCGCGGGTACATTCTTTTTTTATGAGTTAACTTTTTCGTTTTTCGCCGATGTTTTCTGTACTGAGTTCACCTTTTTTGGGCCGCAAAGTTCATTGCTCCACGAACTAGTCCACAGAACTCGCGCAGGCTGGCACTGGCGCGCTAGCGAGTTCTCGTTGGCGTGCTTTTGCCATAAGCACCGACTGCTTGCGGGCAGTGGGCACAGCCCAGAATCAACACACCCTTGGCATGGCGCGAACACACTTTTTACGATACAGGCATGAGCGAGGCAAGCTCCAAAAATTGGGGAAAAGCGCATGCATTTGAGCGTCTACGGGGACGCGGAGGGCGTTCATGCACTGCGTAAGCCTCAGATAGGGAATGCTACCATTCCAAGCCGTCCTGGGAGGCTTATCTTATGCATTTTACAGCCGACAACATGGCAGAAGCGCGGTACTACGATAACTGGGATATTGAGAATGCCCATCCAACAACGCCATTGAATGTCAAACATGTTGTTTTACAGACCGAAACCGAAACCGAAACTTGTTTGATTGCTAACCTTGGGCATCGTCCAATCACGGCGCCCCCTCCTCCCAACGTCACAGCTTAGTTTGTGCGGCCGCCGCAAACCGCACATGGTAGTTTTTCTTCTTTCGCGCTTTGTAAAATAATTACCGATTTGTCAACCGGATAAACGATGAAAAGTGTGCTAATTTGAGCCAGTCTACACAGTACAAGCAAAAACGGGAGCTTGACAAATTCACTTCAGTGTCCCTTTACGGTAACGGTATCGTTCCAGGAGAGGTGAGTAGTGAGGCCACCGGTGGCGCAAGGGTCAGTGCCACTTGGGGTTTGCGAGGTGCCGCTAGGGGTGACGCGAAAGACACCATCCAAGGAGAAGGAAATGGTGCTACTATGTCTGAAGTCACGGGCGCGGGAACAGGCGTCAGTTGGCCGATGGCAGAAAGCGTCTAAGCAACCTGCTCTCGGACTAGGCGGAGCACATTCGCAAGCAATGGACACGCAGGCTCCACAGCACTGGTGGGCAGACACAGCCCGCGTCACTTCGCGTACGAACTGCTCATTGTGGGGCAAAAGGTAAGGAAGGTCAGGAGGTAAGGTTAAGGACGATAGCGATCCTTGAGAGAAGATATGATTCGGTGAGGGACGCTGGCGTGTGAAAATGTGCTGCTTTTGCAGTTCCTCGTAGCTCAGGCACAAGTTTGTAACTTCTCTCACAGTTTACGGGTTCTTTCCCAGCAGCATCTGGAAGGCATAGTCCTCAATCCCCTTTAGAATGGGCTTGATGTTAGATGCGACTGCATCTCATTCACTCGCCTTGTCCCTCCATACGGTGTTGTTGTTGTCCATCCACACCCCTCCACCATACACCTGGCCGCGCGGGCTGCGCTCTCCACCGCTCACCCCCTCTCCTCTCCGATAGCGAACACTCTCTCTCGAGGGTCATTGGATTGGATTCGATTCGGCTGGCTTGGCTTGGCTTGGTTTGGTTTGGTTTGGATTGGATTGCATTGGATTGAATTGGATTGGATTGGATTAGGATTGGATTGGATTAAAGTGGATTGTGTTGCGTCATAGCCGCGCCACGTTGCGTCATAACCACGGTCGTTCCAGCACCGGCGTTCCGATTTCGGGGAAGTGCAGAGACTTGATCTTCGCTGCAAATTGCACGGTGGTCCCGTTACTTCACCACCCACTACCCGTACACTTCAGCGACCACAAGGCCGTCATCGTTAACGTTACGCCGCGTGTTAAATAAAGAATACATCATACGCGTTCCTCACACTTTTCACGCAATTAGAGAATCAACCCAACGGAAACACCAAGTGAACCCCCAAGATGCGTCGCATCTCCACAGGGTTCCCCTCGCGGGAAGGTGGGGTAATTTTATCGCACCTCGGGCATACCACGATTTACTCTCCTGCACAGGTCCACAACGTCTTCTATATAACTTGTTTTCGTTTTTGTGGCGGGCTCACTCGTATTGACGCTTGTCAGCGTGAAGCTTGCGCACAGCGGGTCGAGCTAACGCTTCCAAGAATCGTACCATAAAAACCGGCCAAGTTCGCGCACCGGTTTAATGGTTCCGCAACCACAATTGCGCTAATTCATCCAGATACAAGTCGACGTTGGTCAGCTTCATGGTGTCATCCCATTTATAAAAAACGCTCACCCTTTCGCAGGAGAACAAGCAGTCCTCTGCGTCAGTATCACCCCTGCCAGTGAAGAGAGCAGGTTCGCGTTGGGGCAGAACACCGGAGCCCATGATGGACGCGGGCTGCAGCGGCGCCATTTCCTGGTCGGTTCCTTCGGGTGCGGGTGCAAGCACTCGTTTGCTGCGTAATTTCAGGGTGGGGAACTTGTGAACTGTAGGCCCGTCATCGAATTTAAAGTGGGGTTTATCGCAGGACGTTCTATTAACACCTTACTATCGCGAAGTCCAAACGCGTTCAAGCGAGCTCTGGTCTGGGAAACACTCTCGCGCACAGCACTCTCGATGGAGCTGCCTAGCCCATATTCATGCACATACCCACTTGTGGGGGATTGTCCCATATTCAAGCACGTACCTACTTGTGGCGGTGTCTCCCAGAACCATGCACATACATCGTCGGTCTTAAGACGCGTACGGTGCATACCAATTTAGGGAAGTGCGATTGCTGCCTATATATATAAATACATATATATATATATATGTATATATATATATATATATATATATATATATATATCTATATATATATATATATATATATATATATATATATATATATATAATGCCACGAACCATGTAAGGGTTTGATTATTTATTGTTTGTTTCTACTTCCGGGCCCCGCCCGTCTGTGTTATCTGCGTTCGAGACGAAGCGCGTCTTACATTCTTTACTTTTATGCCGCACGGGCTATCACATTCAGATAAGCAGACTGTTTCGCCCTAATGCCACTAGCCCAGAATAATCTTCTGCGATCTACAATGTTTTCGATGTGAATCGACGTTTCCAGAAACACTTGCGCCGAAAGATAAAAACCTGCAGAGCAGACGCCGCGGCATTCATTCGACGACACTCGCCTGTGCTAGTCACTTTGTTGACCGCTGCTTCGCCGCCTTTGTATTCTTTTGAGTTGTTAGGGGAGCACAAGTTCGCTCCAATAAACTTGTTTCTAATTCAAGACAACTGCGTCGTCCTTGGCTTCGTGACAATATATATGTATATATATATATAATACCTCGTTAACTCGAAGTCGTAAAAACCAGGGAAAATTTCGAGATAAACGGATTTTCGAGATAAGCACAGTTGCGCTAATCGCCGGGAAAAATCAGCGCTCTTCAGAAAAATCACTACTACTTACCGGCTCTTCAGCGGCAGTTTCTAATCTTTCTTATCGTGAAGGTTTAAAAGAGAAAAAAATAACATACAAGAGACTTCAACCGGCTGGGATTGCCGCACTGCCATTTTATTTAGCAGAGAAAAACTGCCTAATGCTCGTCTGCTTTGCGGTCGTACTCGATCCTAGGAAGGCGTCCTCCAGCTGCTTACGCATCGCATCAGTCGATCTTTCCCGGCGCTGCACTAGACCTTATTTCGAAGCAAGCAAGTGAGACTTCGCGCACTTCGCATTCGCGGAAAGCATCGACGTATGGCAGGCGCGACTAAATAAGAAAAAAAATCGACGGACTTCAGGCGTGGCAGCATCGCGCGAATCTTGTGAAATGTTCCGGCGGCAGAATTTTCCTTCCACTCCCAGTCAAGATTTCGAGTTATCCGCAATCCGACCCAAAAATACTTCGAGATAAAGGGAAAAATATACATGGGACGCATAGGAAAATGTTCGATGCCGCGGAAAATTTCGACTTAGCCGATTTTTCGAGATATGCGAGTTCGAGTTAACGAGGTATTACTGTATATATACGTACGATGTATATATACATACCGGTCTTTTTCAAAGTCCAACCGCGTGAACTATGAAAAAGACCGGTCCTCGGTCGCAACGTTAGAATAAATGTGATGTTTTTCAGTTTGACTTCCCTATCGTGCGGCGAGCCTAAGAGCCAGGAACATTTTCTCTCTCTGTCTCTCTTTCTGTCTATATATATATATATAGACAGGCTACATTTTTGTGCTGTGTATTTGCCTGTATTGTATGTGCTGTATTGCCCCTCCTGCTTGGGCCGAAACTGGGCCTGCAGTAGGTACTAAATAAATAAATAAATATGTAAATATATATAGTATATATATATATATATGTGTGTGTGTGTGTGTGTGTGTGTGTGACAGAAATAAGAGTTGCCACTGAATAAAACCTCGGAAAGCAAAGGGGAGCATGTGTGGTAGACACTCGAGTCACGGCCCGGGGGTTAAAAAGACGGTCCCCTTCAGCCCGAGTAATCCGAGTGGCGCTGGCTACCTCCCCAAGTGCAGGAAACAAAAATACCTTACCACAAATACCCCAGAAAGTAGAGGGGAAAATCCCCCCGCCGGTACCCTAGTGGTCATCGTACCAGACCAGTATTCTGGAGATCGTGGGTTAAGATCTCACCTGGCGGGCATTTTTTCCAAACCTACTTTCTTTCTTTCCAAATATATTATCTGTTTCAATGACCTGCCACATCCTCCCTTTTGCTTTCCGGGGTTTTCTTGACTGCCATGTCTTATTTCTGTGTTATTTTCAACGAATCCCTCATTTTCTATTCTGATTCGCTACACGCATATTGGGGGCCTTGGTTCTGGCAGTCTTGATGCCATAGGAAGCTTAAGAGCGTTCAACGCTGGTCGACCACTCTTGACATGTCAGAGACACTCGAGTCATGGCCCGGGGGTTAACAAAAAGGTCTCCTTCACCCCGAGTAGTCCGAGTGGCGCTGGCTACACCCCCAACCACAGGAAACAAAAATACCTTAACATTAATACCCCAGAAAGTGGAGTAGAAAATCACCCCGGCGGTAGCGTGTTGGTCACTGCACGAGACCCGTATTCTGGCGGTCGTGGGTTCGGATGCCACCTGGCCGGTATTTTTTCTCCACTTTCTTTATTCTTTCCACATTTTTATCTGTTTCATTGACGTACTACATCCTCCCCTTTGCTTTCCACTTTCCGAGGTTTTTTTTACTGCCTACTCTTTTTCTCCCTTGATTAAAACGAGCCTCTCATTTCCTATTCTGATGCGCAACATGCATAGCGAGGGCCTCTGCTCTAGCAGTCTTGATGCCATAGGAAGCTTAAGAGGGTTCAATGCTGGTCTACCACTGTTGACATGTCGTAGACACTCGAGTCATGGCCCGGGGATTAAAAAGAAGGTCCCCTTCACCCCGAGTAGTCTGGGTGGCGCTGGTTACCACCCCAAGCACAGGAAACAAAAAAACACTTAACATAAATACCCCAGAAAATGATGGAGAAAATCACCCCACTGGTAGCTTAGTGGTCATTGCACCAGACCAGTATTCTGGAGGTCGTGGGTTGGGATCCCACCTGGCGGCCTTTTTTCCTCCAATTTCTTTCTTTCCAATTTTTAATATGTTTCAATGACCTACAATATCCTGACCTTTGCTTTCCGAGGTTTTCTTGACTGCCAACTCTTATTTCTGTCTTATTTTCAGCGAGCCCTTCTTTTTCTATTCTGATTCACTACATGCATAGCGGGGGCCTCGGTTCTGGCAGTCTTGATGGCATAGGAAGCTTAAGAGCATTCACTGCTGCTCGACCCCTCTTGACATGTCGTAGACACTCGAGTCACGGCCCGGGGGTAAAAGAAGGTCCTTTCACCCTGAGTAGTCAGAGTGGTGCTGGCTACCACCCCAAGGATAGGAAACAAATATAGCTTAAAATAAATACCCAAGAAAGTGGAGAGGAAAATCGCCCCACCGGTAGCGTAGTGGTCACCGCACTAGACTGGTATTCTGGAGGTCGTTGGTTCGGATCCCACGTGGCCGGCATTTTTTCTCCACTTTCTTTATTCTTTCGAAATTATTTATCTGTTTGAATGACCTTCTACATACTCCCCTTTGCTTTCCGAGGTTTCTTTGACTGCCTACTCTTATTTCTCCTTTATTATGAACGAGCCCCTCATTACCTATTCTGATTCGCTACATGCATAGCGAGGGCTTCTGCTCTGGCAGTCTTGATGCCATAGGAACCTTAAGAGGGTTCAATGCTGGTCTACCACTCTTGACATGTCGTAGACACTCGAGTCATGGCCCGGGGATTAAAAGAAAGGTCCCCTTCACCCGAGTAGTCCGAGTGGCGCTGGCTACCACCCCAAGCACAGGAAACAACAATACCTTATCTCATAAATACTCCACTAAGTGGAGGAGAAAATCGCCCCGCCGGTAGCGTAGTAGTCATCGCACCAGACCGGTATTCTGGAGGTCGTTGGTTTGGATCCCACCTGCCGGGCAATTTTTTCCATCTTTCTTTCCAAATTCTTTGTCTGTTTCAATGACCTACCACATCCTCCCCTTTGCTTTCCGAGGTTTTCTTGACTGACTACTGGTATTTCTCACTTATTTCGAACGAGCAGCCTTATTTCCTATTCTGATTCGCTACACACATAGTGAGGGCCTAGGTTTTGGCAGTCTTGATGCCATAGGAAGCTTAAGAGCGTTCAGCGCTGGTCGACCACTCTTTACATGTCATAGACACTCGACTCACAACCCGGGGGTTAAAAAGAAGGTCCCCTTCACCCAGAGTAGTTCGAGTGGCGCTGGCTACCACCCCCAGCACCGGAAACAAAAGTGCCTTAACATAAATGCCCAAGAAAGTGGAGGGGAAAATTGCCCCACCGGTACCCTAGTGGTCATCGTACCAGACCGGTATTCTGGAGGTCGTTGGTTGGAATCCCACCTGGCCGGCATTTTTCTCCACTTTCTTTATTCTTTCGAAATTCTTTATCTGTTTGAATGACCTACTACATCCTACCCTTTGCTTTCCGAGGTTTTTTTGAGTGCCTACTCTTATTTCTCCCTTATTTTGAAAGAGCCCCTCATTTCCTATTCTGAATCGCTACAGGCATAGTTAGAGCCTCGGTTCTGGCAGTCTTGATGCCATAGGAAGCTTAAGAGCGTTTAATGCTGGCCGACCGCCCTTGACATGTCATAGACACTCGAGTAATGGCCCTGGGGTTAAAAAAAAGCTCCCCTTCACCCCGAGTAGTCCGAGTGGCGCTGGCTACCACCCCCAGCACAGGAAACAAAAATACCTTATCTCATAAATACCCCAGAAAGTGGAGGAGAAAATTGCACAGCCGGTAGCGTAGTGGTCATCGCACCAGACCGGTATGCTGGAGGTCGTTGGTTTGGATCCCACCTGGCGGGAAATTTTTTACATCTTTCTTTACAAATTTTTTATCTGTTTCAATGACCTATTCCATCCTCTCCTTTGCTTTCCGAGGTTTTCTTGACTGCCAACACCTATTTCTGCCCTATTTTCAACGAGCCCCTCATTGCCCTTTCTGATCCTTTCTCTCTCTCTCTCTCTCTGTCTCTCTGTCTCTCTCTCTCTCTCTCATATATATAGGGTTTTAAAATGAGGGGCTCGTTAGGAAATACGGAAAGAAATGCCGGCAGTCTACAACGCCAAAGAAGGCATAGGGGAATGGTTAGACTATTTTTTTACAGTTAGTGATACCCCTATGCCTTCTTTGGCGTTGTAGACTGCTGGCATTTCTTTCTGTATGTACACATCTATATATATATATACATATATATACTTAGTCTGGAAAGATAAAAACGCACACTATTAATTACTAAGCGCACGGAGAATCAAAATGGCGGCACAGTTAGACCCAAATCACCGGCAAGACGGCTTCGTTCCTCTCTTCGTTCAGTCCGCTCTCGCGCTAACGCTAGCGGGTTTGACCGCGCGTCGCCGCTGTAATTATAGGCCATTTCATGCGTTAATCTTTAATACGATCAGGCCATGCTCTGGTCTAGGCTCCAAATGCGCAGTTGCATCATCCTGTCCACTGCGCCAATCATAGATCCGCCAGCGCAGCCCAATGGTAAAATGATTGCTCCCAGGACAAAGGAATTAAACAGGTCTGTAGACATCGTCTCACTACCCCCCTTCTGCGAGCATGGCCCTATGCCGTGGTATATTATGACGAGGATGGTTTCGGATCCGGATGAAAACGATGCGACAACACAGTGGCGAAATTCATAGAATCATCAGCGAAGTGGTAAGCTTCCACACTGGCCGTGCCGTAGGGGGGCAGGCGGCGTTATGAGCGGGAACACTCTGTCGTAATACGGCTTCATTTGTACGACTTGCACAACCTCGAAAGTTGGCTTGCCGCGCGAGGAGCGCACCCTCCATCCGGAGTGACTTCACAGTTGACGTCACTAATGCGGCGCAGCCCCTTTTAGGGCCCGAAGTACCAGCGAAGCAGTTTTTCCAATCGGCCCCACTGGCGTACTGGCATCCACACCCACAACGCTTTTACGGGGTGGTACAATACAATACGTCTGTGCTGATTGTAATGGCTTGCGTCGACACGCTGTTGATTTTCGATTCGTTGTCGTGCCAGCTGTCGAACTTCCCCCGCCTTCTGTACAAAGTCGTCGACTTACCATTGTATTCGTCCTCTGGAACGGGTAGCACTGAATGTGGTGTACTGGTGACCGTGCGACCGTAAATCAATTAGAAGGGAGGCAGTCCTGTAGTTTCTTAACCTGCCGTGTTGTAGGCGAACGTTACGTACGCTAGAATGTCATTCCATATTTTGTGTTCGAAGTCGACATGCACGGAAAGCATGTCGGCGAGGGCTCTGTTTAATCTGCCGTTAGAGCTGTTGGCCTGCGGTTGGGAAGCTGTCATTCCCTTATGAGTGATCTGAGTTAACCTCATAATAGACTGTAGGAGAGTGGCTGTGAAGGGTGTTCCTCGGTCGGTCATGACGACCTGTGAAGCCCCTTGCCGTAAAACGACGCCGTTGATAAAGGACTCCGCAACGTCAGCCAACGTTGCCCGCACGACAGACAGTCTCCGCATAGCGCGTCAGGTTGTCTGTCCCTACCAGTATCCATCTATTTCCCTTTCTTGACTACGGAAATGGGCCATAAGGTTCATACCGACTTGCTGTAATGGCGCCGTAGCCTGTTTTATCGGCTGAAGAAGACCTGTAGGTTTCAAAGTTGGAGTCTTTCTTCTTTGGCACTCACGTTAGCTCTTGACATACTGCTAAACCGTTTGCTAATGTTTTGACCAGAAGTACATTTTACGAATCCGGAATACTGTACGGCTCACACCCAAATGGCCGCCTGAAGCTTCGTCGTAACCAGTATACAAGATTTCCGCAGGCATTGCCGACGCACAACGAATATAAACGCCTCCTGCGTGTTTGCAAAATGGCGTTTGTAAAGCACTCTGTTCCGGAGGCTGAAGGAGGCGATGTTGCGAATAAATGCGGGCAGTAGATGAACTTCGCGACCTTCCAGATGCTGCATAATGAGTAGCAGCTATAGTACAGCTCGTCGCAGTGGGGCCATTTCGGACGTGCTGACGGCTCTAAGAAACGGTAGATTATTTTATAGTTCTTGGCCTGCTGAGTCGACAGGCGCGCGCAACAAGCAGTCGGCATCGTTATGAGTGCGTCCGGACTTGTAGATGACCCTCATGTCGTACTCCTGCAGTCGGAGGCTCTATCTAGCAAGGTGCCCAGATGGGTCCTTTAAGTTTGCCACCCAGCACAACGACTGGTGGTCGCTGACGGGCTTAAATTGCCTGCCGTAGAGGTAAGGCCGGACCTTGCTGATGGCCCAGACTGCGAGAGGCACTCATTCTCGGTCGTGGTGTAATTGACCTCTGATTTAGAGAGAGTACGATTTGCGTATGGTAGGACTCTTTCCGCACCGTCCTGCCTCTGTACGATGCGCGCGCCGAGATCGACATTACTGGCTTGTGTGTACACTTCGGTATCCGTATGTTCGTCAAAATGAGCAAGAACCGGAGCTGCTTGTAGCCGGTTTCTGAGGTTGTTAAAAGCCTCTTCATGCTCTTCTCGCCACACAAATGATTCATCGTCTTTTGTCAGCTGTGTCAAGAGTTCTGCGATGTCCGAACAATTCTCCTCAAAGCACCTGTAATAAGCAGAGAGTCACTGGAAACGCCGAACAGTCATGAAAAGCGCAAAAGCTGCAGGTAACGAGGTATAAGAGTAGATATTTTGAAGGAGGGAGGATATATTTTTTGAAAAACTCGCTGTACCATTTTCGGAATGCTTGAAGACTCAACAAGTCAAGTGCAATAGCAGGAAAAAACGCAGCATTATTCTGATTCATCCCTTGGACCTCAATAATTACAGACCCATCAGTCTACTCTCAGTTCTTTACAAACTGTTTACCAAAGATATAGTTAACCGCAAAGATGACAGCCTGGATTCCCAACAACCCAGGCAGCACTCTGGGTTCCGGTATCTATGGATCCCATATATATAGTAAACGAATTTATAAAAAAATAAGCAGACTACACTAAACCCCTTTACATGGCATTTGTAGATTATGCGAAAGCGTTTGATTTAAAACTCACAGCAACTGTTTCAGAAGCATCTAAGTCCAGGCAATCCAGGAATTCTAAATTGTACATGAGGCTTAGAAATGTATAAGGAATTCACTGGGAGGATATCCCTCCAGAAGCAGCGCGACAATTTGCCGAATTTGCAATCCGATCTGAGAAAGACAGAGATACCATCTCCCAAAAACTATTTACAGCATGTCTGGAGGGGGTATTTAGAAATCTTGACTGAAAGAAATTTGGTAATAAAAATTCCCCGCATTTCCCCGAGGGGAAGAATGTGAAAGTGCGAATGCACGAGTTGAATTTGCGCGGTTCGGTAATGTTCGCGAAAGAGAGATCTCACACACACACACAACTACAAAGAAAGAAAGATGCATTTATTCACAGACACCTATTTGTGTTGTAGTTGTACTTGATTGCTAGAGCGGATCTCAGGTTTAAAATTTCGTGTCAGTACTCCTTTAAGCAGGTGCATTAGCCCTTCTCACGCCCGATTCTTGGCCAATCCCCCACGTGGGTATGTGCAATGTCAGCGGCCAGGCAGCGCGCGCCCATTTCCCCCCGTTGCCAAGGAAGACGAGGAGATTCCTGGCCAATCCCCCACGTGGGTATATGCTATGTCATCGGCCAGGCTGCGCGCGCCCATCTCCACGTGCGCGGACATCGCCGGTGGACGCAGGTTCAGGGTCGCTTAAGAAGTGCATTGCACCTAAAATAAACGCAGAATACTTGAGCCCTCTGTGGTTTTCGCACGACGTAGTCTTGCTGAGTGGGACTACGTCTTATACTACATACATTCCACCATTTCCCAGTGAAAACCACAAATTAGCATTATCAGATAAAACAACTATACTAAGTGTCACTACACCGCGTTCGCTTATTGAATATCCGTAGGCGTTGATATTCGCGATACCAAAAACACGCGTGAAAAAGAGAAAGTTACCTAAAACAGAAAGAACGCTCGTGCCCGAGCCAATTTAGTTGTATTTTTTAACCACACAGTACGATAAAAATTGGTACTGTAAAAGCAAACAAGTACTGAGGCCAGTGCAAATCAGAACGTTGTCAATAGGTTCTTTGGCGCCACTTAGTGCATGTCCTTGAACAGACTGGAGTACTGCGAAAAGATTATTAATATTTATTGAAATTATTATTGCTCGAGTGAAAATGTCCTAGATTCATGTGTTAATTACTGCACTGCAGTGAAGTTTCATTTTCTTTAAAATTCTTGTTTTGCTATAGACTGGTTTTGCAGAAGAGAGGTTAGGAAATAAACTGAATAGTGAACTTCATCCGCTCGAAGACATAGATGCTGTGAGAACACATCGGGGCCGCATACAAAAAAGAACGTTAGCGGAAGTTTCTAAAGGATGGTGGGCGCTGCGAAACGCAGGGAAATGGAATTGGCTTGCAGAAAACCCTATTGTGTTTATTGTGGGAAGAGCGAGACGGCTTGGGAAATGGCGAGGAGTGATGGTGGAGACAAGAGACGCTTTTACCAGGCAGGCGCTGCAGAAGACCGTAATTTTTTTCGATGACCATTGCAGTACTGCGAGGAGAATATTGACCAATCACTTCAAGCGAATGATTAGTAGACCGTTTTGCTAACGAACTATCTCAGTTATTGGTAACGCTTAATGAAAGTCCACATGATTACGTGGAATATTACCTGCAAAGAAAACGAACATTATTCTGGTCGACACATGAGTAAAAACAGCACGATAGGTTAGGCAGTACTTCAGCTCGCGACAAGGAGGCAAACAATAGGAGTTTCAAAATTTGATGAAGCTTGCGAAGGCGTTCACACTATTTATTAAAATACACTGAAAAAAAATCCGTATTTTTACGGAAAAATTACGGATCAGATGGCAATAGTAAAGCAGAGCCGTGTTCAATTTGATGCAGAACAAAGAAAATACCCGTAATTTAACGCAAGTGCGCTTCGTCCCTCAGTATACGGGTGCCCTCTCCGGTACACGTCAAATGAAATCCTTTTCTGCTTTGCAAAATATGGGCGTTTCCTCTGTATGATGCAGAACAGAAACAGATCACTTTATTAATAACTGCATGAAATGTATTGTCGTGTCGATCGTCGGGAACCGACAGAGAAGCGAAAACTGCGCCCCAACAACATTCGTGGCGTAATGAATGCGGCTCTGTTTCGTTAGTGTCTAAAGTGTAGTAATCTTAGTGAGGACCATGAGGCCCATTCCGCTCAACACGAGCTCTGTATCCTGTCTTTACGACGCTCCGGCGACGTCGCTGCCCCGGACCTGCCAACTGCATATGCGTGAGTGACCGGCACACTTGTAGAAAATATAGGGTCATTTGCGTGCAGAAGCAGGGTTGCGGAAGGTAATTTATTTCTTAAGGAATCAATATCGGCCGAAGTATTTAGCCTAAAGCATTAAACCAAAGCACAGCAAGCACTATTCTTGCAGTGCGAAATCGCAGTCGCAGCCAGTCTCACACATTTTTGCGAGCGCTTTCTCGAAACAGCGGAGTTGATGGCGATCAACTATTGGGGGGGCTTCACGGAACCTTACTGCGCAAGCCCTATTTCCGAAATCGCACTTTATCAGCCAGGAAATCTGTAAGACAGCTAGTAAACACAGATGTATGGCACACGCAGGGTGGGCATCCATTTAGTATACAGGCTGTTCGAAACAAGTGCAGCGTTCGTGCGTTGGTGCAGTGGTCTCCAGCGTCGTGCCCATTTGATCAATGTCGCGGGTTCGATTCATCATTTAAGCATTTTTTTCTTTTATGAAGGTTCTATTAATTACGGAAAGACGTGCTTTTTGAAACGGAGTGTTTGTTTTGTTACCGCCTTTCCGTACTATGAAATGTCCGTTCTTAAAATTGTTTTTGTTGTCTAAATTACGGAAATGTTTCCGGCACCATTTTACCTGCAGCTTTCTCCGTAAAATTAGCCATTTTTTACATTGTATTTAAAGCATTTTTGACGGAGTAGTTACGTACACTTTCAATGCATCACAGCCGCTAACTGAAACCCCAACCGGTGTCACTTAAGACAGTTTGTGAATGTTATTACCCATGTGCGTTCTCTCTATTCGATAAAAAACGGGCAATGCATAATTGACTGCGAATTTTTTTAAAACCTTTTTAGATTTCATGGCTTCAGGTGACGACGGTAAGTAGTTCGGTTATGCAGCCAAGCAGAACGACAAAAACTGATGTTGTAAACGCAAACACGTATTGGGGCCAGTGCTTATCACGATGTTGCAAAGTAACGCTTACGGTGCTTCTTAGTGCATATTCTGGGCCACACGGTAGTACTGAGAAAAAACGATTAATATTTGTTTTACACGGCCATACTTTTTCAGATGAGTTTTTTTTTTCTTTTTTTACTACCTGCTCCCTCATTCTTAAGAATGTGCAACGCTTGTATATATGTCACCATCTCACTTATTTGAATCACGTCTTTTTAAAATCAATGTTTTTTTCTCACACGTATCACGTTTTTCGCTGCCCTCCAACCATGGGTGCACTTTAGGAACAAGCTCCTTTGTGTTGCGCTTCCCCCTTCCTTGCTGTATCGGGTGAATATAACAGAGTGACCTCAGCCTGCACTGCACTCTGACGAAAGGAAGAAAGGAAGCAATCGTTTACTTCATTTCTTGTCTCTGTCTATGCGCCTGTGTCTGTTCGCCTTGCCTATGTCTACGTGTTTCTTCTGGTACCCGTTGTTTAGCGCCTCAAATTTATTCAGTAGTTCATATCTTGGATATTTTTATTTTTATGTGGGTTTTTATTGCCTTATGTTTTTGCTCTCCTTGCGAGTTTGAGTTATTTACAATGGGCTATATACAGCATGTCTGGAGGGTGTATTTAAGAAGCTTGACTGCAAGAAACATGGGATTAAAAACAAGTGCAGAATACTTGAACCATCTGAGGTTTTCGCCCGACGTATTCTTGCTGAGTGAGACTACGTCCCATAATGCATACTTCCCCCCTTTAACAGTTAAAACCAACCATTCGCATATTTTAGACAAAACATCTATACTAAGTAACACTATACCGTGTTCGTTTATGGATTATACGTATGCGTGTATATTCGCGATACCCAAAAAAACAGGCTTGAAAAATGGAAAGTTACCCTAAACACAAAACACTCTATCGCCCGAGCTTATTTATTTGCAATTTCTAAATACACAGCACAATAAAAATTGCTACTGTAAAAGCAAACAATTATTCAGGCCACTGCAACTCAGAATATTGCCAAAGAGGTCCTAAGGTGCCACTTAGTGCATATCCTAGAACACACTGGAGTACTGCGAGAAGGCGAAAAATATTTGTTTGTTAAAATTAACATTGCTCGAGTAAAAATGTCCTCAAATCGTGAGTGAACTACTGCGCAAGAATAAAGTTTTATTTTCTAGAAAATTCTTGTTTTGCGCTTGACCAGGATAGACTGGTTGTGCAGAAGAGAGGTTAGGAAATAAACTGAATAGTGAACTTCACCATCCGCTCGAAGACATAGATGCTGTGAGAACACATCGGGGCCGCATACAAAAAAGAACGTTAGCGGAAGTTTCTAAAGGATGGCGGGCGCTGCAAAACCCAGGGAAATGGAATTGGCTTGCAGAAAACCCTATTGTGTTTATTGTGGGAAGAGCGAGACGGCTTGGGAAATGGCGAGGAGTGATGGTGGAGACAAGAGACGCTTTTACCATGCAGGCGCTGCAGAAGACCGTAATTTTTTTTCGATGACCATTGCAGTACTGCGAGGAGAATATTGACCAATCACTTCAAGCGAATGATTAGTAGACCGTTTTGCTAACGAGCTATCTCAGTTATTGGTAACGCTTAATGAAAGCCCACATTATTACGTGGAATATTACCTGCAAAGAAAACCAACATTATTCTGGTCGACACCTGAGTAAAAACAGCACGATAGGTTAGGCAGTACTTCAGCTCGCGACAAGGAGGCAAACAATAGGAGTTTCAAAATTTGATAAACTTGCGAAAGCTTTCACACTCTTTATTAAAATACACTGTAAAAACAATCCGTATTTTTACGGAAAAATTACGGACCAGATGGCAGTAGTAAAGCAGAGCCGTGTTCAGTTTGATGCAGAACAAAGAAAATACCCGTAATTTAACGCAAGTGCGCTCCGTCCCTCAGTATACGGGTGCCCTCTCCGGTACACGTCACACGAAATCCTTTTCTGCTTTGCAAAATATGGGCGTTTCCTCTGTATGATGCAGAACAGAAACAGATCATTTTATTAATAACTGCAAGATGTATTGTCGTGTCGATCGTCGGGAACCGATAGAGAAGCGAAAACTGCGCCCCAACAACATTCGTGGCGTAATGAATGCGGCTCTGTTTCGTTAGTGTCTAAAGGGTAGTAATCTTAGTGAGGACCATGAGGCCCATTCCGCTCAACACGAGCTCTGTATCGTGTCTTTACGACGCTCCGGCGACGTCGCTGCCCCGGACCTGCCAACTGCACATGCGTGAGTGACCGGCACACTTGTAGAAAATATAGGGTCATTTGCGTGCAGAAGCAGGGTTGCGGAAGGTAATTTATTTCTTAAGGAATCAATATCGGCTGAAGTATTTAGCCTAAAGCAATAAACCAAAGCACAGCAAGCACTATTCATGCAGTGCGAAATCGCAGTCGCAGCAAGTCTCACACATTTTTGCGAGCGCTTTCTCGAAACACCGGAGTTGATGGCGATAAACTATTGCGGGGGCTTTACGGAACCTTACTGCGCAAGCCTTATTTCAGAAATCGCACTTGATCAGCCAGGAAATCTGTAAGCCAGCTGGTAAACACAGATGTATGGCACACGCAGGGTGGGCATCCAGTTGGTATACAGGCTGTTCGGCACAAGTGCAGCGTTCGTGCGGTGGTGCAGTGGTCTCCAGCGTCGTGCCCATTTGATCGATGTCGCGGGTTCGATTCCTCATTTAAGCAATTTTTTTCTTTTCTGAAGGTTCTATTAATTACGGAAATACGTGCTTTTTGAAACGGAGTGTTTGTTTTGTTACGGCCTTTCCGTACTATGAAATGTCCGTTCTTAAAATTGTTTTTGTTGTCTAAATTACGGCAATGAGTCTGGCAACATTTTACCAGCAGCTTTCTCCCTAAAATTGGCCATTTTTTACAGTGTATTTAAAGCATTTTTGATGGATCTGTTACGTACACTTTCAATGCATTACAGCCGCTAACTGAAACCCCAACCGGTGTGAGTTAACAGAGTTTGTGAATGTTATTACCCATGTGCGTTCTCTCTATTCGATAAAAAACGGGCAATTCATAATTGACTGCGAATTTTTTAAAAACATTTTAGATTTTATGGCTTCAGGTGACGACGGTAAGTAGTTCGGTTATGCAGCCAAGCAGAACGACAAAAACTGATGTTGTAAAAGCAAACACGTATTGGGGCCAGTGCTTATCAGGATGTTGCCAAGTAACGCTTACGGTGCTTCTTAGTGCATATTCAGGGCCACACGGTAGCACGGAGAAAAAACGATTAATATTTGTTTTACACGGCCATACTTTTTCAGATGAGTTTTTTTTTCTGTTTTTACTACCTGCTGCCTCATTCTTAAGAATGTGCAGCGCTTGTATATATGTCACCATCTCACTTATTTGAATCACGTCTCTTTAAAATCAATGTTTTTTTCTCAGACGTATCACGTTTTTCGCTGCCCTCCAACCATGGGTGCACTTTAGGAACAAGCTCCTTTGTGTTGCGCTTCCCCCTTCCTTGCTGTATCGGGTGAATATAACAGAGTGACCTCAGCCTGCACTGCACTCTGACGAAAGGAAGAAAGGAAGCAATCGTTTACTTCATTTCTTGTCTCTGTCTACGCGCCTGTGTCTGCTCGCCTTGCCTATGTCTACGTGTTTCTTCTGGTACCCGTTGTTTAGCGCCTCAAATTTATTCAGTAGTTCATTTCTTGGATATTTTTATTTTGATGTGGGTTTTTAATTGCCATAAGTTTTCGCTCTCCTTGCGAGTTTGAGTTATTTACAATGGGCTATATACAGCATGTCTGGAGGGTGTATTTAAGAAGCTTGACTGCAAGAAACATTGGATTAAAAACAAGTGCAGAATACTTGAGCCATCTGAGGTTTTCGCCCGACGTATTCTTGCTAAGTGAGACTACGTCCCATACTGCAAACTTTCCCCCTTTAACAGTGAAAACCAACCATTCGCATATTTTAGAAAAAACATCTATACTAAGTAACACTAGACCGTGTTCGTTTATGTAATATACGTATGCGTTTATATTCGCGATACCCAAAAAAACAGGCTTGAAAAATGGAACTTTACCCTAAACACAAATCACTCTCTCGCCCGAGCTTATTTATTTGAAATTTTTAAACACACAGAACGATAAAAATTGCTACTGTAATAGCAAACAATTATTCAGGCCACTGCAACTCAGAATATTGCCAAAGAGGTCCTATGGTGCCACTTAGTGCATATCCTAGAACACACTGGAGTACTGCGAGAAGGCGAAAAATATTGTTTGTTAAAATTAACATTGCTCGAGTAAAAATGTCCTCAATTCGTGAGTGAACTACTGCGCAAGAATAAAGTTTTATTTTCCAGAAAATTCTTGTTTTGCGCTAGACCAGGATAGACTGGTTGTGCAGAAGAAACGTTAGGAAACAAAATGAATACTGAACTTTACCATCCGCTTGAAGACATAACTATGGTGAGAAGACATTGGGGCGGCATTCAAAAACGAACATTAGCGGAACTTTCCAAAGGATGGCGCGAGCAGCGAGACGCGGGAAAATTGTATTGGCTTGAGGAAATCCCCGTTGTGCATATTGTGGGATGAGCGAGACGGGTGGCGCAGAGGGCGAGGAGTGATGGGGATGGAAGAAAGGCTTTTACCTGCGAGGCGCTGCAGAAGGCTGTAAATATTTTGGACGGCGTTTTCAGTAATTTGAAGAGACAAGTGACCAACTGTTTGAAGCGAATGATTCAAATGAAGCGAATCATTAGTAGACCGCTTTGCTAACCAGCCGTCTGAGTTATTCGTGAGGCTTAATTAAAGCTCACATTATTACTTGGAACATTTCCTGCAAAGAAAACGAAAGTTATTCTGCTCGATTCCTCAGTAAAAACCGCACGATAAATTAGGGAGCACTTCAGCTCGCACAAGGACGAAAACAATAATTGTTTCATAATGTGTCGAAGCATTCAAACACTTTCACTCTCTTCATTGAAATATTAGAATTTATGATGCCGTACTTACGTACACTTTCGATGCATTACAGCCGCTAATTGAAACCCCAATCGGTGTCATTTAAAATAATTTGTGAATTGTATGACCTATGTACATTCTTTCTATTCGATAGAAAAACGCACAATGAATAATTGATTACGCATTATTTTTAAACCTTTCAGATTTCATGGCTTCAGGCTACTACTGTAAGTAGTTGCGTTCTGTAACCACACAGAACGTCAAAAACTGATGTTGGGAAAGCAAACACATGTAGCGGCCAGTGCTAATCAGAATGTTGCCAAGTAACGCCTACGGCAGTACTTAGTGCATATTTTGCAGCCTACTGTAGTAGTGACGAAAGACTTTTAATATTTGTTTTCTGAAATTAACATTGTTCGAGCAAAAATATATTAAATATATTACTGCACAACAATTTATTTTTATTTCCTAGAAAGTTCTTGCTTTGCGGAAGACCAGAAAAAACTTGTTCTGGAGAAGAGAAGTTTGGGCATAAGGTCAACAGCGAGCTGTACCATTCGCTTGAAAGCGTAACTGCTGAATAAATTTGAGGCGCTAAACAACGAGAACCAAAAGAAACACGTAGACACAGACAAGGCTCCTTGTCTGTGTCTACGTGTTTCTTCTGATCCCCGTTGTTTGGCGCCTCAAATTTATTCAGTGTGTTCAACCAACTAGCCCTGATCAAGCTTTCGTAACTGCTGCAAGAACACATCAGCGGCTCTGCTGTAACGATGCCCTTCTGGAATGAATTCCTTGGCAAATGGTATTATTTTTACCGTATATCAGTAATTACTCGTCGATCAAAACCAAATACGAATAAATTGCGAATAGACGCGTGAAATGAGATTTCCTCTTCTAACAAAGAGAATGACAATCATGATATTTCCAAAGAACTGGAAGACTCCACAAAGCACCAGTGTCTCTTCGCGTATACGTACATATGTAGATACATATATGGTTACAAATGTGGTGGTCGTTGAAGAAATACAAAAACAAATTTAGCAGGCAACAGCTCGAGGTGAGGCACAGGCTTATAGCTTCGATTTTATTTTTATGAATAGGGAAGTTATGCATTTATTTTAACAATAATGGAAAGGAGAGAGAAAGTTAAGGAGTCCCCCCAGCCGGGTTGGGACGAAGCCAATGCCTTCCGGTTACATGAAAGAAGTCTTTAGTAATGGGTGTCCGTCTGAATATAACTTTGTGTTTATACACAAGAAAACTAGAGACAGAGACAGACGTGAAAACATTTACCAGAGTAGGTTTACTATCGTATTAGGAAGGAGACTTCGTATATTCAGTGTGGAGGGCAGGCCGGGTTCACAAAGCTACATATACTCGACAAAAAAATGGATAGACAACGCCAAAGTAAAAGGACGTGTGTTCATCTAATCGCATCACAGCGAACAACTAAACAAGTGCAAGTAAAAAACGTTCAAATCACTTGGTTGAAACTTTGAGAGGGTTATATATGAACAAGCTTTACATATCCATAAATAATGAGTCAGCAGGAAGAAAAGCAAGTACAAAATCCACTAAAAAAGTGAGTGCTACTTCAAGAGTTCGGGCGCAATACATATTATGAAAAGAAAGTCAACAAAAGAAGATGAATGAATATTACGGACATCTGGCCATACACATCTGTTCAAAAAATAACAGAAAGCTTGTTTTTTAATCACGGGAAAAAACATGCCAAGACAGCTTCCTTGCATGTGGTGTTGGGAAGAAAGGTAACTGGACGTCACTTTCCTCTGGGGCAGAGACATTGTGGTTTTAGTGTTACTGGGCGTACATCCACATACAATGGGGAGCAGAGAAACAAATTATCAATGCAAAAAGTGGTTTAGTCCTATTGTCAAGCATCCGGGGACGATACGTTTTCAATTAGTTTTTTTCCTGTGCTGCCTCATTGTATATGAACTTAAGCTCGATGTTCCACTCACAACTCCCTGTCTCGCTGTCTTGGAGGAACAGGACGTACACCTCTCTTTTGTCCCGTACCACAAGCCGTGTGGAATGCTCTCAGGAGTTTTAATCACGTGATTTTAAAACACGCACTCTTTTTTATTTTTGAATACATTTGTATAACCAGATGAGCGCAATAGGCGTGCATTCGATCGTCTTGTTTTGTTGACTTCTTCTTGGCGTCGTTTGCAACCAATTCTGAAAGTAGCACTTAACTTTTTCAGTTGATTTCTTTTTCTTTTTTCTGTCTGCTGCCTCATTGTTAAGAACATGCAACGCTTTCATATATACCACGCTCTCACTTGTTTGAATCACGTCCCTTTAGGATAATGCTTTTTCTCACAGGTATCTTGTTTTTCGCTACCCTCCAACCATGAGTGGACTGTATGGACATGCCCCTTTGTGTTGCACTTCCCTGTTCCTTGCTGTATCGGGTATACATAACACTTTGAACTCAGCCTGTAGTACACTATGATGAAAGAAAGAAAGGAAGCGCTCGTATACTTCATTTCTGGAATATTTTTATGTGTGCGTTTTTTTTATGTCCTTTTGTTTTCGCTCTCCTTTTGAGTTTTAGTTGTTTCCAATTGACATACATTGGAAGTCCGTAGTCAGTAGACGGCCGTATCATTGCTTCTCAGCTCCTTTGTTTGGAAGTGAGTCAGCAACAATGCCAAATGGCGACCCAGACCAAACAAAGGTAATGATCCGCCCATGAGAATCGGCGGTGGTGATGAGTATGCACAAGAATTGAAGAGGTGATGGCCACAAGCGGGTGGATATGGTTAGCAATTTCTGACTATGGAAGCAGAGAAGTTTAGTCGCAAAAAGGGTTACAGTATATACAGTGAAATTCCGTTCCTACCAACCCTCATAATGAATTCTCACATTTAGAAAAATTTTCAAAACCCCGGCCAGATTTCATAGATAATCAACGTCAAAATATTTCAGAACTACGAATTTTAGTGTAGCGCGTTTTTCAGAATAATGCAGTAATTTATTTCGTCATTTACACTCGAGGAACATCAGTATTATAAATTCAGGTAAAATGGTAGCCCCGCAACTCTTGCGTGAAAAAGAAACTATATTTTGTGTGTGTGTTTCCCCGTTTGGAGACGCTATCATCATCGCCATGTTGAGCGCCAATTGCTAAGGTCACCACCAAGCTGTAGTTTAATTATTGTGCAGTAGACTAGCCACCCTGCCCGCCTTTGACCCTTTCCTTTCACGTTACTTTGGTTGTCAGTCGGTGGCCGGTTGGTGTTTCGGATGTTTTTACGCTATTCACGTGTGCGGGCGGGTATTTCTTTCGTGCGAGTGATCTTGCTGCGAAGTTTGTGCGAGGTCGAACGATAAATAAATCTACCGACACAGCCAAGACGCGACGGCAGTCTTCGTCTCGTCGTGAAAGGAAATGTTTGTGGGTCACAGAACACAGAATATTAGATAATGTCGAAAATTGATGTTTTACTGCACGTGAACGAAGTCCACACTTTCATCGCTCGTTTCGATCAGGCACATGATGAGGTATTGCGCACAGTGGAATACGTCGTCTGGATTGCTGCACCCGCCAGAAAAGCGAGTGCAACGTTTTGATTTCAGTGTTTGCTTGCTTGCACACACGTATAGTGCCAAGGTACGCCATTGCCGCTTCTTGGTACGAGCACTGGCTTTTTTCAGTTTTTCATTACGAGTTTTTCATGGCGTTTTTCATTACAACTTTATTTCAAAATAACAATTTGTGAGGTTCCCCGTGATTCCTTATGTCGAGATTTTACTGTGTATATATAATGGGCCAACAGTTAAGAACCTGAAGGAGGCAAAGGGAAAAAAGTAGTTATTTTTTTGAAATATAGGACGAAGATGATGCTCTACAAGGCGGACCCAAACCTGCGACCCCAGAGCCTGGTTCTGTAGCAACTATCCTACACGGGAGGCCGTGCCCGATTCAACTTTCTTATTTATGTTGACGTCATTGTTTCCTGCAATTGGGAGTTGTAATCATATCATTCCGATGACTCAGGGTAAAGTGAACCGTCTGCTTAAAACCGGACCCCCCTTCAACTTCTCGGACGCGGTCAACCAGCACTGGACCCTCTTAAGCTATTTATGGCACAAAGGGAAATGAGCGTCTCATGGAATTACCACAAAAAAGGGGCCGAAAGTCAAGACAGCCGTTGAAGGCAAAGGAGAAAAGTTGTTCTTCGTTTATGCTTCTCGAAAAAGGCATACTTTCTGATATAATTCCAAAGCAAGCTGCCGGGCCAAGGCTAGAACCCCCACCTCCAGAATACCAGTATGGTACGTATGGTATAGTGCAATACCAACTACTCAACCGTTCAGACTGTGCTGCCATCCACTTCCTTGGGTATCTTTGTCAACATAATTAGAATGGTAACGAGTGCCACTCTCGCACTATGGGGTTAAGGGTACTTTTCTTATTCCCCGCGCCGTTACCTGGACGTCTACAACTTGTCGGAAGTGGTCGACGAACACTAAACACTCCTAAGCTACCTTGGCACTTCTGAGTGCGGAGCACCTTAGGAACAGGGGCTGTCGGCGTCTCCTGTCGTCGTCTCCTGTACTCACAATAATAAAACACCAGGACACTCGTTTTCCAAAGCCTCGCGATATAACAAAGCGAGTACTAAAAGAAAATGCGGAAAAGATAAAAACCCCTTCAAAATAAACTAGAATGACTTAAAATTTTGTCAAACGTTCTCTGCACGTGCGCGTGTGCCAGTGTGTTTTCGTGGGTTTGTGTGTCCACCCGTAGGTGGGCGTGTGTGTGTGCGTGTGTACGTGCATGCGTGCGTGTGTGTGGTGTACGTTAGCGTGTGTGTGCTTGTGCATGTGCATGGGGGTGCGCGTGCGTGTGTGCGTGCTCGCGTGTGTACGTGTGCGCTTGTCCGCCTGGGTGTGTGTGTATGTGTGCGTGTGGGTGTGTGTGAGTGTGCGTGTGTCTACGTGCGTGTGTGTGGTTGTGTATGTATGTGTGTGTCTGTGCGTGTGTGTGTGCGCGCGTGCGTGTGTGTATGTGTGTGTGGTTCTGTATGTATGTGTGCGGGTATGTGTGTGCGCTCGCGTGCGCGTGTGTGTGCGCGCACACGTGTGTGTGTGAAAGTGTGTATGTGTGTGCATGTTTGTGTGCGCGTGCTTGTGTTTGTGCGAGTGTTGATGTGTGTGCGTACGCGTGCGTGCGCTCCTGCGCCTGTGTGCGTGTGCCCATGTGCACGTGCTCGTGCGTGTGCGTGTGCTTGTGCGTGTGTGCCTGTGTGTGTGTGCGTGCGTGTGTGAGTGTGTATGTGGTTGTGTATGTGTATCTAAGTATGTGTGCGTGTGCGTGCGTGTGTCTGCGTGCGTGAAAGTGTGCATGTGTGTGTGCGCCTGTGTGTGCGCGTGCATCAGTGGATGTGTGTGTGCATGCGTGTGTGTTTGTGTGTGTCTGTGTTTGTGTGGGTTTGTAAGGGCGCGTGCATGTTTGTGTGTGTGTGCGTGCGTGTATTTGTGTTCGTGCATGCTTGCGTGCGTGTGTGTGCGCGCGTGCGTGCGTGTGCGTGTTTCTGTGTCCGTGTACATATGCGTGTGTTCGTGTGGGTTCGTGCGTCTGTCCTTGTGCGGGCGTGTGTGCGTGCGTGCGTGCATGTGTGCGTGTATGGGTGTCCGTGTGTGCGCGTGTAGGCGTGCATGTGCGTGGGGGTGCGCGTGCGTGTGTGCGTGCTGGCGTGTGTACGTGTGCACATGTGTACGTGTGCGCGTGTCCGCCTGGGTGTGTGCGTATGTGTGCGTGTGTCTACGTGCGCGTGTGTGGTTGTGTATGTATGTGTGTGTCTGTGCGTGTGTGTGTGCGCGCGCGTGTGTGTATGTGTGTGTGCGTGCGTGTGTGTCATCGTGTGTGTGGTTCTGTATGTATGTGTGCGTGTATGTATGTGTGGGCGCACGCGCGCGCGTGTCTGTGCGCGCGCACGTGTGTGTGTGAAAGTGTGTGTGTGTGCGTGTTTGTGCGCGTGAGTGTGTTTGTGTTTGTACAAGTGTTTATGTGTGTGTGCGTACGCGTGCGTACGTGCCTACGCCTGTGTGTTTGTGCCCATGTGCACGTACTCGTGCGTGTGCGTGTGCTTGTGCGTGTGTGCCTGTGTTTGTGTGCGTGCGTGTGTGTGAGTGTGTATGTGGTTGTGTTTGTGTATCTATGTAGGTGTGTGTGTCCGTGCGTGTGTGCGCGTGAGTGAAAGTGTGCATGCGTGCTTGCGCCTGTGTGTGCGCGTGCATGAGTGCTTGTGTGTGTGCTTGCGTGTGTGTTTGTGTGTGTGCCTGTGTTTGTGCGGGTTCGCGAATGCGCGTGCATGTTGGTGCGCGTGCGTGTATTTGTGTTCGTGCATGCTTGCGTGCGTCCCTGTGCGTGTTTCTGTGTCCGTGTACGTGTGCGTGTGTTCGTGTGCCAGTGTGTTTGCGTGGGTTCGTGTGTCTGTCCATGTGCGGGCGTGTGTGCGTGCGTGCTTGCATGTGTGCGTGTGCGTGTGTGCGCGTGGGGGTGCGCGTGCGGGCGTTCGCGCGTGTGTACGTGTACGCATGTGTGCGTGAGTGTGTGTATCGGTTCGTGCGTGTGTGTGCGTGCGCGTGTGAGTGTTCGTGTGCGTACGTGTGCGTGTGCGTGCGTTTGTGTGTGTTCGTGTGCGCGCGTGTGCTTGTGCTTGTGAGAGTGTGCGCGTGCGTGCTTGTGCGTGTGCGTTTGCGGGTGTCTGTGTGTGCGTGCGTGTCAATGTGTATGTGGTGTGTCAGTGTGTATGTGTGTGTGTTTGCGTGTGCGCACGCGTGCGTGTGTGAAGGTGTTTATTTGTGTGCGTGTGTGTGCGAGTGCGTGTGTTTCTCTGCGTGTGTGTGTGTGTGTCTATGTGTGTGCTTGTGTATGTGTGTGCGTGTGTGTGCGCGTGAGTGCATGGGTCTGTCTGTGTTAGTGTGTGCGTGAGTGCTTGTGTATGTGTGTGTGTGCACGCGTGCGTGCGTGTGTGTGCTTGTATGTGTGCGTGCGTGTGTGTGCTTGTATGTGTGCGTGCGTGTGCGTGCGTGTGTGTGTGTCCGTGTGCGTGTGCGCGTGTGTATGTGCCAGTGTGTTTGCCTGGGTTCGCGGGTCCGTCCGAGTGCGGGTGTGTGTGCGTGCGTGCATGCGTGCGTGCATGCGTGCGTGCATGCGTGCGTGCATCTGTGCGTGTGTGTGCGTGTTCGTGGGCGTGCGTGTGCTTGTGCATGTGCGTGGGGGTGCACGTGCGCGCGAGGTTTTGCGCGTGTGTACGTGTGCACATGTGTACGTGTGCGCGATTGCGCCTGGGTTGTGCGTATGTATTAGTGTGCGTGTGTGTGTGTGTGCTGGTGTCTGTGCGCACGCATGTGTGTGCGTGTTTGTGTGTGTGGTTGTGTATGTGTGTGTGTCTGTGCGTGTGTGTAAGTGAGTGTTTCAGTGTGTTTGTGGTTCTGTATGTATGTGTGTCTGTGCGCGCGAGTGCTTGTGTATGTGTGCACGCGTGCGTGCGTGTGTGAAAGTGTGCATGTGTGTGTGAATGCGTATATGCGCGTGCGGGTGTTTGTGTTTGTGCGAGTGTTTGTGGGCGTGCGCGTGCGTACGTACGTGCCTGCCTGCACCTGTGCGCGTTTGCTGGTGTGCACGTGCTCGTGCGTGTGTGCCTGTGTGTGCGCATGTGTGTGTGTGCGTATGCGTGCGTGTGAGAAAATGTGTATGTGTATGTGCGCGTGTGTGCGCGCATGCGTGTGTTTCTATGTGTGTGTGTCTATGTGTGTGCGTGTGTATGTGTGTGTGCGTCTGTGCGTCAGTGCGTGTGTGTGCGAGTGTCTGTGTCTTTCTGTGTGTGCGTGAGTGCGTGTGTGTTAGTGTGTGTGCGCTCATGCGTGTGTTTGTGTGTACGCGTGCGCGTGTGCTTGTTTGCGTGTGTGTTTGTGCGTGCGTTCGTCTGTGTTTCTTTGTGTGTAAGGGTGTGTGCGTGCGTGTGGGTGAGGGTGTGTGTGCGTGCGTGCGTGCGGGCGCACGTGTGTGTGTGTGTGTGAAAATTGGGAGTACATTGGTGCACCAGCCACACCCTCCTCGAATTTCATGCTGCTGATGCTGGTACTCACTTTCACCTGTACTACTGCAGTGGGAACTCACCCTGAGCGGGTACGTGTCAGCGTTTTGTGGGTTAGCAATTGGTTTGTTGACAGCGCATTCATCGGCAAGAACTCGAATAGGACACCGTTTGACGTTAGTATAATGGTTAACTAGTAAAATTTATTAAGATCCATAACTGATCCCTGTGGTACAGCTAACTTCACGTTAGCTGATCTGGAGGATGTGTCACTGTTAGTAGGTCTTAAATATGTCGATTGATTAGGCTGGCTTTGATAAACCTGTTACCCTTAGCACCTAGTCAGCACCTCCAAGCGTTAGGATTGTTCAAATAATTCTACAGATGTTCTTGAAAGCATTGAGTGTAACGTGTGTTTACGAAAGCGAACATACAACATTGTATTGATTGGCAATTAACCTAGATGTTTCCAATTTAAATTACCAACCCTTCGCGGTGTTTGATAAAATAGAAGTAAGAATTGTAAGATATTTAAAATAGGCTGATGATGTCGGTATAATGTTAGCGAATGAACTCGGTGTGTAGTTTATGGTTCACTGGAAGGTTCTCTCAGTTGTACAAAATGGGCACACAAGAATATTTGCGAGCAGATGACATGCTAAAGATTGTTCAAGATCTTTAAAGATAAAAATCTTATGATTTTTAAACAACAACGGCTAAAATCGAGCATGTGGCAGCTGATGTCATTTGAAGTAGTGTAGGACAAATTCTATCTTGGCCTGGTGGAGCATAAGCTGAAAGCGGAAATTGTTGGAAGAATATCTGTACGTGGATAAGCACGCCCAGCATTGCTAAATTCATTTAGAGAATTGTAGCATTAGTCGGGAATACATTTGATTTGTTTGGATGGAACAAACAAGAAATTAATTTTTCAGCGACTTCAGAAAAGCAAATAATGGTGGCTTTGTTAGATAACTGTGCGGATGGTAAATATATGGAGCTTAGGGTAATCTCTTTAAACGAGTTTGTGGTGTTATGCTGTACGTTCCTTATTCCTAGTTTATTGAGCATTGTTTGTTTGCCACTTCCTTTGGCCACTTATATTTCATAGTTTACAAATTATACGTTTCCGATAGCCTTGCCTGAAGTTTCTTCATAACTCCCTTTTGCATGTTCTCCTGAAACCACGTGGTTTGTATTTTCCACCTGAGCACACTACACTGCCCACTATGAACCTAGATCGTTTTTGTGCAGCCTTCCCGCGCATGCCCGCTTTGACTGTCTGTAATAATAAAAAAACTTTTTTCACAGCTACTGACGTGGCAAGCACTTGGGTAATTCCAAGCTCAGGTTGGTTGCCCCTTTCTTACAGGCTTATTGCCATTCGAAACTATCCTTTGCGCATCCAGTCACCGAAGAACTCGCAGAAATCTTAGTGCATGTTAGTTCACCTCTGCCTTGAACTACCAGAAATTATCATCGACTTACTCGTCGAAACGTTACGTGCCACGTTGTGCTTTCAAAGTCCGGCGCAATGCTGTTTTCCTAACCAATAAGAAAAAGCAATTAGCATGCGAGTACGAAATTTCGCTGCCATTAAATCAAGCCTCCTGTTACTGGGGTAGCTTCCTAGAGCGATACGTTTCTACACTCATTAGGAACAATCCCGCCCTTGTAAATTTTAGTTGTCTACAAAGGTTGAAAAATAAAGTTTGGCAAGTGGAGTATTTTTTTTAGACATGATGAACCAACTACTCTTTAACTCAAGAATAGCCGCAGCTTCTATGCATGTCGGTTGGTGCGACCGTTCTTTTTAATCGTATTCTTTTTAACGCCATCGTTGTTTTACCCAACAAAAACTGGCGAAGTGCGCTTCAAAATATTATTGCGCATGAGCGATTCAAGACAGCTGCTTTTTTCGTTGTATCATGTTGTTACGTTGCACAGTATAGAGGTAAGAAATAAGAGATAGCCGAGCGATGTATAATTAGCATCTACATTGCGCCGGCCACAGCGACAAGGTTCCGTTCCCTGTTGGGTACAAGCGCACAATTTTCAGTGGGCACCCTACGCCATGTACCGCTTCGCTTCGAACCCTTCCACTTTGGGTTCTGTAACTTCTAAATTAGCTTCACTGTACTGCCGAAGCAGCCCAGGAGGTAGCGCTACGGGTTTGTAGATCGCGCGCCTAGGTATTTTGCTCCAGCGATGCCAATATTTCTTCAAAGAGCCGTGCTCTTTTATTGTAAAAAGTTGTGTTCTATTTTGCGAAGTCATTCGGTAAACAAGAGCGTTTTGTTATCTTTTATGTTTGTGTGTGACCGCACGTGCCGTATGAGAACGTTGAATCTGCGTCTGCATCGACCCAGCAGTAGTACCCATGTGGCTAACTTGTAACAGAATTTCTCGTCACAGAGTCCACGTAGAATGCGTGCACAGGCACCTTCTTTGCCGTTAACTGCAGAGACCACAGCAGTTATCTCTACTGTGCTATCCATTGTCTTCTGGAGCCAAAGCCCCCATAAAAGCGACAATCCTGGTCGAGCCCATAGTAATTGTACGATGCGTGAGGATCAGATGAGATGAGATGGAAACAAACTATAAATTCCTTGCTACCGCGGTGGCCGCTGGCGGTTGTAGCGAACAGTGGCCGCATAGCAGCGGTGCCTGCGAGTAAACTACCAACCGGAGAGGGTTTATGAAATCAAGCGGGTATAGAGTGCTGGGGACACGGCACTTTCGGCTGGACGCATAACATCCTGTCCACGCTGATCTTGATGGGCTTCTAGCAGGCGGGTGAGAAAGGGCTGCGAACATCTTTGAGTTCCCGCCGGGGCAGCCAGACACGGGCTGAGCCACCTCGACAACTTCGTCCACGCCAATGCGATACAAATCCAGGATGGGCACGAGACCCACACATTCCACCAAAGACGGTACTTGGCGGCAGCAGAATAGACATGGATCATCAGATAGATGAACGTTTTACGTATGGAATTTACACAATGCTGCTTTGACACGGGCCGCGCGAACACACAGCGTAGTCATCAGTGATTCAGAGGTAAAAATCGGTTTTGACGAGTCTATCAATTTAACGGTATATGCTGACCCCGCTACTTTTGTTACTTTCGTCTGCAGAGTATGAGGAGGAGAGGTAAGATTTATTTTTATTTCATTTTGTGTGAATATGGGAAATGGCTTGATAAATTCTCGCGGGCCAAGAACAATATAAGCACGTAAATCTGAATCTTCTTTCATTTTATCGCGGGTTGTGATCCCATCCGGCGGGCATGTTTTTCTCCACTTTCTTTTAACATTCACAAATGTAAAAAAACTACACCTGTTCTGAAAAATAACTGAACTCCGACATTTCCCCCCTTTGCCTTCGTTTGAGTTCTTAACTGTCTACCTTTATTTGTGTCTTCATTCAACAAGCTATTCATTCCTTATTATGATTTGCTGCATGCATAGCAAAAGTTTCTGTTCTGTCAGTTGTGCTGCAATAGGTAAAATTGAGGGGGTTCAACGCTGATTCATTGCTCCCGGCATGTCGTAAACGCTCGAGTTGCGCCCGGGGTGTTATGAAAGACTTCCTATGCTCCAAGTAGTCGGAGTGGCACTGGATAGCACCCACAAACGCCAGAAACAATTACCTTAAAAGGGTTGTGCCACCAAATTTAAAGGCTGCTTTAGGCTTCCTCTGTATGAAAGGACACTCAACACAATGTGCTGGGCACAGCAAACTTTTATGAATATTTCAATTCGCATTTACAAAGCACCTAACTGCTCGCTCTGGAGATCAGGAGCCATCGCTAGCACCACTAACCATGACGTCAATGCATTTCCAACATAACTAAGTTTTATTGACGTCATACCATGTTAGGGACTCGATTGACGTCAACATAAAACCTGATATCTGTAGGCGGACCTGAGGCAGACCGGCCGGCTGTTACTATTACGCGTAGCCCCGCCGATTGCCCCGCGCGTCGTTCTATAGAAGCGGCAGTAATTAGCACTCGAAGGACCTGCAGCACGTCGACGGCGGTGTTTTGGCCTGCTGACAAGATCGGTGTGTAAGGGATTTAACAAACTGCCGTCGATGCGGAATCCACAGTGCTACGGCAGCTCCGCTGTTCGGTGGAGATTGCCGACTGCAAACAGTGATACCCGCCGGACAGTCGCATTCTCTGTGTCAGCGAAGGAGCTGGCCGAGCGGAAGTCCGCCTGCGGTTACACCACGACCTCCTTCGGATTTATCGGCTGAGATGCTATTCACTGCTTAACGCGTGTGCGAGAGCTGACGATCCAGTAAAGTCGCAGCGTACCGCAGCGCCGCAAGTAAACGCCCATAAGAGAGCGTACTTGCAACTCTGTGACGCCACTGCTCATATCGGCGCTCAGAAACCGAAATAAGTCATGTTCACATGAATCGTACGATAATAAATTTACTCAGAATATCTGAACGTGAGAGCATGTATCACGCTTTCAAAAGCAATGTGAAACTTCGAAATTTGACGTCACAACCCATTTAACATAAATACCCAAAAATTTGGAGGGGAGCACAGCGCCGCTGGTAGTGAGTGGTTATAACAGCAATCCGCTATTATGGAGGTCGCGGGTTCGGATCCCAACCTGTCGGCAAGTTTTCGTCCCCTACCACCTTTGGGCGACCCGCTGCAGGAGGAGTTGTGGATGAAGTTGATCCTTTTTTAAAACACAAACATTCTACCAGGCTGTTCCCTCCTTGTGCTTGTTTCTAACAATTTCGCTCACAACACACCAGACGTTTTTACACACTGTAGTTTATTCCTCGCGCAAAATCCTATTCTTAGTCTCTGCCGTCGTGGTTATATGGCCTGATTCAAGCCTAATTGCGATCTACAACTCATATTCTTGGCCGACAACCTTGAATTGAAGGCTTAGCGCAAAAGAGACGACGGCGGCGGCAGACGAGACAGGTGCTACGAATTTTATTTCCAAAAAGACAGGCATATATATGACACGCTTACACTGGAGAAAAAAAGAAGGAAAGAAAAAAAGATACCCCGCACGCATCTGACAGAGCACGAAGATCAAAAAAAGTTTTAGGAATGCACTTTCCTTATCATAGGTAGAAATCGAGGGCACACTCATGCAGATGGGCCCCTTTCTTTTCATAAAAAAGCCTCGGCGACTTCCTGTGAAGTCACAACTCTGCTTTTTTCCATCAATTTTTTGTCCAGGTTGGATTTAAAATGAAAATATCAAACCTTACATTGTTGCCGGAAGTGTGAACCACATCTATTTATATCAATTGGGCATGTTTTCTTGGGCGGTCATTGACACATCGGCCAGTTTGGCCGATATACACTTCACCAGAAATCAAAAGAATCTCATACACAACACCTATCGCACACTTGACGAAAGGCTTGACATGTTTCTTTTGGCATTTTCTGTGCTTCATTTCTGGCGCTATTCTTGAGCACAGCATGGCAAGTTTTAGGGGCGCTGACAACACAACCTGTACGTTTTACGTCGAAGCGACCTTCCTAAGGGTTGTGCGCAACTCGTTGCGACTACGGCATGACTTCAGACCTTGGCTCGTTTGGCAAGTGCTCAGCAGAAGACCTTTGATAAGTGGCTTTCGTTTTCCTTACAAACCCTCCCCCGTGGTGGTAAGGAATGTGTTCGAAAGGTTAGCAGCTGGAAGCCTGCCATATGGTGGTCAAAACTGCTTCCCATATCATGCTGACAAGATTTGTGCACGGTATACTTAAGGCACATAGTAACGATGGCACGTCTTACGGTTTTAGAATGCGCTAATGAAAAGGCAACAGGTACATGGAAGTTTGAGATGTGCATTTCCAGCAAACTTGGTCGTCCAGGAACGTTAGAATAATATATAAAAACTGGGATCTAGTGTAAAAGGGTAGCTCATACGTAGCTCTAATGTACAAGTTACACTTCCCTACTCGAACGAAGAAAATGACAAAACTTTTGGGACTGAATTAAGACAGTTTCCTTGGTCCTTTGTTTTTCAAAAGAACCAAAAATACGTCAATATATCTAAAAAACGTAAAAACCTTGTCCCCGTTGAGCAATTCATGCAGATCATGATCGACACCTGCCAGAAAAATGTTGCAGTGCTGGGGCTACATAACAGCCAATGGAAATGCTCTTGTTTTGTCTATAAATCTCATTTCCGAAAGATATGTGGGCAGCGCCGGGATATAATTCAAGACAGTTTATAGAATTTTTAACAGAGGTCTAGGTAATGTCACCATGGCTGTTTTTTATATAGGCACGTCTTATACATGGTTATCCTTTTCGAATTAAACTCACTAGTTTGCAGCACCTGTGTAGTATACCGTCGTTCTAGTCTCTTTTGCGCAACAGCACCTTTCATTGCAGACAACCTTGTTGATGGCAAATGTCTGGAATTCGTTGAAGCTGATAATTTCTGTACTGTGAATGGCGTTCCCGAGGAACGCTCGTTCTCTGTGAGATCTTTTAGTTCTGGGTGTACGCCAAGCCCAGACACGTTCCTCAGTCCATCAGCAAAGACCTCAACTCAACACAACCCGACCAACCCATTGCCCTTTTGAATGTTTTCGCGAAAGTACGTTTCCCAGAAAGTCCCCTTGCTGCGCACTTCAACACAATACATAAGAAGTTTAGTAATGACTTTCATGGATGTTTGGCCGGACAGAGCAATGAGTCGGACTACTGTCGACACAAACACACGCGTTATATTCAACGTGCAATCCAAACGGGTAGGTATTGAAAGGGGCCAGACAATATTCACAAGACTCGCAGAGAACTGACGAAGAACCGGTCCACTACAGTCCGCTGGGGCGGGCATGATGGATGGAGCGGGGGCGGACCAGTGACCTCGCTGAGTCGACGCGAGGTGGCAGACTTTCCGCAGAGCAGAAGAGATGTGTCCGCCGAGATGCCTCAACCCGGCGAAGAACGTGGCGGTGCCGATGATTAGCGGCGCGAGGAGTTAGCTTGGGCTCGAAACGAGGCCTCGCTGCCCGCGCTCTGCGTCACCGGCACACCGCTCACTCTTGGGCCGGACTCCGGCTTCTCCCGGCGGCGTCCAGGGATGTCGTCGGGCCTACACAGTGGTGGACGGAAACTTCGAAGGAAGCGCCGGCGACGGACCTCGGACCTACACCGCGAGGCCGCCGTCCTGCTGTCGTCTTGCCCGACCGCTTCCGAGCTCCTTCCTTTTCTTCTTCTCTGCTGGCCCGTTGCCTTCGGCCACCGCTACAAACCTGGTTCGGTGGATTGGCCACCACACTGCACTGGCCCTTCATACGAGGTAACCCTCGTATCGACGACATTCTTGACTGCTTACAGGATGCTGACTTCTTCTCAGTAGTTGTGGTCTGGCTACTAGGAAATGCCCACGGCTGAGAAGCATAGCTGAAGAACAGCGTTTGTTACACCGGACGGGATTTACTCATTTATTTTGTTGCCGTTCGGGCATTGTTCTCCACCAGAAACCTTACAGGGACCGGTGCACAATGTTTCACGGGGCCTCAAATGAAGCATATTGCTTTGTAATCTCGATGGCATCGTCGTCTTTTCACCCGATTTTAACAGGGAGCTTCAGCGCCTTGAATAAGTTTTGACATGCATTACATCAGCTGGCTTGCCACTGGACCTGAAAAACAATTGCTTTGCTGCTCAGAGGCTAACAATTGTTGACGACGTCGTTTTGTTAGACGGTGTTCCTCCAAGCGGACAAGAAAGAGAGAGAACCAAGCTATTTAGGAAACCGGGTTAGCGAGGGGGGAGTGGCGGGAGGCCAGAGGTCCGCTGCGACCGCCAGAGCTCGGGAGGTGACCAGCACTTTGCGGGACTCCTCGGAGCTGCCCAGGGCCTGCTCCCAGTAGGGCGAGAATGGGAGGGGGAGAATGGGTCAGTAGGATGTCCGCACAGAGAGTGCTATGAAGTACCCAGCTGACAGTACTTGGGATAGAGGGGTGTATGAAATTTATGTCGATGCGTATGTATCATTGAGTACGATGAAGGAAGGCGCGGGCTTGTACTATCCGCCACCTGTGTGCATCTTCGATGGGTAGAGGGGGGAGTGGTGGTAGAGTCCGTGGAGGAAGCGATAATGAAGGGTAATTTTCCTGAAAGTGAGAATAGGCTCGGAGGGCTCATCCGCGGGATGCCCTTGTGAGAAAGAGTGGCGCGACAAGTGAGAGCTGGAACATGTACATTCACTCATTCGTTAGCACCTATGCCGGTGTAGGCCGGAGTCCACACGAGTTGCATGAGGTCGGTCGGAGGTTCTTGGAAAACAATTTTGAAGTCTACTTGGGATACGAATTGTTTAGTGAAGTGTCGAATCACCTGCTGCGAGTAAGAATGGCGGTGATTGTGGTGGGGCTCTGAGAGAGCGCACTGGCAACGGCTGGTTCCTCCTTCGTAGTTTCACATGAGGTGTGGATGTTGGCAGTGTGTGCGGGGTGTTGATGTCAGGTCCGGTAACCACGAGCGCATAGGATGGTTTGTGCTGGTATTTGGTTGCATCTACGTACAGGGTGTGTTCGGCGAGGAGGTGGAGGGGTTCATGTAGTGGCAGAGTTTCTATACCCCACCACTGTAGAATGCCTCCAAACCTTTATTGTCCTCTGATTGTATTTTTGCCTATTCGTCGGAAATCTTGCCACCATTATCAACCATTTGACGCAGCTTCTAAATGGAAGCCAAAAACTTACCGACTGGTGGTCTGCTTGGGGAAATGATTTTTGGCGTTGCGAGGCTCGATTATGTGGCCACCAATCTAGCGACAATTTGTCCTTCTTGTACATATCGAGGTGCACAACGACGCCAGTGGTGCCGGCCTCAGCGCTGTTCTCATTCAGTTCAAAGCATGGTTCTATGAATACGTGGCTGCATACGCCCGGCGCACTCTGACGAAGGCTGAGAGGAACTATTCCGTCACAAAAAAGAATTTTGGGCCATCGTTTGGGTAATCGACAAGTCTACTCAAGTGTCGCTGTTACCTCTACGGCCGTCCATTCAACGTGGTCATAAACCACAACGCCTAATCCTGGCTGTAAGTGATGAAAGACCCTTCCGGAATACTTCGATATCGGGCTCCTCGACATCAGGAGTTTGACATTCGAGTCGTGTGCCGATTCGGACGCAAACACAGTTTTGCCTATGTGCAGTCATGAGCACTCGGGTCGGACACTGATTACATGTCTACAAATAAGTGCGCCGCTGCGTCACTAGGTGTGCATGATAAAGGCACGGAACGGTGTGTGCATCTGTAGATTTCCTCTATCTTGCTATTTCTGTCAAGTACGTGGACAGTTACAGCACCCTGTGCATTGTCAGGGTTCGTAGCGCAATATATGTTACGATTTGCTTTCCTTACGCAACTACTTATCTGTAGGCTGAATGTCGCTACACCATTGTTCTGCCCATTGGGTGTTCTGATGTTTGCTGTTGTTACCACGCTGATTCACCGTGAGCCACGGGGAAGTGCTGAAAACATGAGCGGCTTCATCTGTGCTATTACCAGAGCCGGATGTACACGTCCGTGATGAAGCACACACGCTACTCCAGTGAACATCGGCATCGCACGTTTCCCCTTCAACACGCGATGGGCGCACTGCTGCCGCTATTGTGTGCCGCACGAACTTCTTATCTCGTTTGGATCGACACTTGCGCGTCACATCCTTGCGCAGCTAAAGGAAATCATTAAATTGTTGTCGCAGTTTATCATCTCACAAGGGATGCGTAGTCAGCCGCACTGTCTAGTGTCGCTTCCCGCGATGTCGCACCCTTCCTCATTGAACGTTTTATGCGCAGCATTTATTGCCGAGTACCCCCTAGCCAGTACCGTTTAACGCCCTGCATTTCCTCCAAAATGCCGATATCGCGCAAGTTCCCCCTGTAGTCAGTATAAAAGCGTAAATTCCGATAACTTGTCGAACAAAATATTGGAAAACTAAAAATTTTACACACATATATATAAATATATATACATATATAAATAAATAAATAAATAAATATATCTATATATATATATATATATATATATATATATATATATATATATATATATATATATATATATATATATATATATATATATATAAGAGAATTACGGAAAATGACGAAACCTGCGTCACCCGGCTTATCGACAAAATGCAGAGTTTGGTAGAATATTACCTGTAATTGCTATAATTGCGTAAATTAAGTTGATTTTTCGAACCCAATTTCGAAAAGCTAAGAAGCTGGAAAGTAACAAAAAATACGGAAACTGGCGGATCGTGTTAAGCCCTTCATTTAAAAAAAATGCATTTTTGGCCCAATTAACACCTGTAATCGTTATAAAAGCGTAAATGGCAATAATTTGTCGGTCACGATTAAGAAATAAAACGAAAAAATATGGCTGTAAAGAACTCACACTTAGAAGAAGTGGCATAAGAACGCTTAGAAAATTGTCTAAATTTCTGCAGATTTTTGTTCTTGAGTGGTAGGCCACTGGAGTGTTGAGAAACAGGGGAAGAATCTTTTTGTTAGGCATTGGGGAAGCGCTACTCACTGAATGCCACGTTGTTTAAAGGAAGACTACATCCTACCACTATCAATCGAACGGCCCCATGAACCATTCAATCGCACCATGGGTGACATGCTCTCGATGTACGTTTTATGTGACCCTTAAAATTGGTATTTCCTTTTTCTTTTGCCACGTACGCGTATACTAGGTCCCCACAAACCACCACGGCCTTTTCACGGTCTCTTTTGTCATACCGACGTAAACCTGTCTGCGCACTTGACATAATCCTGCCTTAGCAGCATGACCTCTCGGAATGTGCAGCAGCCTCGTAACTTGCCTAGCCTACCAAACATCGTGCCAAAGGGCACAATATTTCACACCAGTAGACCAATGGGGTCAGACTTCTCGCCACGACGTCAGTAGCAGTACCCAGGTTACGCTGGGGGCTCCCTTGTCCGACTGTGGATACCGTCCATTGCCCAGGCATTACTAGCAAACTTCCGACTAAACACAAGGATGCCTACCGACTTCTCAAAAAAGTTCACCCGTCCATTGCATCGTACCGCCACTCTTAGTACAGGTTGTCGCTACCGTGGTACGTAATAGTTTCCGTTCAACGTCTGAAGCCCTGTTACGAGCCCCTTGTTGTGGCATCACCTTGAGTTTCCAAGGACAGATCCTCCTCTTGTACATTGGAGTACTTGTAAAGGAGGGGGTTAGTGCTCGTAAAAGCACCAGTCCCCCCAAGCGTTTATGTGTTTTGCTTAGACGAAGGCTGACCGTCCGAGTGGCCCAAACCCCCAGTAAGGATATGTCGCACACAGAGATTTATAGGCAGCTCCATCGACACTACTGGAGAACGAGGTCTGTGGGGGGCTCAGGGCTCATTTGTACTAGACACCGCCAAACGTCCCTTCTACCTTCAACAAGTCCTGCCAATCAGTCCCTTGTTATAACGAAGTCAGCTGCACGGCGAAAAATTTTGTTATAAGCGGAATTTAGATATGTGGCCCCTCAAAAAAGCTCAAGCAGTTCAGCTTTATTTGCACCACAACTGCAAGGTATCAAAGCACAATGTATTTTGTGAGGCAGAACATTATTCAGGCAATAAACGGGAGCTAGATTTGGCTGGTTCTAGTTCTTGCCGGGCGCGAGCAACGCCTGCAAACTGACTGGTTTTGCATTACGGGCTCTGCAAGATCTATGGGAAATCGTTTCCGAGATTTGAAGCTGTGAAGTTTGCAAAACAATAGTTTTTCGGCACATCCTGTTGTCGTCGACACTGCTAATTCTACGGTTCGGGTGTCGGTGTTCGCGCAGCGTCCCATCCACGCCATGAACCAATGTCTAATAACAAACTTCAATGACCGCACCACGCATTCGGACCGTTTGTCTAAAGTCGGATGGCGCGAATCGAGCATGACCAGCTCGAGAAATTCGCCAGGGAAAGAGCAGCTTCCGTTGACCCGCAATATTGGAAGCATGACTCCCCTCAGGATTACCACCGCTCGGGGATGCCTCTGCTCGCCACTTCGCTCTAATCGGGTGAAGCTGTTCGTGCACTTCGAGTAATGCGGCGTAAAATGCCTATGTTTGGGTTGGGACCCAAATAAAGTTCGAATAAAGCGATATTTCGAGTAAAGCGATTTTGTTATAACAAGGGAGTACTGTATATATATATATGGATATATATATTGAAGAGGTGTTTGTTGGCAGGGAATGGTCGCGTTTCAGGTGACGGTATTCAGGTAGGTACTGAGAGGACCAGCCGGAGCGATGATCACGATGCAGCGAGCTATCAGAGATGGTGGCGCGTTCTCCACGAGGCCGGCGCTATCTCCTCGACGTCTTTACAGTCCCCATTCACTACATACCCATTATTGCCCATGGCCACCGTATCAGAGCATACCCTCACGGGGCGTAGTGCGTCCTTAGCATGTCTGATAGCATACTCTAAATGGGCGAATCTTTTGCACTACAATTACCCCCCGCGGACAAAAGTAGCCATCCTGGCGACCTAAAGGCAAGATAAAACCATCGGTTCGTGTTATCCCTTGAGACGGTCAACGTGCTCAGTTTCACGACCGCGACAACAAATGTCCAGAGACAACGTGAGCGGCTCAACTACGTAGTTCACTGGGAATGCGCGCTCAATTACACTGTTAGGACCATGGTATTTGGACAGTAACTTCTGAGCAAGACCAGGAACAGTTGAGGGTATCCACAGCCACACAAGTGAACCAGCAGCGAACTCAGGGGGCGGTGTTACACCGTCGTGAAGCTGCTTCTGGCGAGATTGCTCCTCGGAAGTCAGGGGCCTGGCGAGCTAGCGACACTCTTCGGCGTGCCGAGATGCCTCCGACACGGGGGTACATTCAGATGCGTCTGGTCGGTACGGCAGAATGGTGTCAAGCGAACATGACGGCTCGCGGCCGTAGAGGAGAAAGGCGAAAACCCCGTAGTTCCTTGAGTGGCGATGTTGTACCCATAAGTTACGTACGGAAGAATTTGGTCCCAGTCGGTGTGGTCTGCCGAAACATAAGTTGCCAACATATCACCCAGCGTCCGATTAAATCTTTCCGTGAGCCCATTGGTCTGTGGATGATAAGTGGTGGTGCGGTGGATAACGTTGCACTTTGCGAGCAGGGCTTCAATTACTTCAGATAGAAACTCACGGCCTCTTTCGCTGAGCAACCCTCTAGGGGCACCGTGACGAAGAACGAACCGGCGTAGGAAAAATGAGGCGACCTCACAGGCGTTAGCGGCTGGTAGTGCGGCGGTTTCAGCGTATCTCGTTAAGTGGTCTACCGCGACGACGACCAAGCGGTTTCCGGAAACCGTGTGTGGGAGCGGTTTCTAAACAAATCAAATCCTACGCGGTCGAAAGGTCGTACTGGACACAGCAGGGGCTGCAACAGAGCCGGTGGTTTGTTTGGTGGGGACTTACGGCGTTGAGTTTTCGCAGGAACAGACGCCCTTGGTGAAAAAAGTGTAGCCCGCATACCGAGACGTCGGTATGTCTTCAGTACACCAGCATGACCACACTGCGCATTGTTGTGAAAACATGCGCAAACGTCTGAACGGAGATGGCGGAGAATAACGGGCAGTCACTTCCGGGCGTCTGCGTTATAATTTCGGCGGTACAGAAGCTCGTCACGAATAGCGAAGTGAGTAGCCTGTCGCCGCACAGCTCGAGGGGCGTTTGGCGAAGCAGGGTTTGTCAGAAAGTCCTAAAAAGAAGTGATCCAGGGATCCTTGCGCTGCTCGCGAGGCATGTCGTCAAGTGAGAGAGAGGACACACTTCCGTCTATGAATGACAAAAAGGCACTGTCGGCGGTCATAGGAGAGCGTGAGAGAGCATCGGCGTCGGTGTGTTTGCGGCCAGAACGATAGAGCACTTGAATATCGTACTATTGTAAGCGAAAGGCCCACCTTCCAAGACGACCAGACGGATCCTTCAATGAAGATAGTCAGCATAGGGCATGGTCGTCGGTGATTACGTCGAAGTGCCTGCCATACACGTAGGGACGAAATTCGCTTACGGCCCACACAATAGCCAGACACTCTTTCTCCGTGACAGAGTAGTTTTCCTCCGCTCTTGTGAGTGTCCGGCTCGCATAAGCAACGACGTATTCGTCGAAACCAGATTTCCGTTCAGCGAGCACAGCGCCCAGACTAACACCGCTGGCGTCAGTATGAAGCTCAGTAGGGGCCGACGGGTCGATATGGCGAAGGGTCGCTGGACAGGTAATCACAGAACGGAGCTTTTTGAGAGCCTTGTCACACTCTCAAGACCAATGAGCGATGTCGTTGGACCCGTTCAAAAGCATCGTTAAAGGTGCCGTTATCGACGCAAAGTTCCTCACGGCTCGTCGGAAGTACGAGCAGAGGCCGATAAAGCTCCGGAGCTGCCTGGTGGTGGTGGGCTTAGGAAACTCGGCGACCGCACGAAGTTTGTCAGGATCAGGACTGACGCCATCTTTGGACACAACGTGACCTAAAATTGTAAGTTGGCGGGCAGCAAAGCGGCACTTCTTGAGGTTAAGCTGAAGTCCTGCATCAGTGAGGCATTTCAACACTTGTCGAAGGCAGGTAATACGCGTGTCGAAATCGGAAGAAAAAACGACAATATCATCAAGGTAACATAGGCAGGTTTTCCACTTTAGGCCGCGCAAAATATTGTCCATCATGCGTTCAAACGTTGCTGGCGCGTTGCAAAGGCCAAAAGGCATGACGGTAAACTCGTAGAAGCCATTTGGTGTTACAAAGGCCGTATTCGCACGATCAGCATCCGCCATGGGGACCTGCCAGTAGCCAGACCTTAAATCAAGGGAAGAAAAGAACTCGGCTCCTTGCAAAGTGCCGAGGGCGTCGTCGATTCTAGGGAGAGGGTAAACATCCTTGCGTGTTATTTTGTTGACTGGGTGATAATCTACACATAAGCGAATGAATCCGTAATTCTTTGTGACGAGAACAACCGGTGACGCCCACGGGCTGTTGGAAGGCTGTATGACGCCACGTTCAAGCATGTCGTCCACATGACTGTCAATAACGCCACGTTCTTTGGCTGACACACGATACGGCCGTTGTCGTAATGGCGGGTGAGTTCCTGTGCCAATGCGGTGAGTAACCGTAGACGAGCGGCCCAAGGAGGATGTCTGGCGGTAGAAAGACGAGATGAACTTTTGAAGCATGGCGAGAAGTCGGTTTCGTTCAGGCGCAGGAAGAATCTCGTCGACTGAGCGAAGGAAAATCAAGGTATCCGGGGCTGGAGCGGAGGGGTAGAGAGCAAGTGAAACGTCCGATGAGTTATTCGGAACGTCGGTGACGAGGAGGGCGTCAATCTCTTCTACACGACCTAGGCACTCACCACTAAACAGTGTAGCTGGAGAGGAATAGGGGTTGCAAACAAACATAGAGCTGAACCCACGCTGCATTTCTAAAACTGCGAACGGAAGCGGGAAGCATTGCCGGCGGCAAAACAGCTCGGAAGAGCTGAGCAGCACTGTGGCGTCGGGAACTGAGTCGCACAGAACGGGTACAAGTACGGCACAGCTAGGAGGAACGTCTGTGTCTTCAGCGACAACTAGGCGAAAACAGGCAGGGGCTTGTCCGATGAGGCGTCTTGAATTGAAAATAACTCCAGCTGAGCACGGGCGCAATCGATAACAGCGTGGTGGGTTGACAGAAAATCCTAACCGAGAATGACGTCGCGGGAGCACGAAGTGAGCACGATAAACTCAATGGGGTAAGTGATGTGTTCAATTGTGAACCACGCAGTGCACGCAGCAACGGGCCGGATGTGTTGTGCGCTGGCGGTGCGAAGTGTGATATCGGACACTGGCGTCGTCACTTTGCGTAATTTGCTGCAGACCTTTTCGCTAATTACTGACACGGCAGCTCCGGTATCGACATGGGCGATAACGGCGAGTCCTTCAACAGTAACATCAATGGCATTGTGGGGGGTAAATCGAGCACTTAAGGTTTTCGACGTAGACGCAGCTCTTGCCTCTGGAACTGCGGCGACTAGTTTTCCTCCTGTGTTGGCTCAACGCGGGGATGCATGGGCGAAATAGATCGGCGACGCGGCGTGGACGACCTGCGGCTGTTGAATGTCGGTCGGGCAGCAGGTGGCGAGTTCGACGGCGGCAAGGTGGACTGCTGACGAAGTGGCGGCTCATACACGACGTATGACGGCGACTGAAACGACTGATCGTATGAGACGGCTTGGCGGCGACAGTAACGGGCGACGTCGCCGGCGGCACGACACATAAAGCATATGGGACGACTTTCAGGCGTTCGCCACACGTTTGGCGCATGAGGTGGTGGTCGGGTTGGCGACATTGACGGAAGCTGCGGCGATCGTGGGGCGCAAAGCTGTGCCTGCTGGCGAGGTCAAAGCAATGCTGCTGTGTAGGTTAGCGACGGCGATATGGGAGCAGCCACATGCCCCGATGGGCAGGCCGAAGGGAGAGCTTCGGCGACTTGTTCCCGTAGCGCTTACTGAAGTGTTGAAGACAATCGGGGTGCTGATACCGCAGCGGGCACACACGATAGAAGAGATAGTTGACGCGCGAGTTCTTGGCGAATAAAATCTTGAGTGCGGGGCATCAGGGAAGACTCCTCGCTGCCGACGACCAATCACGAAAGGGGCTCTCCCGCTTGTGACGCTGAGCGCCGCGTGAGAAGCCACTGCTTGCGGAGCTTGTCGAAGCTCTGGCACCAGTTGATGACGTCAGCGGCACTGTGGGGATCCTTAATCAGCAACATCTGAAAGGCGTCGTCGTCTATCCCCTTGAGGAGATGCTTGATTTCGTCAGCCTCGCTCATAGAAGCGTCTGCCCGCTTGCACAGGCTGCTAACGTCTTCTATCTAACTCGTGAATGTTTCGACTGCGTTCTGCGCCCGCTCTCGCAAAAGTTGTTCGGCGCAAGTTTCTGCACGGCTGGGCGGCCAAATACTTTCAGAAAATCGGTTTTGAAAGCTGGCTAAAGCTGCAAGTCGGCTCCGTGGTTCAGGTACCACGTCTCAGCGAGTCGCTTGAGGGAGAATGGGACATTGTTCAGCTTCATCTTGTCATCCCATCTGTTATGTGCGCTCACCCTTTTATACGAAGACAGCCAATCCTCGACGTCCTGGTCGTCACCGGCATAGAATATAGGTGGGTCTCGCTCACGGAACGCACCGGAACAGCCGATGGGGGGTTGCGAAGGAGACGGCATTTCCCGAGGGTCGTCAGTGGACAGTACGCGACGGAGACTTCTGCTTCGTAACTCCAGGGTGCGGTGAGGACGGGAACCCCAACACTCCACCAATTAAAGAGGTGTTTATTGGCAGAGAATGGTAGCGTTTCAGGTGACGGTATTCAGGTAGACACTGAGAGGACTAGCAGGAGCGATGATCACGATGCAGCCAGCTATCAGAGATCGTGGCGCGTTCTTCACTAGGCCGGTGCTATATCGTCGTCTTCACAGTCCCCATTCACTACATACCCAATATTGCCCATGGTCACCATATCAGAGCATACCCTCAAGGGCATAGTGTGTCCTTCACAGTGCCTGATAGAATAATCTAAATGGGCGAATCTTTTGCACTACAATGTATATATATATGCTGAAGGTGTGAAGGACTGCGAAGCAAAAGCTGAAAGCCAGGTCAGTGGCCAATTCCCCTCTAAACCAAAGAGTACGGCCGCCGACTGGAAGAAAAGTAGCAAGCGGTGTGGAGCTCGTTAAAAAAATACTAAACAATAAACATGGCGTCCCAGGAACCGGCGTTGTTCATTACAAGTGGCGTAGCCGACAAGCCGTCAAGCGCCAAGGCGACCCAGCCTCCAGACCTGCTCTCTCTCTTGGCGATCCAGCCTTAGGGACGGCTCTGAGCAACGGCCAAGGGAAGGTGCGCCTTCCAGCCCTGCTGCCCGGGTTCATCGGTGGTTCCGCGGTCCCGGGCCTAGCGCCGAACGCACAGACAGCCCAGCCGTAGGCCAGCCAGCTAGGGGCGCGACCTTCCCCAGCGGCCGACGTCTTCTTGACTCGCCGCTGTGTCCGGCGTTCGTGCGCGATTTCTGCCCATTGGATTCTCCTTCGTAAGTGAGCAACCTCTCCCAATGACGACCAGTGCTGACAGTCCGACATCGTGCCTACCCCACAATACGCAGTACGAGGCAGCGCGTTATCATCGCCTGCCCACGCGGACGTACCTCCGTTTCGTGAATTTCTGGACGACGCTGTTCACCGGGCACAGCTAATTGACAGCCTTGCCACCTGCGATGCGTGGCCCGAGCATATGAAGTGGCTATTCGCTGTAGAACGCCTGCGCGACGCTGCCCAGGTGTGGCATCTGTACGAGGGACACACGCATTTGAACAGGACAAGCTGGAGCGTGGCGTTGATCGCTCCGTTTGGTAGCTTCGCAGGTACTTATGATGCTTGCTACATGGAAAAGCGGAGCCGGTACCGAGGCCGCTGTGCGGACATCAAGGATTACTTGTATGACAAGCTCCGCCTGCTGCAGAATGCGGCCTCCCTTCGTTGTCGCCTGCAGACAGGCAATATGTCATAGATGGCCTTGCTGACCCCGTCCAGGCTGCAAACTTCACGTTGCAGCCAGAACATTTGAGCCTCCAAGATTTCACCCTCCTGGCTGCAGTACTGCAGCAGAGCGCAACCACGAAGGCAGAAGAGCCTTACCTGCAAGCCTCGCCGCAGACCCTTGTGGAGACTCCTGGCTTTGGTCCCGTATTCAATGATATGGCGGTGAAGGAACAAGCGGAAACAAGCAAGGTGACCACAATTGTGACTGAAGATGAGGTACAGCATTCTAAGGTGCTAAAGCAAGCCAGTGACCCGCCGATGGTCTCATGCGTGGAGGAAACCATCGGCGTACAGGAAGCCACTTTCGACTTCCGTCGGTTCGGAGAAGTGTGCGAGCCCACAGAGCCATTCGCCATCGCCACTGAGCCACAGTCCCATTGGAAGCCATTGAAAACTGTCAGATTCGACCACACTCCAATGCACCGAAAGCTTTGTTTATAAAGAGATTGTCCTGGAACATTACCAGAGAAACTGTCAGAATATCGACCATATAAATGTGAGGAGCAAAACTAGCCGTTTGAAGCGTTCCTTTTTGTCGTACAAAGAACCACTACACTGCCAGAGTGCTGGCGGAAGATCATTTTCCATCCACTGCGACGGGCTATTCCAACAACCCCACGGAACGCTTGTTGTCCCCACAAAAATACGATAGGAACAGTGAGGTGGGCACTGCGTGCAACCCATCTGTTAACGCTTCCCAATTTTCTGCTGCAGCGCAACATGTCATTGTTTCAGTTGAGGCCGATGAAGCTGAACAAAAAGACATGCCGGGGAAAGTTTGCAAGCAGCCAAACATCCAACAGGGTGACAAAAAGCATGAAGCACACAAGGATGCACCTGTCACAGACCAGCCCATTTTAGCAACAGTTGTTGAAGCCGTCCAAATCAGCTGCATAACGCTCCTCCTGGGCGTTCGAGAACATGACCATCCCTGAAGGCGTAGTGCTTTTCGCTTCACCGATAGAGAGCACAGCACTGGCTGTAAAGGAATACACGAAGCGACACGAGAGACAGTTCCATAGAGCACAGACGTACAGCCCTCTCTTCGGCCGTTGGTATGCCTACCTTTATGGCGACCTTCGCGCCACAGACACGAGCAAACCAAAAGAGTTCGTAGGAGCACCTCATCGCAGTGTTCCTGAATGTGAAGGCGTGAATGACTACGAAGCAAAAGCTGAAAGCCACGTGAGTGGCCAATTCCCCGCTAAACCAAATAAGACGGCTGCCGATTGGAAGAAGAGGAAGAGGCGGAGTGGAGCTCGTAGAGGAAAAGAATAAACATGGGGCCGTAGGAATCGGTCTTGTTCATTACAATATATATATATATATATATATATATATATATATATATATATATATATATATATATATATATATATAGTCTGGAAAGATAAAAACTCACACAGAGCGCGAAAAAATAAGGTTATTAGAGACAGAGACACACGAGAATAACGTAGAAAAAATAAAAATAAAAATAGGTTTACTGATGTTTCAGGAAGAGGACTTCCTTTCTTCAGTCTTCCTTTTCTTTCTCTTCCTAAAACGTCAGTAAACGTAATTTTATTTTTATTTTTTCTACGACTTTCTCGTGTGTCTCTAGCTCGGCCTCATTCTTTCTGTGCTATAGCAGATGGCACTCATCACCATCACTCTCATTAGCAGCGACCGAGTGGTGGGCACGCGCTCGCGCTGCTCCCGCAGCCAGAATCATTGGAGCCCTCATTCTTTCTGGACGTGTGCTGTCCGCCGTCTCGCAATGGCATGGCAGTCGGAGGTGCGAGAAACCCGGGATCTCAAGACAAGGCTAGCCTCATCGACGCACTGAGCCACGCATGCCTTCCAACCGACGCGACACCTACGATCTTGGGCCCCAGCTTCCCAGAGCGCCAGCTTACCGCCATGGAATGACTACTCCACCGTCGTCGGAGCCTCCGGTCACAATTGGACGGCATAACAGAAGTGGAAGGCGCAGTGCAGGGCAACAAGACTTTCGGCGTCCGAGTTGACCATCGTTCTTGAAGGAATGGAGGCGCTTCACTTACAGGCAGACTCTTGACAAGATTTTTGACGAGACGCCAGACGACCTGCTCAGCAGTAAGACCTCAGAAGAGGGAAAATGTGGGGACAAGGTTGTTCTTGTGGAGTTCGACAGAAACCGGAAGACATGGCAGCGTTTCTGGGTGCAGTTTCCATCGGCTGTCCACAATAACGACGACCTGAGTGCAGCAGATTAGTTTAACTATCGGAACACCCTCCTGCAGTGCAGTGATGACTGTTTCAAAGACGCCCTCGATAACCCAAAGAAGTGCTTCGGTGATGAAAGGCTAACGTTCAAGATCTCCTCAGAAGCCTTCTCGACTTCAAACCCGTTTTGTCGTCTTCGAGCGTACATCAACTTTGACAGCTATACGACGAGGTCCAAGTACACGTACGAAGTATGAAGGCACCTGGCACTAGTGCCGCTAATTACTGCCCAATGCTACGTTAGATCATCTTCAGATTATTGCCATGCGACATGGTTCTGATGTTTCACGAACGCATCACCCCACAGACGCCTTCAACGACGTTTATTTTTACTCAAGCAATAACTGACCGACAGCAGCCGACGACACAGCCCGAACAAGAGCTTCATTGGCTTCTCGAGTTCATTGACCATCAAGTCCAGGGTCGAGAAGCCATAGATCACTGTACAAGAGTATAAACCTCAGAGTTCGCTAAGACCCCAAAAGAGCCACCTAGACAGCAGCAACACGGTGCCTTACACACCCTGTCGGTTCTACACATTTCAGGTGACAACACTCAGCGGTGCATGTTGTGCCAGTCAAGTCCACAAAGCACTGTTCAGTGGTGGGTGACTTCGATGAAGAGAACATCGCAAGCAAAAAACAGCTCCTCACCAAGGAAGGTCGATGCTTCCGATGTCTGAAGGAAGCTACTTGTCCAAGGACTGCTCAGGTCAACTCCGGTATGGCGAGTGGGCTCGTCAGCATGCAACCACCATGCGCACGTCAGACGTCCTGAGCAGAAGCAACGTGACCTCTAAACCGATCGGCCTGATTTGTTGGCAAACTCGCTCCACAGTCCTCCTCTATACTTTGACTGCAAAAGTCGCGGGCTCTGAATCATCGGGACAATGCCGAATTCTGTTCGACGGCAGAAGCCAACGCAGTTTTACACTGCAGATGCGTCGAACAGACTAGAATACAAATTGTTAGGAGAGGAGACCTTCACTGTTCGTGTATTTGGAGGTGAAAAGGAGAAGAAAATCCTCCGAAAAGTACGTCTGTTCATTGCACCGAAGAAGACAGACAGCACTGCACAGATTGAGGCGCTCCAGATTGAAAAACCACGCAACGAGCATATTCCTATGCCAGACGCCCAAATCATGAAGATGACGAGACAAAAGGCACTTCCATGCACGGGCCCTCAGCGCACAACGACTCCGCGAAATAAAAAAGCATCGGTTGGTATTGGTGCGGACCCCTGATGGAGTCTACGAACCGGCAAAGTAAAATCCCTGACCATGACACTAAAAGCAGTTGAACCATTGTTAGGCTGGACGGTTCAAACACCAATGCCATTATGAGGCAATAGAACTTACTGTGCAAGCGTTACCATGTTTACAGAAACGGTGAAAGACAGTGAGGAATTGAGAGTTCTGAACCATGACTCACGCTAAAAAACATCGCCATAAATACAAGGACGAAAAAGCTCGCTGACCAAACTGGTATTGACACAGTATGAAAAAACACTCCTAATGATGGATGAACGACATGTGATTGCGCTTACGCGGAAAGCAGTGGTATACTCGGCGGATCACTTTGGCGTTACGAAGATGGGGCTCCAGAGCCTAACAAATCATCAAAGAAAAGGTGCCAAGGTCAGCAGGAATGGCGAAGGAACCATTCTAACATATCTGGATGAAAGCACCACCAAAGTACAGCAGGCAGAGCATTATCTCGTTGGCGTGGAAAACGATCACTTTAACATCTGGACGAACTGTGTTAGTCAGAAGCACCTTTTCTCCCATACTCCAATCGAGAAGTTGCGACTCTCTTGACGGCGACGATTTATTGCGAGTTCGGGGAATGGCGTTCGGCAACCACACATATAGAGCACAGTTATCCCAAACATCGACCGAAGAACGCAGACTTTGCAACAATTGTGACCCAGCACGCCCATGAACAGATACGACATGGAGGAGTACCAAACTTCTTGGCCCAAGGTAACCGCAAGTTTCGAACGACACACACCCGACTAGTCAATGGCGAGACTAGACGGGGCTTTTCTTCCGAACGTTTGGGTTCAAAGCCCCCAGTGCAAGAAACACCTAGGCTCTACAAAGACCGTTCGACTCTGGCCAACTTACGTCATCTGTCGGCGGGGGAGATTGTTGGAACCTCGTTCTCTTCTACGCTGTAGCAGATGACACTCATCGGGATCAGTCTCATCACCGACCGAGCGCTCACGCCGTGGTGCGATGGTGGTGTGGTGTGATGACCACTACGCTATTGGCGGGGCTGTTTCCCCACCACTTTCTCGGGTATTTATATTAAAATAGTTTTGTAGTACGGTAGTTTGTTAAGGTTGTTAAGGTAGTTTTGGAGGTCTTGGGTTCGGATCCCACCCGGCGGGCATTTTTTCACCAGTTTCTTTCTGACTCAAAAAATTATTCATATGTTTCAAATGTTTCTATGACGGACCGCATTCCCCCCTTTGCTTTTCGAGGTTTTCTTGACTGCCAACTCCTATTCTATATATATATAAATATATATAACTATATATATATATATATGTGTGTGTGTGTATCGACAGACAGAGTTCGAGATGCAGAAGGACCACTTTTAATTAGGTGGCCGAGCACAGGCTACCAAAAGATGGAACCGCGCGGGGATGATGACGGTTACATCCAGATGACAGTGGCGATGGATTGGGAGGGTAGAAGGAACAGAGGGATTGACTTACCGTGTTCCACACTACATTTCACAATGATCGTGTCGCTTCCACGCACAAATTTCACAGCAGGACACTCAATGCCCACACATTTTCCCCCGCTGCTGAAGGCGGCCTTCTGGCCGTACAGGGTTAGAGCTGGCGACGGGTGAAGGGTTTTAACCGTGAAACATTCACTATTTCGGTTCCACTTCGCCGATGGTCCTCGGAAATATACACTGGTGACACGCGATAATTAACAGGTGAAGTCTGTTCGAGGATAACGTAGGGGCCCAGGTAGCGGTGAAAAAACTTTACACAAAGTTCTGGATTACAATTAGGGGTCCAAATATGAACCTCGACCCCTTTGTAGAATTTAACGGAGCGATGCGATGAGTTGTAACGGGCATTCTTTTCTTGCTGGCTGGATTTGGTGCGGTCTCTGGCTACACGTCCACAGTGAGTGATCCGTAGGGTGAACTGATCGTGAAAAGGCGAAATAGAGGGGAGCGGAGCCGAGAAAAAGGCCGTGTTCAGAGCAAAAGAGGGGGGATGGCTGTAAACAAGGAAGAAGGGCGAGTAACTGGTGGTGCGCTGGACAGATGAATTTTATGCGAATGTCAAGAAGGTTAGGATTATGTCCCAGTTGCTGTGGTCCGGGCTGACGTACATCGAGATCATGCCGGACAGAGTGTGGTGGAAATGCTCGGTGTGCCCGTTCGTCAGGGGATGGGAAGTAGAAGAGGTTCTATGGGCGATGTCGGCAGCCCGAAGCACTTCCGCAAGGACGTCGGAAAGGAATTTTGCCACGGTCACTCAACAGAACCCGAGGTGCCCCCTGTCGCAAGATGATACTGCGTAATACAGTCAGCGGCTTTTTCAGCACTACCACATTTTAGGGAAGCTGTCTCAGTGTATTGGGTCAAATGGTCCACTGCCGTCACAATCCAGCGGAAACCATCAGTTGTTGGAGGTGAGGGCCCGTACAAGTCTATGCCTACGGCTTCAAAGGGAGCGTAGGGGCACGGAACTGGTTGATGTAAACCGGCCGCGGGTAACATCGATCGCTTGCGCTGCAGGCACGAATCACAAGAGGCTACGTATTGTGCAACACTGATAGAGAGGCCAGGCCAGAAAAATCGACTGCGAACGCGATCATACGTTTTCGGAAAGCCGAGATGTCCAGAAGTGGCATCATCGTGAAGCGCCTCGAGTATGCGCCGTCGGAGTTGACGGGGAACCACTGGAAACCATTTGTAGCCTGTAAGGTGCTGGTTTGTGCTGCAAAGCACTCCATTTATGACACCAAAGAGATGAAGTTGACGTCGCAGGCGGCTATAGGGTGGCTGGACGGATCTGTCGAGGCGGTCGATTAAAACGCGTCAATAAAAGTCTGCGCGCTGTAGCGTTTTCAGTTCGGTAGACTCGGGTACAGAAGCGTGGTTGAAGGGTGCCATGGGTAAACACGGCTGACTGGAGTCTGAGAATGCTTGCGACACTGCCGGTTGCAAGTAGAAGGATAGGGGGCACCGTGACAGTCCGTCGGCATCCAGATGCTTTTTCCGGATCTGGGCGTGACGGTGAAGTCATACTGTTGCAGACGCAACACCCAACGGCCTAGGCGCCCAGACAAATTCTTCATTCTTGATAGCCAGCAAAGGGCATGGTAGTCTTTGTCCATGGTAAAATGACGGCCGTATAGGTAGGGACGAAAATTCTGAATTGACCAAACAACTGTGGGGCATTCTTGGTCGGTAATACTGTTGTTCTGCTCTGCTGGTGTGAATGCACGACTAGCGTACCCGACCATCCTTTCATGACGGTGAGCACCTTGCTGCAAAAGAACAGATCTAATGCCACAGCCGCTAGCGTCAGTGTGGAGTATAGTGGGTGCTGTATCGTCGAAATGACGCAGGACGAGGTCGGACGTAGAGGCGTCTTTGACGGCTCGAAAAGTTTTCTGCACTTGTTCATCCAGACGAAGGGCACTTTGGCGCGTAAAAGCTCGTGCAGAGGTGAAGCGAATGTTTCAAAATTGCAGATCAAACGCCGGAAGTACGATGCGAAGCCAAGAAAGCTTCGCAAATCTTTCTGTAGTAGTGGCCGAGGAAAATTGATAACAGCCACAGTCTTTTCCGTGTCGGGATGTATTCCATCCTTGGAAACGACATGCCCCAGCACTTTGATGCTCTTACAACCGAAATGGCATATTTTAGTATTCATTTGCAGGCCAGCATTAGAAAGGCAAGTTAGCACTTGATCAAGGCGCTCGAGATGCTTCGAGAATGTGGACGAAAAGATTACCACGTCGTCCAGATAAGACAGACACGTTTTCCATTTGAAGCCCCGAAGCAGTGTCTGTCAAGCGTTCAAATAGAGCCGGGGCAATAAAAAGGCCGAACAGCATCAGATTAAACTTATAAAAGCCATCTGGGGTAGTAAATGCCGTCTTTTCGTTGTCCGCTTCAACCATCGGGATTTGCCAGTACCCCGATCGAAGATCCAAGCTGGAGAAGTGCTAATCCTCTTGCAAACAGTCTGAAGCATCGTCTATGCGGGGCATATGATACACGTCCTTTCTAGTGATCTTTATAAGCACCCAATAATCAACGCAGCAACACAAATTGCCATCTTTGTTTTCGACCAGCACAACGGGGAATGACCATGAACTTGTAGATGAGCGAATGAATTTGCGCTTTAGCCTATCAGCCGCATTATCTTCAATTATCTTGCGCCCAGACGAGGACACACGATACGGTCTGCGTCGGATCGCAGCCGATCCAGCTCTTTCTATTCGATGATCTGTGCCAGTGGTCTGTGTGAGGTCAAGCGAATGCACATAAAACGAAGCACGGTGCTTGGACAAAATATCAAGCAATAATTTGGTCTGGTTTGGCTTTACGTCGGGACTGAGTGTGGCCGCAAGAGCTGACAAATTACCAGGCGAAGCAGGCGAGGGCTTGTTCGAGGAATGCTTGCCAGTGGAAACGGCTGCTGCAGGGCTACTGTCGGCCACTGAAGCTTTAGTGGTTCCATGTGACAATACCCCCCAGAAATTTCCCACGGAATGACACACGCAAACGCTGTAACGCAAACTAAAGGGCCTTATCATACTCTCGGTGCTGCCTTCGCTATCGATTTTTATTTCTTGAATGGCCATTATATCTATTTCTTTGTCGTCCATAATCCTTCGCAGCTGATATTCCTTCAGCCTAGTCCCAAGCCCTCTTACGTTTAACGTAGGAATGCAAAGCGGCCTATTTAACGTAGCCATTACATAGAACTGAAGCACACCAAGAACAAAAGACAAAGACCAGCTCAACGAACCCTAGGCTCCAGTGTAGCGACGGCGGATATCCCATGTGTGTTGCCGTGCTCCTGTCCGTAGTAGCTGCTCAACACTCCCCGGAGACGGCTGTTCGTTGCGCTGCACTGCACGGAGAACATCACTGGGCATTATTCACATTGCAGGGACGCAAAAGGGGCTTCACGTTAAGTGTCTGGTGGCTTCCTGGGCCGCTCCGCGTTGATGTTCGGTTTCACTTTCACCGACGCCCGTCGAGCATGCGTCGGAGCCTTCGCCGGTGGCTCGTCACCGCTCGGCTCGGCGGTGCTGACCTGTTTTAAATGCAGAGCATTTCAGTAACTCACGATGTCACCCGCGTTGGCGTCCGTAGTCCGCACGCTCACTGCGCATGCGCGTCGAGTCGAGGCGAAAGCGAACACATCTCTCGCGAGGGGCATTGGATTGGATTCGAACACTCTCTCGCGAGGGGCATTGGATTGGATTCGATTGGATTGGCTTGGATTGGATTGGCTTGGCTTGGCTTGGCTTGGCTTGGATTGGATTTGGATTGGATTGGATTGGATTAAAGTGGATTGTGTTGGATTGTGTTGCGTCATAGCCGCGGCACGTTGCGTCATAGCCGCGGCCGGCAGACGCGCTTGGGCCGGCGCATGTGCAGTACTCTCTCTTCCGCGGTTTCCTCTCCTTCGGGCGCGCTGCGCATATAACCGGTGTGCCGTTCTCCGGCCAAGCAACATCCGCGGTTGGCTCAAACACCTAGAGTCCACGCCGCTTTACAAGTACGCCAACGTCGTCGACTGGGACCGGCTTACGCAGTCCCCTCAACGTATATAAGCGGCGGAGCGCGCGTTCGGAATTCAGTCAAGGGCGTCTTTGCATGGCTTACGCTTGACGTGATGCTTTGCTTGACTCGAGTAGATGCGACGCATTTACTCGAGTTCCCCCCGTGGGAACATGCGGGCGGCTTTTTCCTTCGACGGCATCCCTTGCACGCTTTGCAGTACCAGAAAGGACTGCTGCCATCTCTACTTCATCTTCTTCCTTGCTTTTCTCTCCCTCCGACGCCAAAAGTGGGGCTTCGGCCAAGCCGGAACTGTCCGTGGCGATTTGGTTGCCCTGAACATCCGGGGATTTGGTGGGCGTTTCTCCTTCGGCAGGTGGTTCGGCGCTCGGTGCCACGGCGGCTACAGGTTCAGGGGGCGTCGCCTCCTTCACCGCGTCCTCGTCCTCATCTTTACCGTTCGAAGCGCTTTCCGCGTATTCGGCGTCGAACACGTACTCGGACTTGTGGTCGTCGTCTCCTGTTCCGGCAACGTTCGCGTAAGTGCGGGCACACTCGCTCTCGCTGTGGTCGAATAGGCGGCAACACCCGCACCGTGGCACGCGGCACTCCCGCCGAATGTGGCCACTCCGTTGGCATAGCAAACAAAGCGATACCCGTCCGGGCGCGACGACAAGGGTCTGCTCACCGGCGATGCGTAGCTGGTGCGGGATGTCGTCTACGGTGACGCCTCACTTTATTCGTAGGGTGACCAGGCGTGTCGTCGAGAGCTGCAACGTGCAACCCGGCACATGCCAGTGGTCACGGGTCACTTCGGTGACCTTCCCGTAAAGCGACAGGGCGCCTCGCACTTCGTCGTCTGGGTGTTGTGGAGCACCCAGTGCAGCTTTGTGCGCACGTCCTGGCCCCGCGGATTGATGATAAGGAACCTCCGCCCCTTCACGTGAAGTTCGGAGGCAGCAACCAGCTTCGCAGCTGCCTCAGCGTCCTAGAACGTCACCGCCCAGAGGTGGTTCATCTGATATGCGCCCAAGGCAACAACCTCGGGTAGCAATTTCAGACGTACGAGCGGGTGGCTGAAATCTTCCACCTTGTATGGCCTCGCTTTCACGTCCGCGTGCAGGAGAATGCTCTTGAGGACAGATGGTCCGGATGGAAAATGAGACAGAATAACTTGGTATGCCTGGTCTGCACAGTTATCAAAAACAGAAGAACTGGTAGCGCGGGCCGATGGGCCTGCCAAAGCCGCCCCTTGATCGGAGCTCGCCATCCTGCGCCCGCACTGCGCAGCAGCCGGAAGCAGAATCGGCTCCTATCTCGACTTTAGTGCTCTGAGGACGGTCAACTAGCGCCGCCCCTCGACCACCGTGGGAGAGGTAGAACGTCTTTTTTCCCAGCGGCCACCACGTAAGACGTGGTCGGACGTCGGGGTTAGCAATTGGTATACCCTTGATATGTGTCCTTACCAAGTCCCTCGTCCCGTATCTTTCTGATCTGCTACATGCATTACGAGGGCTCTCGCTCCAGCAGTTCGGATATGCCAATTGCTAACCCCGACCTTCGACCACGTCTTACGTGGCGGCCGCTGGGAAAAAAGACGTTCTACGTCTCCCGCGGTGGTCAAGGGGCGGCGCTAGTTGACCGTCCTCAGAGCACTTCTAAATATAAACTCCCGCGTTAAAGACGACAGAGGAGCCGCTGCGGGATAGCATAATTGGTCAGTGCACCGCGCGCGTTATGCGGAGATGTGGGCTCGACTCCCGCTCCCGAAAAAACGGCGGATTTTTCCTCGACTGATATTTTCGCTTATTTATCACTGTATCAAAGAAACAGGACAAACACACGTCATACGGCACTATTAAATATTTCGGAAACAACCGAATAGCACTCGCAATGATGACTGCAACCTTGATATGTGGCCTTACCGAGTCCCTCGTCCCGTACGTACCAGTCTGTTCTACAATATATATATATATATATATATATATATATATATATATATATATATATATATATATATATATATATATATATATATAGGTGGATAGATAGGTAGGTAGGTACGTAGGTAGATAAACTAACAAAACACGCAGAAAGATAATAATAACACAATCGTATACCCAGCAAGAAAAATACCAATGGCGGTTTACTCGCGTATAGGCAGTGGGACTTGCCTTCATCAGAGTACAGTTGCATGATTTTGCTGCCACACACATTTGGAACACATTTTTACGTAGCTTCGAGGAAATGTGTCAGGAGGAGCGAAAGATTATTCAAAATGGGACAGTATGTATACAGTCGGGCTATGCCCGTGTTATAACCACAAACTGCAAAAGAGAGAAAAGGGGTCGAATGAACAAGGCAGCCTGAAAATTGCGTGACATGGCAACGCATGGGGGGGGGCTGCAAGTTCAGGCACCGCGGAGGGGTGGACAATGCCGTTTTAGAAAGATGGTAGATGTACACAAAAAGGTATTCAGTGGGTGGGGCGATGGGTAAGGACGGATTCATAGAAGCATAAAGGAAGACTGTAATTTGGGTGTGCCCTCCACAGGTGGTAATAATTGAGACGGGGCGGAAAAGAGCACTGCATGATGAGCTAGCAACCGAACAGGATGCAGGGAAGCGCTGCATGTGGCCCGCACCAGCATTCACCAGGGAAGTGCACGCATAGCTGAGGACAGTACAGTTACAAAAGAATGTGGATGGATACAAACAAGATAGAAAGTACGGATGGATACAAACAGGCAACAAAGGAGATCCCAGTTTGTGAGGGCGCTCTTTGACGAATGGGAGAAAAAAGATAGGGTGCACAAATAATTAGGGTTAAATGTTGCAAAGTGGTGGGGGGAACCCGGACCCCTCCCAAAGGAGAAATCGCATCGTCTAGCCGGATTAGGCTAATCAAGCTGCTGTACTTGCTGACAACGTTCGATTGAGCTACTGGACAATGAAAGAGTGAAACACTTATGTGGTGGAGAAGTGTTTGTGGGATTTCTGATGGGAAACCGAAATGTTATAATAATAAACATGGGGACAAATAATGCGATCGCCAATTTTATTCACGGAATAAGCACGTTAGTTTTCTTAGCTTTCATTGATACGAAGCGTCGCTGACATAAACTTATGAAAAAGATTCTCAAACCTAGCGGTAGTGGTGGGTTTCAAAAGCGTATCCCAAACTTGTTGCTTTAAGATGGTAAAATGCATGACCGGGACCATTCACGTGCTTTACAAGGGCAAATAAGGACAACTTTTTGCATGAGAGCGCTGGTTGTTGAACCGCATTCGAAAGGCCGTTTCAGTTTGCCAATAAATTATCTTCAAATAGTGCACTCTAGAAGGTATACTACATCAGTGGAGTCACAGTTAAAGTTAACCTTCATATTTGCGTAATAGTCTGAGCCGTGCTGGTCCAACGCTGTGCGGTGGTCATGTGTGGGCATACTTTACATCGAAATTTATTACCTGGCAGGCAACCAGTAGTTGCTGGTCGGCTGATAGGAGAGTTCGCCAGAAATTCTCCTGAATTGTTATTACACCGGTACAAAACGCGTGGGAGTTGGGAAACATACTTTTTTAAGTTTTCACTTTGAATTATGATATTGTGATGCTTTCTTACTACGGTTGACACTACTGGTGCGGAGACTGAGTGGGCTAAAACTATGCTTGTCTGCGGATAAACGTTCAAGGCACTCTCCTAAAGATTTTGTTACGTTCTAATTGGTTCACTCACACAATAGCGTCGTCGATAAATTGTTCAGTGTGTTTTTTATTCATGAGGGCGGCCTTAAATTCTCGACAGCTTGAATCAAAATCGGCTTGCTTTTGCAAATTCTCCTATAACGGTAGGCTTGACTGTAAGGTATTACTATTGTGATGGTGAACAGACGTTCGTCACGCTTTCCTGTGCTGTCGGACGAGAAAGGAGGCGACACAGACGTTGTGAAGAGGTAAAAAGAAAATAATATGTTTATCTCTCCCACAAGCCCTGAGTTACGGGAGGAAGAAAACAAAGTACAAGGCATCTCACGTCAGTCTCACATGACAAGTGACCCCAAACTACAGTTTGGCAATTCTTCAGCTACTGTCTGTTCTGCCCCACAACAACGTTCTACGCAAGTAATAAAGGCGTCGTCTCACGGACAGGTCACGACACCCTCTCAGATTTGTCGCAGTTTATGTGGCCGTCGAAGCGAGCGAGGGCAGGGGTGGCACGACTGCTGCAACTGGATCGTCACAGGCACATGGCTGCTCTGCCGTGTGCGGCGTTTGCAACAGGACCGCATGCCGATGTCTGATCCTAGCAGGTCGCGAGGACCACGTCCCACCCACGACCCCTGAGATGAGCACCCCGGTAGCATCGGCAAAGGCCCGCACTCGGCAAATGAACCCTGGAAGGAGCCGCTCGACAGGCTGCCCCTTGATCCTAGGACAGGCCACCAGGAGCGGATGAGGTAGGACGCCTTGGGTGAAGACCCGCAGCAGGAACCACGCCAGGAGCTCTTCCTCTGGAACGTCGCCTAGCCCGTGGTTCCGTGGCATGAGCCCCTTCGCACGATCACTCGTAGCTCTTCGTTCTCCTTTCTTTCTTAGTTTTTTCCAAGCTGCCTTGCCACCTGCCCACAACCTATCGTCTTCTCTTCCGGTTTGCACTGGTAGCTCGAGTTCACTCACGGCCCATGTCACAGTGTATTAATAAAGAAAAACACACAAGGAAAAAAAAGAAACGTGTGTCCTTTCCTCACAGCTGTCTTGCATTGTTACACATGGCTAGTTTGGAAGTGCAAATACTGCCGCATGTATATTGGTTTTCTATTGCTTGTATTCACTGGCGAGGCGCGCATGCATGTAACTGTTTTGGTGAGCCGTCACTCGTTATGCCGGGCTGCGCGGGATTGCGATACTTGTTCATATTAAGCACATGACTGTGTTGCACGTTAACAAACTACCTCACCGAACACAAACTGTTGCCTCGAGTCCAATGTGAGTGCGAGTAATAACATCACGATTGACACCACCATTGAGATTCGGGTTGAAACGCAGCAGACGACGCACGCTGGTGTTTTTTTCCTTCGGCATGAGGGCGCAGTGGCCGAAGGCGCCCCATGTCCATGGCGCATCGCATATGTCTATGGCCGTTTCCAGTGTGGCCAAGCGAACAAATTGACACCTTAACCTTTCAACGAATACTACCTAAGCAGTTAGTTTGAAGCCTAGCTTGGGAGGTATTGCACGTAACGTCCGGAGAGTTTACCCTGTGTTTCGAATAAGAATGATCAAGAGAAATACTAATATGTGCTACGTTAAATGCCTCAATGAAGGTGATAAGCTTCGCACCACCGTGCTGCGAGATCAGGAATGTCATCAATACACCTTTCATAGTAGAGTGGCTTTGGAGTTTCAGTGTCAGGAAATTTTTATTCGAGGGGAGTCATAAAGATATCGGCGTAGTTGGGTCCAGATAGCGCTACCATTGACGTTCCGCTGGCTTGAACGTAATCGGCAGCATCATGTAACTGTGCTCTGATGGCGGCAAGTCTCTTTCCCTGTGCGTGAGTAAACCTTTTTTAATTGTTCTTGCTTTGTGCCCGACTGTTTACTTATAATATATCATCATCATCATCATCACAAGCCTATCTATTCCCACTGCAGGGCAAAGGCCTTTCCCATTATTTTCCAATTACTCCACTCCTGTGCCAACAGTGACCAATTTATCCCTGCAGGCTGATTGATCTCATCTCCCCATCTAACCTTCGGCCGCCCCCTGCAGCGCTTGCCTTCTCTAGGGATCCGCTCTGTTGCCCTTAATGACCAACGGTTATCTTGCCTTCGCATTACGTGACCTGCCCCCATCCATTTCTTCTTGATTTCTACTAATATGTCCTTAACACGCGTTTGTTCCCTGACCCACTCCGCTCTCTTCTTTTCCCTTAATCTAACACCTATCATTCTCCGCTCCATTGACCGCTGAGTCATTCTCAATTTATGTTGAACCCTCTTAGTGAGCCTTGAAGTTTTCTGCCCCGTAGGTGAGTACCGGTAAGATGCAGCTGTCATACACTCTCTTCTTCAGGGGCAATGGTAGGCTGCTATTCATTATCTGAGAACGTCTGCCATATGCACTCCACCCTATTCTGATCCTTCTAATTATCTTTACCTCATAGCTGGGATCAGGGGTCACAACTTGGCCTAAGTAGATATATTCCCTTGCCATTTCTACTGCCTCGTTCGCTATCCCAAACCGCTGTGCTTTTCGGAGGTTATTGATAATTATTTTGGGTTTCTGCATATTAATGTTCAGGCCCACGGTTCTACTCTGTTCGATCAGTGTGGAAGGCATGCTTTGCAATTCATCCACCGAGTTACTTAGCAAGGCAACGTCATCAGCAAATCTGAGGTTACTGAGGTATTCTTTATTAACCCTTACTCACACCTGTTCCCAATCCAACGTTCTGAATACTTCTTGTAAACATGCTGTGAATAACATTGGAGAGATTGTGTCTCCTTGTCTGACGCCTTTCCTTATAGGTATTTTACTGCTCTCCTCATAGAGGATAATGGTAGCTGTGGAGTCATTGTAGATATCCTCTAGTATTCTTACATAATGCTCATCTGCCTCCTCGTTACGCAATGCCTGAATGACTGCTAGGGTTTCGATTGAGTCAAATGCTTTCTCATAATCTATGAGGGCCATATATGGGGGTTATTTCTGCTATTTCTACAGCCCAGACCATAGTTTGCAACTGCCTTGTCTCCAACCTCATTCTTGCCTACTTTAGTATTGAGGTCCCCCATAACTATGGTATACTGTGTTTTTGCTTTAGCCATTGCCGATTCACATGTTTATAGAGGCGTTCCACTACCTGGTTGTCATTGCTGGATGTGGGCACTTAGCCCTGAACCACCTTGAGCTTGTACCTCTTATTGAGCCTAATTGCAAGACCTTCTGCCCTTTCTATGATGCTATAGTGATCCTCTATGTTGCCAGCGATGCTTTTATTGACTAGAAATCCCACTCCCAGTTCTCTTCTGTTCATTAGACCACGGTAACATAGGTCGTGCCATGTTTCAGCAGCGGAAAGGCTTCACCTGTCCTCCTAACCTCGCTAGGCCCTAGAACATCCCACTGAAGGCCCTTTAATTCCTCGAACAATGCGTCTAGAGTCACTTCACTACATAAGGTTCTCGTGTTAAACGTTGCCAAGGTCAGATTCCAATGTCGGCCTGTCCCGGTCCAGGGATTCTTAGCACCCTCTGCTGCGTCACAGGTATGACCACGGCCATGGTCAGTTGCTTCACAGCCACTGGAGACTGGGTGCCGTGGGTTAATTGGCGTATTCATGGGAGGGTGTGGCCGTTACTACACCAGGGGGCCAGTCCTGCTCTGGTGAGGGAATGCGTTGCCAGCAATGTTCGCCGGGTCAGCCCGCACTCCAAGCCCCATTCTTCAATTCCATCAATACGTGGTTTTTTCTTTTTGGTTTCTTTTTAATGCACGCGAGGCGGATGCTCTACCTCTACGCCACCGCTGCACCACTGCACCACTGCAACGCTGCACTTATACTATATATGCGTGTGTGAAGAACATCCGCAAGGACTGCTCAGAGGAGTGTGCGTCCTCGGTCACCTTAAAGGTTGCGAGGTGATGCGTGACATAAAACTATGGCTTGCAGAAAAAATCTGCGACTTCGCCAGTGGAGCCGGTACGCAAAGGAGCAGCCTCGGCGAATCGAGTGAAATGATCTACAGCAGTCAAAATAAACCGATCACCAGCCGCAGTTGAAGGCAAAAGTTCATATAGGTAGATGCCAATGCCTTCGAATGGAGGGGGAGGGCAAGGCAGAGGCTATAGAATCCTAGCAGTGGCTACAGTGGAGCGTTTACGATGGTTACAAGCAAACATGACGCAAGATGTTTTGCGACGCTGGTGGAAAGGCCTGGCCAGAAGGATCGGCTTTTAATGCGGTGGAAAGGTTTGTTGAAAGCAAGGTGGTCAGCCACGGCGTATTCGTTGAAACTTCCGGGATTTGGTTCCGAAGACAGTGAAGGATGACTGGAAGGCATCGGTCACCGGTAGGTGGTAATTGTGAAGTTAAAGCGCTCCACCATTCAAGAGGCGTGATTTGTTTAGTTGGGGGCGTGAGTGGCCATTAGGTGGTGAAGCGGAACTGTTGAGTTGTTCCATGAGCTGCCGGTAGTACGATCCGTTTCGTTGGAGAGATACAAGGTTTAATGAAATATCTTGTTTTCCGGTGCGCTAAAGTGCCATCGCCAGCGGGAGTGAAGAGAAGACATGGGACGAGCTACCTTCGGGGGACAGCTGCGGGCAACGGGACAGGGCGTACGCATCATTGTGAGTCTTGCCCGACTTGTAAGTCACTGTAAAGTCGTACTCCTGTAAACGGAGAACCCAGCGGAGAAGACATCCCGATTAATTTTGTCAGCGAGGACAACCAACAAAGCGCATAATGTCTGTTACTATGGAGACGTGGAACCCGTACAAATACGGGTGAAATATTTGCACGGCCCAGACAACGGCGAGGCATTCTTTCTTGGTTATTGTGTAGTTCTGCTCACCAGCTGTCAAAGTGCGGGTTGCGCAGGCGATGACGCGCTCCGATGACGAATCGTTGCCCTGTAGTGGAACCGCACCAAGACCATGCCCACTGGCATCAGTAAGAAGAATTGTCGATGCCGACTCATTGAAATGGGAGAGGACAGGTCGAGTTATGAGGGCTTGTTTGAGGGCCTTGAATACTGTTTTGTGGTCTTCGCTCTAGAGGAATGGGGTTCCGGATGTGAAAAGGTCGCTCAGGGGCGAGGCTATTGTTGCAGAATTACGGATGAAGAAGTAAGAACCCATTAAAAAAAAGAAGGGCCCATCTCCCCGCGAGGGGGACTCGAGTAAATGCGTCGCATAGAGGGTGGGTGTATTGCCTTAACGTTTAGTGTTCGGGGAGTTGGTGGTCAGAGCTTGAGAATCACACCTTGAGAAGCATTGAAAGCTTGAGAAGCAATGAAATCAGAGCTTGAGAAGCATTCGGCGCTGTGCAAAGAGTCGAGAGCGTCATCAATTCGGGGCATGCAGTAATCTTCTTTTCTAGTTATTTTGTTAAGCGCGCGATAGTCCACACAAAAGCGCACGGAGCAGTCTTTCTTTAGCACCACAAGAAGCGGTGATGACCTTGAGGTTCCAGAAAGGCGAATAATGTTCCGCTGAAGCATATCAATATTGGCCTGAAGAATTTTGTGTTGTGAGGCCGAAACCCGGCAGCGACAACAGCGAATTATGCACGAACCATCAGTTTCTATACGATGAGTCGCCGCTGATGTCCATTTAGGAGTGGAAGAATGGCAGTCGAATAAGGCCTTATGTTTGTTAAGCACAGCCAGGAGTGCTTCCCTCTATTTCAAGCTGAGCTCAGGGCTTATGGTAGAAGTAAGGCACGAGGACATCATCTCTGGACAACAACCACACTGCAGTGACGCAAGAGGGCGAAGTGCTCAAGAGGTAACGTCGTCCTGGGAAATAGTGGGAAAGACAATGCCTTGAGGAAGTAGAATCGGCTCAGAGACAACATTCACTTCGGCGATTAGAGCTGATCCCCGCGAAAAGCGGACGAGACAAGAGGGTATTATGGTTCCTTTGCAAGCGAAGCTTCCAGCTGGTGTGACAACATCTCCGTCGGCGATATTGTCGCAAGCCACAAAAATACAGTTTATTTACCGGAAGACACAACACAACCTTCGGTAGCTAGCAGACAGTGTATTGGCGCATCTGACGCCCTGACCATAGCTGTCTCGTTGAAGTTCAGAGCCGATTGTCGGCAGGAAATTACCGCTGATGATGCTGATAAAAAGTCCCAATAATTTCATAAGTACATAGAGTCAGCACCGAGCACTGAATGTGATGTCAAAGCATGTCAATGTCAATCAAAGCACGCACTGTGCATTATCCAGAGGGGCGAATATTATCCCCATTTACTCCTCGCAAAGATAAACCGGTATAGGGAGTTCTCACTTTTCTCGGGCGGGAACACAATTCGGCGCTAATAACTGCAACACTGGCCCCCGTATCTTCAATGGCATCCACACCCCTTCCACTTCTGCGGATAACATGTTTCACGGACGGTCCGAAGGAGTTCTGCTTTCTCTGATTATTGTAGTTTCCCCTCCAAAAACTGCAAGCGCTACTTCACCGAAACGTGGTCAGTGGAACGGGAAGCAGGTCGAAGAGGCAACAGTGAGTGGCCATACGGCGAGGGTGATCGACGTCGTACCGCGCGATTGTATGAAAGATCGTTCGATTCTCTAGGAGGCAAAGGGTGGCGAGGAGATGAAACGTACCCAATACGACGAGCCCCGTAGAGAGAGCTGGTGTCATCCCATCCATGAGGCTCGTAACCTCGCCGTTCCTCCTATTGGCGTCGCCGGCAGAAGCGAGAAATGTACCCCCGAAGTCCGCGGTAGTAGCAGTCGAGGCGGTCCCGAGGGAAAAGCTGATGGTCGGCACGGACGTGCGAGTAGTATGGCTGAGGAAACGGGCCGGTTGAGAATACTGTATGATGTCTGTAAGAAGACGACAGCGGGGGAACTTCCACTCGCATGGGTGGTTTCGAAGCAGCGCCAGAGTATGACATGTTGTGGATGGTAGAAGGAGCGAGGTTAACAGATAGTATCGCCGTCATCGAAGCAAGCTGCTCGTTGATAAGGTCAAACAGATAAGACGCGTTCAGGCGACAGTTGTCACGTGGGAGGCACGGTGGGCCACGGTTTTCTAGCTCCTCGCGAATGGTGTTACGTATCAGGACACGTGTGTCCGTGTCCCTATCTATGCAAGTTGACCAAGGCTTAGGTTGCAGGCAAAGAGACTGCAACTGGTCGAGATGTAGGCAGGTTGTCCGCACATTGTTGACGCTTATAGGATTCTAAAGAGCAAGGGCGCTGAATGCGAAAGGAGCAATTCCCTTCAAGGTGTGGGGCACCTTGTCTGCCTCGGGCGGGCTTTGGTCCCTGCGGCATAGGGAAAGAACGTCCTCGATGTAAGAAGTGCACGTTTCTTTGGAACGTTGCACGCAAGAGTTCAGCTTCTTTCTGCCGCAATCTGAGCGAAGAGACGGGGTGCCGAAGACCTGACGTATCTCACCCGTGAAAGTGGTCCAATCGGTGAAGCGTCCTGCGATGTTGTAGAACCACGTCTTCGCCACCTAATTTAAAGAGAAGGGGACATTTTTTCATCTTGCGAACGTCATCCTACCTATCCCACTAGTTCAACTGGCTTACGCGGTTGAACTGGTCGAGCCAGTCATCGACATCGTCGCCGCCAAGACCACCGAAGAAGCGAGGGTCACACTAGCGGCTTATAAGCAACCATGTCGACGCCGTTTGAGCGGTGGACTCCTAACTGGTTTATCGCCGCATCGGCGAAGCTGGTAGCAGGATGTGTCGACCGGAACGGAGCTCCACGGGTGTAACTGGGAGCGGCGGAGGGCGGGGTCAAGAGGCCACTCCCTCATTTGAAAGGCAAACACACGGGGATGCACAGACCATTTATTCCGGCTTTCGAAAGGAGCAACCAGTAGAGCCTCGGACGAAGATGGTCGAGCGAGGCTTGTGATGTCAGGGTGACAGCCGGTGGTGCGTGAATGAAGATTATTCTGACATTGGCAGTGTGTTAGCGAAGTATGAGGGGGGAGAATAACCACTGGAGCAATCTGTATGAAACACCCACGACCTCCATGACCTCCGTGGGTTCGTATCCCACCTGGCGGGCATTCTACCGTATTCCCCCCTTTGCTTTGCAAAATGTTCTTGACTGCCAACCCTATATATATATATATATATATATATATATATATATATATATATATATATATATATATATATATATATATGTAGAAACTTTCGACGAGGAGGAGGATGAAGCTCGCATCGAGCTTAGCAGACGCATAGACAAGGAAGACGAAGACGACCAGGTGCGGCTACAAGATGGACGCTCTATTGACGGTTCTCTGTGAATAGTGCAAATATATTTGCTTTCTACAGACGACGACCTCCTCCCTTGCCTCCCTGGACGTTATTTCATATATATATATATATATATATATATATATATATATATATATATATATATATATATATATATATATATATATATATTTATATATATACGTGTGCCAATGGTGGACCAGTGCAGGGAAAACCGAGGTCCTCATAGGAATGAAGTTGACTGGACGCATATAAACGCACAGGTCCAACAATCATTCAGCAGTGGGACAGGCACCGACAAGCTTCGGGGAATGAAATGTCGCCAGTATTGCCAAGCATGCACATATCGCAAAACATGATTCTTTCCAGATAGACCCAATTCCATCGAGAGATTATCAACCAAACGCGAGAACGGACTATATTATTGACGAGAAGGTAGCATTCCTTTCCTATGAAACTAAATGGCGAAACATCCCATGCGACTCAAGAAGCAAACGCACTCTCCTTGAAACAAGGAACGAGAAAGGCAGCGAGGCCATCTGGTATCAAAAAAAAGATAACCAATCAATACACGGTTCGCGGAAGTATTTGGGTACGTGTGCACCTGTGTGAAATTGTGTTCTTGCGTCTGATTTAAAATGTATACCACTGTATGATCGCCCCTTGTATATAAATAACGGTGCACATAGCCCTAAAGTAAAGAATTATTTAACTACCTTGCGCATTTTTTATTACCCTATATTTTTTGGCAGATGGATAATAAATGATTTTTTTTGCGCAGGGACAACACGTTTTCCTGGCTCTGCCTGTGCGCCATCTGCTTCGTGCTCCTAGCCGTCCTTCTCTCTCTCGGAGCACACGCCATTACTTCGTTAGATGGTAATCAAACTGTAAAAACATCTTTAAATTTTGCACCAGCCTGAATTGAAATGACATTTCCATTGCTGGCGCGAATCGTGCTAATCAAGCTTCAAGATTTGTGCCGAACGAAAATTTTTTATCAGGGCTTTTCAAGCTACCAAAGATGAGTTAGGTATTACTCTTGCGTAATGAATGGGAGTGTTTGAACTTTTATAATCATACCACCTTCTTCTGTCAGTTATGCAACATAGATTAGTTCAAAGCAGTGTTCTAGTGACAAATCGGTTATGTATATCGGATGCGTTGACAGAATGGGTAATATTGGAGTGCCCCGTGAACTTACCAGAAACCCCTGTTATTTGATTACAACGTCAGTTTAGTTGAAGCGAGGGACTTGTTCCGTGGTGCTATTCTCTGATGTTTCTTTTTTCTGTTCTAACACATATTCCTTTCGCGTACGCTGTCGATCATACCTTCACTCAAGCACTACTTGGACGCTGTAATCAAGCAAAAGCATAGTCCTCACACGCGGGTAGGAAATCCGTCATTGTGGTGGACAAAATAAGGCACCCCTTACGAAAATGCCATATCTGGCCATATATGGCCACGTCAGGAATTGGGCATATGTGGCCCCATATATGGGTGTGTCATATAGGCCATATATGCCAATTCCTGACACCACCCTCGACCCCACTCTCGACGGCAGCTGTGCCCGCGTGTTCTCTTCTCCTCACTTTTCTCATGTGTTTCCCCCTCGAAAGACACAGGGATTCAGCTCTATTTATGAAACTACGGGAATATTTTGCCGAAATGCCGCGTTATCTCCCACGACGTAAATGTTTGGAAACAAATTAGCAGTGTCTTAGCTCGGCTATGCCAGGGTATACGTAGCGTGAGCTAAGGTTAGCAATCTAATCCAATACAATCACTCCAGTTCAGTCGAATCAGTCCAGTCCATTTCAATCCAATCCAGTGCGATCCAGTCCAGTTCAGTCACTGCACCTCGCACATGCGCTGAACGGCTCTCCAGGAGCCACACGAAACGGCTATCAAGCGGCTCCGGCGCAGCGTCGGACTTGGCTACTGCTCAACGGATGCGTACAGCTGGACACGCGTCGGCGCCAGGGCGCTTGCCTTGGCTATGACCTCACTCCTCTGGGATGTGCAGACCGGTGAATGTAGAGACCCAATTCTCTACACACCTGTTCTCCAATTGGATTGGATTTCCAATCCAATTTATTTCAATCCAAATGCAATCGAATCCAATGCAATCCAGTTCAATCCAATCCAATTCAATGCTCCTCGCGCTTGCGAAGCACGGCTTTTCAGGGTCCACGCGAAACTGCTTAAGCTCGGCCAGTTTAGCTTACGCTACAAAATTTGCAACCCAGGAGCCCCGTATTGCAAGGCGAACAGGCATCGCCTTGGCGATTCTATGATTTCATCGGAGCAAAGCTCGGCCGAAGGAACAAGCTGTGGCCTTCGGCTTCGAAGCGTATGTTAGGGATATGTACTAGGATAGGCCTACTTAAGTACGTTACGTGCGCAACCAGTAAAGCATCAACTGTACTAGTACACGATGCGTTACCCTCAAATTTTCCTTTTTGTCGGTTTGCAGCTGTAACTAAGGGTAAAAAGGTCGCATTTAGGTAATTTGCATGGCCGTTAGACTGATTTCATCCCGGCTATTAAAGACGATTGTCCTTCTTTGGCTTCTCAAACAGAAAAAGTTTGGTTTGTCTGTATGTCAGTCTCTCCGTCACTTGATTCAGCCATGCGACCACAAGTTAAAAGTATTCTTGAACGATAAATTTATGTAGGAAATATTTTTCAAATTTTTCAAATAAAAGTCCTGTAAATATTGTAAGTGTTGACGAATTTATCTCTTCGAATCAGCCAGAACCCCGTCCGAAAAGTTGTCGCCTACAGTTCCGATCGTCCCTTAGACTGCACACGTTCTAAAAAATACGCGTAAAAAATCTGGGACAGTTCGCACACGTCAGTGTTATTAGGCAAAGAGAAAACACGAGAACTAATTAACGCAAAATAAAAATACATAACACGTTTACAGTGTCCTATTAGAAAGTAAGTCACCACTAAATATTGGCGATAGCAAATACAAAATCGGCTAACAAATTGATATTTTGACCTCAAAGGAAAAAGCAGTCGCAGCCGTACTAGTGGGGCCACTCAAAGTAGAACAGCAACGAGAGGTTCTATGGCGCCATAAAAATGCACAGGGGAAATTTAAATTAACTCGAGCAAAACTCCTCCGTGCAAGGGGAGAGCGTGAGCGGTAAATAGAGAGCGAAAGGGCACGTATGCGGGGCGGTGGACCTTTATCCTTTTTCTACAACACTCTCAGCGAAGTGAGCAGAAACAGCCAATCTTTTTCCCTGTTTGCAAGTCGTAGCAGCCTAATTCCACAACATATCTTGTATCTGAAAAAAAAATCCACCCAATCACTTGTGATACTGAGGGTGTGTACTCGAAATATTCTTTGATCTCATAAATGCATACACAACAGCCTTGCTTAGGTTTCGGGGAATCGATGTACATTTTTTTTAATGTTTATATAAAATAAGTGTTCTTATTTTGCTGCTACTAATTAGAAATATTGAATAATCTTGATTGCAGCGGGATAATTTTATTGTGTTGGAATGTGTATTTGAAGGTGCAGAGTTCGCTTAAACTGCAACCACCAGCTCAAGGAGCTCCTGCTCAAGCAATGCATTTTGTCTTGCTGCACATGTCGGACAATCGTTTCGCATACCTTGTTCCTTACGTCACAATTAGGACTCTTCGTCATTTAACACCCGCAGTCAATGCACTACGCATTTATCCCGGTGGTGCATAAAATGTGGCAAGAAACTTCAACGATGAAATTCCACGAGAATGCAAGTGAGGGCCGTCTGCGTTAGAACGGTGGTTTGGGCTAGTTGGTGCATACTCAAATTCGAAACAGCGCAAAATGATGGGACAAGGAAACGGCGACACAAGGCACTGAATAACAACTGGTTGGTTTATTGCGCGGCTTGTGAAGTATACCCAGAAAAGAAGGCGAGAAAGAACACGATAAAAAAGAAGGAAGCACAAAAAAGACCACGAAGAAAGAAGTGCATCGAACATTGCGCACAAAATACAAGATTGATACACGTGCATTTATTAAATGGTAGCAACGCTGATATGAGGCGTGGTCAGAGGCGCGAGGCAAGGAAGACATCCTGAACAGTGAAGCTTTTTATGAATCGAGATAGCGAATTTCCTTATTTAGTAATTCAATGAACGGCTTACTCACACAATCACCGCCGGCCTTGTGAATTAGGTAGGCTTCATAGATCTCCCGCTCACGCTCACAATTATACTTTCTTGCAACACGGGTATCGTGGAATCTGGGCGAGCAGCCGTGGTCTTGACAATGTGTGGCAACATTGCTGCCAGTACCTGTTTATAAGTGTGGCAATCTTGCCACACATTGTCACGACCACGTCTGTTCGCCCAGATTCCACGATGCCCGTGTTTCAAGAACGTCTAAGGGTCAGCCGGAGCGTGAGATCTATGAAGCCTACAAGGCAGGCGGCGATTGTGTGAGTAAGCCGTCCATTGAATTACTAAATAAGGAAATCCGCTCTCTGGATTCATAAAAAGCTTGACTGTTCTGGATGTCTTCCTCGCCTCGCGCCTCTGGCCATGTCTCATATCAGCGTTCTACCATTTAATCAATGCACGCGTAACAATCTTGTATTTTGTGTGCAATGTTCGATGCACTTCTTTTTTCGTGCTCTTTTTTGTGCTTCCTTCTTTTTATCGTGTTCCTTCTCGCCTTCTTTTCTGGGTATATTTCGCGAGCCGTGCATAAACCAACCAGTTGTTAGTCAGCGCCTTGTGTCGTCGTTTCCTTGTCCCGTTTTTTGCGCTGTTTCTAATTTCAGAGAGCCGTCTCTTATGCAAATGTCCTGGCGTTTCCCTTTTTTGGATGTTTTTCTTGTGAACAAGCTGGCCTCTCTAATTTTCGAATAAACCACGAGCAATCTGTCCCTGTTTGATCTTGTTGAACCATCTGTTAAGTATTTTGTTAAATGCACAGATATTGCTGAATAGGTGAGTCTAAGTCTCAGCCGAGAAGCGTGGGTCTGTTTGCCATATAGCACGCGTGTACCACTAATACGCCATTACGGTTGCGTTTTTTGCTGTGCTTGATCGCTGCGATATAATATTGCTAGTGTTTATATGCTCCATAACAGAAAGCCTTCAGGTGTTGCGTAGGCCGCCAAGGCTTCCGGTATCTCGATCAAGTGTTCACCCTCTCTTTGACTCGGAGCACATCTTGCGGCTCTTACAATCGCATTGATGGAAATGTTATTAGGTTAAAATTGCCGTGCCGTTGTCTGTGGACAGTATTATGAAACCTTACTTGTAAATAAGCCATGCTGTCTGTGGACAGTATTGTGAAAACTTACTTCTAGTAGAAGCCATGCTCCGGGAACGACACGGTGAAAAACAACTTAAGCGACACATAGTTGTAAAAGAAGCAACGTACCGTGGAAGACGCGCTCATTGCAGCCATCCCCACCGCAGTAGTCCGCATTCCATAAACTTGAATTTCGGGAGTCCAAACGCAGAAGCGCAACTTGGATCAGGAGGCGCCCTGTAGTGGAGAGCGTCAGAATAACATCCCCGACATGGATAATCTTCATGTTCGTCGAAATCTTTACACACAGACGGCTTTCATTTCGCTCATGATGGGAGCGCATACGAAAACTGGACAATAAGGGTAAGGACGACACAAGTGCTGCATGTAACAGAGCCCGTTGAACTAGAACTGCAATAATGTATCGAATTGGGCGAGTTGGAGTGCGTTCATGATGGTCACCACAGACGAAAACTGGACAAGAAGAGTAAGGACAACACAAGCGCTGTGGCGCCATTACTCTTCTTGTCCAGTTTTCGTTTGCGCTGCCCATAATGGACGCACTCCAACTCGCCTAATTCGATACCTTATTTCCTTTCGCCTTTATCAATAAAGGGGCCACCGTAATCAGGAACCAACCCGCGTCTTTCTCCGGCAGCACAGTACGCCGCCTTAGCAATTGTGTCAACTTGGCTTCTTTGTCGGTATCCTGTCGCCAGCAGACACCGCACGCTGTGATCTGCGATCCCATTGATGCGACATCGGAAAGTGCGCACAACACATTGAGGCTGTCATTTAATATTTTTTTCTTCGAAACAGGGTTTCCTTCCTCAAAACAGGCTATTAAACACTGCAGAATTGCAGGTGTCAGCAAAAGCTTGTGATTACCTGTTTTAAAGTGACTAGCCATGCTAACGATACCTATAAAACAATTCCAGAAACAAAGAAAGGCAATCTTCACCCCACTACTTCATACAAAAAATCCAGGATCCTGCATGAGACGAAAAAACGCCAACGACCACCCAGTGCACCAGAAAGATAATTTGTCGAGAACCACATTCCAACGTTTGTCTCCGTATTGTGCGACAAGAGTTTCTGAATTAATGTATAGATAACAAAAAAATATAATGGGTACTCAAGAAACACAGTGTACAGACTACGGCGTGATGTCGGCACAAGGAATGCATTTTTCAAATGGACACACCACTCTGCTCCTTCATTAACAATCGCCGATTACGGGTGACTGCTATCTCATATTTGACGAGCACCGCTGAAAGGCAGCAGTGTGTATCATTCAAGACAGAACGGGGAAAAAGCCTTTGATGGGTGCTAGCTCTGTGCTATTATAGCTACGCCGAACACGCCGTCACCTGGGGTTGTAAAAGCTTGCATTGATAGCTACAGCTGGTTTGGCGACGGCGGTGCAGCGCGGTCGTGCAGCACAGAAACCTCGGGCGAACGGATACCTGCGCCGAGCGGACCGCCGTTCAAGTCGCCGTAGAAGCGTGACCTCCACGTGACAGGTTCCCCAACCCCATCGCAGGCTGCTTGTAGCTTGTTTCGGCGACTCTCCGCCAGGTAAAACGTTGTCTGCACGGATCTTCTTTGACCGACGGTACCTAGTTTGCTGTGTGCTTACGAAGGTTAGGATTTCACCAAGGTGATTTTAAGAGCTTAGACTGCTTATTTGGATCGAATTTGAACAAAGCAAAATCTCAGTGCAGTGGGCCTTTAGGATCAAGAGCACACGTGAAGCCAAGGCTAGTTGTTTTGACTTCCTCGATGCATTAGTCGTTCACATCACAGCAACATAACCGATTATCTAACAGGAACCATGATTCTATGGCCGCAAACGTCAAGCTCCGAGATGAGAAACGGCGCAACTATTCCTAAAATATAACTACGTGCATTACAGCCGATGCAGGTAAGATTATCTGAAGACCTGGACAGGCCTAACGCTCGAACAGGTACTTTCAAGGTGAATCCAAATATTGGCATAGATGTACAATCATCGAGTCGTCCAAGCGCAATCGTCAACCAAAGCTCTCCTTTATAATAAGATGCTTGCTGTTTTCAGTACAGGCGCAAAGTGGTAGCTTGGTTAACATCTAACGCCAGTTAACATCTAACGCCAGTTAGCCAGATGTTAAGGGTTAACATCTAACGCCAGTTGCCGTGTAATTAACACAGGGGATGCGCAGCTCTCACGCCTATTTATTGGAGCAATTTTATTTGCTTCCCGTGCGGGAGGATAGCTTCACCCATTTATTGCTGTCTCTTGAATTAGTAAAATTGAAAAAGTCAAGACACCACCTTAGTGTATCTAAACATGCTTCTACTTAGCGCATGGCAATAAAACACAAAATATATGACGGGTTTATTAGGCAGCACAATACTACATTTCTATTCCAGTAGTACAGATGTTGAAGCTTTGAGAAAACGCTTCCAACAACAAGACTTCCTATAGGAGGTCCTCTCAACAAAGGCATGTGTGTATTCCTTAGTGATTACCCTTTCATTTGTCGGTCCTCTTACAGTAAGAGCTACAATGTTGCTCGGGGCTCATTTACTCGCCGCGCTAACGGGAGTACTTGTATGGTAGAGGAAATCGATACAGTGTTATAAACACGGCGGTTTCATGGAGTTAATATAAAGCACTAAAAACATGCTGTGCTTGTCGTCTCTTTCGATACTTAAGGTTGCGGACAAGAACCAAAACATTCCGAAGTTATTACATTATGCACTGTTTTCACTTAATATTGGATAAAGCTTGCGTTGGGCATCCCTTGAAATTACTATGGTCGTGTGGGTGCCATGGTATCAGTCTTCGCTGCCTAATGTGACGTTATTTAGCATTCCGCGTAAGAAATATGTATTAGGTCATGAACACTTATCCCCGCGAGAGCAGAAAGGTATATTTTAATCAAAATTTCTATATTATTGTAAAATAAAAATTGCTGCCATTCATCTCTGGGAAAGAGAAAGAACTACGTAGCTTTTTAGCAAGCGACATTTTTATACCCCGCATTTTCGTCAGAAGTATGACAGAAGTTTACTTTTTACGTACGTAGACTAAGGTATTTTGTCTGAAAAGCACAGGCTATTAACACCAGTTTTTTGGACACTTTGACAGAGCGGGCTTTGCCTGAAGGAGTTTTTTTTAACAGGAAGAACGCATAAGCGAAAAACCCTTGTTTATGTCTTTATGGCAGTGGCACTCCTCCTCATTTAAGTTGAGTAGCATCAATAAATGTATGTTTTTAGAATACGTTGAAAGTTCATGCTGCGTTCGAACCGAACGTCTGAATTGGTTTCGTTAGGATTACGAATATGCTGGTCCCTTCCAAAACTATTAGTATATCATTGAAACCATATCCGTTTTGAATTTGACTGAAAACACATCGAAAGGTTCATTTTCAGCGCTTCCGTCTATATAATGCCCCCCGCTCCAATAACGCGTCGAGATTCTACAATCGACGCGTTGAGATTCTACAAGAAAAAAATGTGTGGTAGCTTATCCCCTAAGGGTGAAACAGAAAAGTATCACATATTGCTCCGTAAGAGGTAGAAAGATTATCCCTTTAAGAGGGAGGAGTGCGTTTATCCCCCTCGGAGTGGAGAAAGATTTCCCCCTTTCGTGAGCTAATGGAGGAACGTTTCTCTCCTGGCGGCGCTACCCGAGCAAGACTTGTTATGCGAGGAAGGCATAGCTAACTGATCGGTTTGAGGATCTAGGAAGTGCAAATAGGTAGGTTACTGTAGTTGTGTGCGCCTGAAATGCGCTAAAATAACCAAAACATTAACGGCGAAGCATCAAGCCATGGCGCCAATCGTATTTGGGCTACATCGAGCATCCATCCAGCTACGCGCTCCGCCGATGGGTTTAGCCCGAACGTGCCACTGTGAACGCAGAAGTCATAACCATTGCGTTCAAAATGCTGCCATTATTTCTCAAACGCTCTTGACCCCGCCGTTCACCGACACACGAGATCCCAAGACTACAATGCGGCTGTTAGAGAACAACTAGGTGTTAGTCGCCTTACCTTGCTACAACCGATGCATCAAAACGGGGATAGTCTGTAATCGTGCATGTCAGCACAAAGGTGGTGCAGGCGGCACGAAATGCGGCCTCGCCGCATCCGTCCGAGCGAGGCAATGCACTGCTCGCCATCTAGTGAGCTCGAAGAAAACCAATCGCAAACGTTTACAAATCACTGATAGACGACGCAAAAAAAACGCTGTCGAGGAGCAGCTACTAAGGATCAGTATCAGTGGGCACTAAGATATAGGTGTTTCCTCTATGGCTAACGTATATTTATATACCCAACATAACAAAAGCCCCACACGCTAGCGGGCAATAAATTAGGAAGAAACATAGCACAACACAGCAACATTTCATTGAAGGCATTGTCAAGGCACAATACACGCAATGGACAACATCGCAAGCATAATACACGTGTACATACAGATTGCACAACACATTTGATTTGATTTGATTTTTATTATTTCGAGAAAAAACAAAGAACAAATCACCCTTTATAAATTTCCGCGTGATCAACAAGGACAACTAAACCCCTCTCACCTACAACGTATTTATAACGCTTGTTATAAATATATATACATAGTTATGAGCATATATAGTTATAAGTATATATAGAGTGTGCAAGTAGGAGAAATGAGCTTGCTGTTCGTTTCAAATGACCCACAGCAATGCTTGCGGCTGGACTGTGTTGTTATTTCGTCAAATGTAACTCGTGAAATTGTAATCTTTTATTAGTTCCAGGATTTGTAAGAAGTAGTAGAATAGCTTAAAGAAAAAAAAAACGTGTAAAGAAACAGTACGGCGCGTATGTTTGGGTAATGATTAATTGCCTTGCCTTCGCTCTTTTGGGGAAGAGCGCACCGCTGGTATGGCAACCATTCAGAGACGCCAGCCGAAGTGCTACAGAATGGGTCCTTTTGTTGTTGGTAACTGATGCATCGATATGCTGCTGTACGTGCTTGTGGAAAAAGAAAGAGGCTGTTTAGTATCACCGCTGGGCTCTCTTACCCTTCGGGGTCAGTATATTGCATCCAAAAATGCGGTAGTAACCTTGAACGGGGTGCAGGCGAGTCGCACACACCAAGCATGCAGCGGCTACCACAGAATGTATGAGAAACATATGGCCGGAGAACTGTGCGCTTGCAGGGCGAGCACATAGTGATAAAAAAGTCAGTGAGAAGACAAGGAAGCACCACATTGCTGGGGCGATGTTGCACACAGTCAGTGTACGCCAGATCTGCGAAAGCCACTGTGGAACGATGAATGGTTTCCTTATCGGCTTCGGTGCCGACGGCAGTTCTCATACGACGGGGGAAGATGTATGCTCCCTTGTGTCCGTGTTTCGTAGAGGCCGCATAGAGGGCGCTACGTGTACAACACTAAAGGGAAAAAACTCGCTGGGCTGGGCAGAAAACCCGCACTTTTCTCTCCTTTTGTACCCTTTTGTACACATTTGTACACATTTAGCACCCTAGTGATGTAGGCATTGACTTAACACCGCGTTCATTTTTACCCAACAGATACTGAGGACAATAAAGAGGCCCCTGGGCAGGCGGGAGGCTCTGGTGAAGATTACGGAAAGGAGGCGACGATGGTTGTGATGATTACGAACCGACTACAAACCCATCCTTCGTCTACAATGCCCGAGACAACACCAACTACTTTAATGAATACGAAAGTTACATATAAGACTACAAAGACTAGGGCACCTACAACACTGTCACCTAGAACTATGACTACGACACCTAAAGCTGTGACTACGAAGTCTACAACTATGACTACGACACCTAAGACTACAAAGTCTACAACTATGACTACGACACCTAAGACTACGAAGTCTACAGCTATGACTACGACAACTAAAGCTATGACTACGAAGTCTACAGCTATGACTACGACGCTTGGAAGTACTACGACAAGAACTTCAACTACTATACCTACCACAACTACAACGACAACGATGACAGCGACAACAACCACTTCAACTACAACTTCAACTACAACCACTTCAACTACAACTACGACAACGACAACAACAACACCACCCATAAGTGAGAACAATTATTATTGGCAGTCCTTTTTCTGGACAGGGTTGTCAGAGTTTCGAAACAAAACGATGAAATACCTTGAGGCCCCTTACGCTATTACTTCCCTCAAAACCTCATTTGTAGAGGTCAAACGTTTCTGGGTTTACTTGTGTCAATGGTTCGCAAGGTCACCATTACAAGTCTTGTACAAGTGCAGCCACAAAGTAACACCACATTCTAGTGCACGGAAAGACACACTGAACATTGTTTCTACAGATTGATTATGATCCAGGGTTGGCACGAAAAGCGCACCCGACAAAAGAGCACTGCTACAAAACAACAACAGAAAAAGATCAAAGTGTCAGAACAGCTGAGCGACGAGAGAGAGCGCCTTTGTTGAAGGGATAAAATGGCGATCGTTTGTATTTTTGTCGTGGGCAAAAACGTTATAAAGTGAGAAATGCTCAGGATATCATTGCCTTGAAGTTTTATTAGACTTTCTTAGAAGGAAGTGTCAGTAATTATGTGATGTTCGTTTACCCGAAGTCTGGTGCCTGTGCTTAACCTCATCGCCCGCCTGCGGTAGATTTGGCAGGATGCCCAGTACGGCAATGGTGTTGACACACTCGGAAATGGTGGCCGAAATGACCAACTTGAGACGTTCATACGCTAAAAGAAAGCGAATACTATATGTACAATTATTTTTATTAGGGCAACTGGAAAATAAACACAACGACGGCCGAACTCCCTTTCCGCCTCAGGACTGCCTGGTTTTTCGTACAGAGCTGTTATACAACTATTTACATTGAGGTAACTGGAAAATACAAAAACGATGGCAGGCAGTCTGTTTCCGCCTTAGGACCGCTTAGGTGTTGGTACACAGTTGTATCGTTAACTTCCTACGCGATTCTCAATTCTCACATTCGCTGAGACGGCTCATAAACACAACCTATGCTCAATGGTCGAGTCTCTCGCTTCGCACGGAAACTGTGGTGCTAAGAGGTCAGACAAGAACACTCTTTTATGACAAAGTTAGGACTTATACCACCCTGGTATTCCTCTCTCTCTCTCGGGCACGCCCCTCCAGCATTCGCTCAAGCATAAGGGAGCCCGCCATTCATACAGACAGCTGCCACTGAACGATAAGCCGATTGGTCAATTAGGCGCCACCACTTCCGCGTCAAAAGCCTGTAGGTTACACGCGCACGCGTCCATACACTCCAGATAGTCGGGAGAGAGGGGACGGCTTGTGAAGAGCAACGGTTACGGCTGTGATGCGGGACAGAGGAAAGTCGGGGTGTCACGCGATGGTGGGCTGTCTCGACCAGCTTAGAGAGGTGGACGCAGGAGAGCCGTTGGCGGGGTTAACAGGACACATTTATTCTGCACGTCTATATTCATCAGGACGACATCTTTTTGGGAAAGAGTTCGAAAGATCTACGTCCTGGCACAGAATTACGATCGTTTCTAGAGCTGCACGTCTTGTTTGCGCGCGTGCAAAGCCTAAATATCTGGGAAATAAACTAATCTACATTATCTTGCAGAAAAAAATAAGCATCGCCACAATCATCCTAGATTACGTTCTGAGGTGACTGAACAAGAACTAGCATTTTCGTAGCTTCAAGAAAACTTGTATCGTCAGCAATTGTGTGTGCTTCGTACACACACGTATGAGTTTGGAGAGCGGTAAGGGTTTAACATAAACTTTCGAGTTTGCGTAACCTCTTCACATGTATTGAGTTCCTATTTGTTGCGTCAAACAATGTCGGGAAAAGCTTTTTTTCCAGTTATGAGGAGTAGTCATTGTGGATATTATTCGAGAAATACAAAGAAAGTTAGCATAACAGTTTAAAAATAAACTTTCACCGTGTTGTCGATTCGTTTCTTGTTTCAGTCCCCGAGGAGACTTCACCCGTGTTCTGCACCATAAACATCTTGGTGTACAAGAAGACGATGCCGATGCCTGATGATGGGCTCTGCAACTACATCTTTCTGGATTCCATGAATAGGAACGGCACAAACAATTTTACGCTAAAATGGTCAGACGACGTGAAAGCATTTGTAAGCCTTGCCAAGACACAGAAAAAAACAATTATAGGCCTTGGTTTGGAGGCAAGGTATGTGCTGCTTTTTTTATCACATCAACAATTGCTAGCAGAAAGACACCGTACCAACAATTAACAGCACATAGGCTGAAACAAATATTTGGGAACAAAAACGGAAACGCCCGCCGCCTATTCGAATAATATTAGAAGCGCTGAAGTGATCCACATAAACTCAAGATATAAAAGCAGATATAAGTAAACAGTGAACGCAAAGACAAATCTGGCACTCTACCACTCAAACTGCCATGCTGGTTTTATTGTCATAGTTTTGTACATCTTAATTGCGATATGTTTGGTAATATACAGTTTTCAGGGTATCTATTATTGGTATTTGGTGAAACCCATGCACGGTGAAAAGGGTTTTGCTTTTGTTTCTTCCACGAAAGTGCCTAAAATTTTTCGTTTGGAACCCGTTCTGATATATTTCCTGTTCACCCTCCGAGATCACAGGAACACTGCAAGCCATTTTGCATGCGGCTGAGGTCCAAGTGAAATAGTGCCTGTAAGCCAAACATCGCGTAAAGGTGCCGTCAGAAGTAATTGGAGCACGGGAGCTGTGGCCGAACCTCATAGGAGCCCCGTGTTGAGGTACCGGCGGCAACGAAAGGACGAGAGCACGCATGTCCGGCTGACGACGGCGATAGCCCAACTATAAATCTCAAAACACGTTTTTTAACCTGTGTTCGAGTATTATTCACAGTATACCTGTCTCGGTGATGGCTCTGACATAATACATAGCTAAACACTTTCCAAAAAAAAACTCACTGCAGATCCCTGTGAGAGCGGCGCTTCTTTGGCAGCTCGCGTGACCTGGAAGGGGGCCAAAGACGATTTCAGAGGTGTCTGTGCTATCAGCGCCATCGCCGAGACCAGAAAGATGCGAGAGCAATTCGCGAACACAGGTTAAAAGAAGTAGTTTGAGATGTATAAGTGGGCTATCGCCGTCGGCAGGCGCACATGCGTGCCCTTGTCCTGTCGTTATCTAGAAGTGATGACAGGCTTGCACATCTTTTTCTACTTGGGCTTGAGATTGAAGCTTGCTTTTTGCGGTACATGAAAAAAGCACGAAGAGCCATAACATCTCTATAATGAGGCGACCATAGACGAGGGCATTCTAGGTGTTACAAGAGACAGGACTGTGTCTTTCAAACTATGAGCCCACAATGGAAGTCCCAAAAATGGGGATCTGAAGGCATCGCTTGAGATTCAGAAAGTGTCAAGAACCTCAGTGTTAGTGAGCGCTTAATGATGATTGTAGGCAAATCTTCCAAAGCAAGAGATATTGTTGGAAAGTGCTTCTTTTGCCCGTTTGAAGGAGCCGGATATTCGTCTTTCCATTTGCTTAACACGACAGGAAGAATGGCGTAACAGGGAGAATCGCCCGCATTAAGTTGCCTCTTGCCCGGACGAAATAAAAATATATCAGGTTTCTTTGCATGACCATGAGGAGTCTTGAACGAAAAGATTGAATGGGTCAGATCATTTCGGCTGATATGGCTAATATGAGTGACCTGTCGCTAAATGGCTGTTGCAAAGACTGAGGTTAGCGCATTGCAAAGTTCGTCGCATTTGAAGACGCTCCGAACTATGCAGCGTTAGAGAGCTTCATTGAGGGCGCGGGTTACGTTGGAAGACCTCAGTCTTTGTACTTACATAAGGGCTAAGCCTTCTGTCTGTCTCTTTGTAGCTCGCGTCATACCCCCCACTGCTAAAAGTGAACAGAGGATTCCAGAAGTACAGTTAAAACTCAATCAAACAAACTCACCAGAAACCCAAATATATTTCTTTGGCTGAGCTTTCTAAATTCCGGAGTATCGCTTTTTCAAGCGGCTGATTCCAGAAATTGGATGTACAAAGGGAGTCACATCTCAGCCGGTACCGTAACATCGTAATTGCGGCGGCTGCGGCGGCCTCCTACCTATAATTTAGGAATCGCGAAAAGTCGGCTTTGTAAATGATGAACTCGCGGGGGCTTGCCCCGAAGTTGTCGCACCTCAGGAGACGCGCAAAACAGCGGTTTCGTGTACCACTTCCCCCTTGAGAGGGCCGGCCCTGGCTGCCATACCCTCGAACATCCTAAACAAGGCTTCCTTCAACTTATCTTGCGGGGAAGTATGGAGGTTGTTTTTTCTTCAACGCCGTTCCAGGCCGGGTAGCATGGATAATGGCGTCGTTTCTCTTTGATATTGTGGAATACGCGCTGACCGAGACGCCCTGGTCTGCGGTCACAGGAATGCTGAGTTTACATCGCCGAGCTCTGTAAAAAAGGAACAAGGTCGTGTTCTTGTTTCTTTTTCTCACTAAAGGAAATATTCTACTTGGCGTCCTGAAGAAACACAATCGAAATTGTTCCTTGTCTGAATGTTTGCTTCTCTAATCTCTGTTAAATTTAGAATTGGGCTGAATCTTTTTCGTTATTTCGATTTCATAAATGCATTGAGGTGTAAAGACTTCAACGCGTGATCCGATTCTATTCTACAGATGGGCAACTTCGTGCGACCGAATTTTGTTGGATCAAATGTTGACTGTATATAGAAGCAAGACATTTTCTTCACTACTGAAACTCATCGCTACCTCATACATTTAGTACTTGTTCATGAATATCATACATAGTCGAGGCGAAACATTATTACAAAAGCAGCGTTTAATAAATAAAAATAAATCTAAAATCGCCATTTTGCTAGCAGAATAAAAATACCGCGTTAAAAGGCGTCGAAGCGATGCGAGAGAAGTGAGCAGAAATAAGAAGGTATCTCTGCATCCTGTTCCATGCCCAATAAAAAGGTCTTGAAAGATGTAATGTGAGTACTATGAACAAGAACACAATAAAATTTGGTAAATCCTTCTTTGCATTATCACTGCTGGACAGATAGGGGAGGGCAATGGCGTTAAACCGGAGGGGGAAAACAGCAGATGCAGTTACGTGGCAATGGCGGCAAAAGACAATCATCTTCCGAAGACATTCGCACCGATCCCAGAACGCATTCCTCCAAACGTTCACTTTGTAATGATTGTCCATGAGGTGCTGTTGGAGCTATTTTACTCATGTACGTTTACTATGGCGTGCTCGGGAACGGCACTAGGAATGATTGCCTGAACAATGTGGCAATAAAAGGCGAGTAATAGCGCACATAGGCCCGTAGAAGGGGCCAGTGTGAGCGCCTCTGACGCCGAATCTCGGGGAAACGCCATGTGTACAGCTTCTGTGACCTAACGGCAAAAGAACTTCCTGGTTTGTCCTTAATGTACAAGGGAAGTGCAAGGCTCCTCAGTAGCTACACGACACCCTGTAAACGAGCGCACTTGGTTGATTCGAATCGTGGGCATCAGCGATATAGCTGTTCATTCAAAATAATGCTCCCTTTTTTCGATAGCACCGGCAAGTGCGGCTTGGTTTGACGTAATGCCTAAAGCTCGAGTGGAGCGGCATCAATGTCACCGTGTAGAACAAGATAAAGCTGTGGTTGCTTAGCAGAAGCAGCGGGTGTTGGAAATTCCTCGTACCCTCTAGAAAGTCCCGAATAATACCGAAACAAAGTGCCCCGCGAGGATTAGGAAACGTTTGCAAAGTGAACAGCGTGTAAACCGATGACAATCCTCGCTTCTTCACAAAGAACGTCATTTCCACTGTAAATGCTCAATATTTTGGTACGCGCTGGAAAAGCGGAACTTCTCCCACCCGAAAAGGTATTATGCTTGGCGGTGCTGCTGCAAAGTGTTTTGTTGAGGCAGTAAATCATGCACCGTCATGATTCACGAGACGTTCTTCAAACAGAGGGGATTCGGTGAGCGTAAGGGCATATCCTTGTCGTGAGGAGGTCATCAATGGGGTGGTAATCAAAACATCATCCTAGGACAACAGCGGATGACTTTGGGCAGATATCTGTCCTTCGCTGCAACGGCGGCACCTTATAACACTGAATGCGCGTGGCCTTAAGAAGTGCTTCCTCCGAGTAACGTTTCTACGTATTGAATGACGGCATATTTGGTTCTGAAATAGGCCTTAAACTTCACACCGTGTGCCAGTTTTCAGAAAGCCAAACAGACCAAACTATTTGTAAGTGTAATGTTGCTGTTAGGCTACTTCGGCGTCTACAATTCTCCAGGCTACCTGTCACTCTCCGGAATTTGGATCCCGATAGTGGATCAGACTAAATGATATCGTGCTTGATCTGTAAAGTTGCCTGGGGCGAGCAGTCCAGTACATTGATTTATGGTGACTTGTTAACCCTTATTTGTCATGACGCGGTTCCTTCCGCTTCTGCCTTCGGTGCGAGCGAGGTTGTCTTTTCAAGTAATTGTAGAAGAAGCACGTGGAACTTATATTAGTGAGAGATCTATGCTGCATGGCTTACGGCCACCGACTACATAAATGCGGAGTGCGCGTTCCTGGCGAGCTTATGCTCTATGACGCAGAACAACAATTGGGAATTCACAATAATTCTGAACTGGTGATGACAAAATTGTACATTATAGCAAAATAAAACAGCCTGCAATGGACAGGGCGCTTTACTTCTAAGGGGCATGTGTGATATACTGAGCTCCACTATACCTAACGGTTCTTAAAAAGCCGGCCCTTGCCAAGCGAGCTGCCGATTGGACAAAAAGAATTTACGTTACCTGGTTCATTGCTCCCTGCGTGTCGTGGGTGTGGTCTCTTGTGTGCATTTCAAACATGTGTTCCGTGAACTGCGGCAACGATTCCCGTCTGTGAACGCCCGAGGGGAATAAGGTGTAATCTCACTGTCGCGCAGCCGCTGAAGTGCCCGTTCCGTACATTTTTTGGCGGCATAACTTAATCACGTCGGGACGCAAAGACAGGGAGTTTACGACATCGTGAGATCTTACTCGGGTAGCTTCACGTTATTCTAGCATTTTGGTATTGGTTATATTCTGCCATATACAAGTTCAATGCAACTGCAGGTTCAGAACCTGGGCTTGTTTCCAGTAACTTCCGGTTCAGGCTTTTTAACTTATCTTCAAATAAATGCTTCAGAATCTGGTGAAGCATGACAGAGTACCTCATCCTGCCACCAGTTGTGAGGAGGCGCTTTTCAGAGCCAGGAGCCGGAGCAACAGATGTGAAGATGACGAAGTGCTCGGGCTGGTGTAAAAAAAAGCTCGCCGGGAAGAAGGAGGAGGAAGAAGAAAAGCGGAAGCGAGGTGACATATTGGTGGCAGGAAGAACGGGATACTCGCTGAGTTCTTTGCTGGTCGCGAACATACTGGAGACCTCAAGGTCGAGCCAGGCCTTCCTTCTGTCCTGAATGACTCGCGGCCTCTTTATAGCGACTGAAGCCAGGTCTTCTGGGAGCACAAAGCAGCGTCTTCAAGCAGCTTTTGTGTCACAACAAACGAGGTGTTCGGGAGTTACCGGCTTGGCGCCAACGCCCAGGGCACCTCCACTTTGAGCCACTCGCCCTTCATGATCTCCGTGACTCGCAAAGCCCCGAGCGTCCACAACGTACAGCTTTTCGGTGACCAACGAGCGCACGAGCAACAGCGCTGCATCATCTCTTGAAAGGACAGCGCCAACGGCAAGCGCACCGCTGCAGAGCTCCGAATCCATCGACTCCACAAGTGAGCATGGACTGTTTTGAGGGAAGGACTTCTTTGTATGACAGACACTCGTGGCTTGATTAGGTTAAGGTTCATTTATCTATTTTGTCAGGTATTTGTCTCGCAAATATATCGTGTCTTTTGTCCGTCACCAAACCTGCCTCCCGTCCTTTTTGTTTAACAAACCATAACCTCCTCATCATAAAACAAACCGCATACCACCGGGATACTTGTCAAGCAGCTTATTCTCTAAAAGTTATGATTGCTCTTCCTGCCGCTTCATGGCGCTGCTTGTTTAGTTCTCTGTGCCGAGTAAAATCATTTTGCGCAACCAAATGACTCAGCACAGTTTGCCATCCCTTCTGATTTGGGAAAAGTATTAGAAAAGTACGGTGACCGTAAGTTTAGAGGACACCGTCAAACACTGTGTAAGCTGTACAGCCAAGCGAGCAGCAACCTTTCGTCTAAACTGGCTGTTCGAAATGCCATCCGCTTCTGTGAATTACCGTCAATCATGTGCATGTGCTTGTTGGTTTTGTTGTGCTTTTATTACTGCAAAGCAGTATATGTCTAACCCCCCCCTCCCGTTTGAATTCCTGTGTCATCGATTTACTCGGTGACACTCCGGGGCTCCTCCTCGCCACGGCAGACACCTCTTTCCCAACTATTTTCCCCCTTGCTTCCACCGATGCCCCTTTGGCAAGCTGCGCATTCGGCAGCTAACGGCGATGCTGCGGTTATCAGATGATTGCGAAAAATAAACACAAGCACGGGTGGGCGTAAAACGTGCACTGTTACTATACTCCCTGATTCGAAAGTTGTGCGCAGCGCGAGATGAAGTCTTCTAGGTCACGGAGCATTTCTGCTGCGTCTCAGAAAGTGTTCGCGTGATCAGCGAACGCCAGGCGGAGTGCGCTACTCTGCTGCTATCTCCAGCGACCCGCCGCCGCCGGCCAGCCTGTGGCAAATCCTGTTTGAACCACCCACGCAAATGTCACATGGTCTGGTTTAGCCCCCCACAAGGGATCCTCGAGCACGTTGTTGCAAATCATGTTTGAACCTCCCACGCAAATGTCATTGAGTTTGGATTAGTAGAGAATGCAACAGCGTGTGGGGAACATGTCAGGGGGAGGACTCCCCTTTGGTGGCGACGCATGAGACCTGTGTGAGGGAACGGCAGTGAGAGAGATGACGCCATAGCCGTACGTGTCGTATTTCCCCTCACCCTTCGCTTGAGGCTGCTCTCCGTTTTCTTAATTTCGTCGCTGCGGCGTTCGCTCACCCGGTTGCGCGGGCATAAACAGACGACACTCCCCCGAAGCCCAGGTAACGGCTGCCAAAGGGCTGCCCCCTAACACGACCTTAACCCGCCATCGCCCTTTCGCTGAAATTCCACTTTGCCAAGTAGCTGCGAATCACTCCCGGTTGAATAGAATCTAGCCCAGTTACAACGGCTGCGTGATCCCATATTTCGTTTTAAGCTTGGAAGGCCTTCCAAGCGAAATTTTCATCAGTGTCTTTTACGCCTAAGGATGCGCCATCACCAGTTGCCGGTTTATGCGTGCATAGTTTGTGAGTGGAAAAATGGGGGCGTCTACGCACAGCAAGGCTTCATGCCGCTAGCGATGAAATGCCAGTTAAGCTGGTGGGAGATTGAGATGTCGAAACAACATAACTCAATGCGCTTAGTCGGCTGTCCTGCTTAATCGAGTGGCCCGGTGGGGGTTGATGTGTTACACAGACATCTTACACAGACAGTAAGATGCCTACGACGGGGAATGGAAACTAACAGCCACATGTTTGTACACGAAAATACAGCTCAAGGGCTTCCAAGTTTTCAATCGTTTGGAACGGATGTATGCCGATAGTCTGGAGGAAGAAGAGCAAGAATTGAGGCGTTGACCCCCCCACAAGCGCAAACGAGTGCAAAAATAACGGAAAACTTCTGGCACCACCGTTACTGCCTGAAGCTCAGCTCGTCGAGTAGAAGCAAATCCCTCCCGGGTGAACAGCAAGTTGGCCTCTTAGAACGGCGGCGTGAGCCAATATCACTTCTTTAGTGGGCTTTCACGGGATACTTTCGACCACGTCGGTCACTTCTAAGCACAAGCACATGACAGGTTTCCGGTTTAGGCTTGCGCAGGTTCGTAGGAGGGAGGTGCGGGAGGCGTGCACGAGCCGCTATAGGTTTCGTGAACTTGTGTTGGTTTTGTGCCCGGTATGATGGATGGCAGGTCCGTTGTGCTGGTGCGCGATGTAAACGCGGACGCTAAACAGCCCGATGGGACCTCTTCAGAGCCCCTAGTATTAGTGAAAAATGGGTTTGTCTGTTACACAAGGAGTAAGATGCTTATGACAAGGGAGGGACACAGGCAGCTCCATGTATGTCTGCAAGAACAAAGCTTGTATCCTTCAGAGGTTCATTCAGGTAATTGGCTGGGAAGTATCCTCCATCTAAAATTACAACAAACGTGTTTTGTTTCGTACACTCCGTGGACTGAGTCGAGCTTCGCAGGTCATCCTTCTCCTCAGAGTGGAAAGGCACTAATTTTTTTATATCTGTGTTTTTTTATAATCGCCAATATACAAGCATAACAGCGAGCCTATGTATAGAGGCGGACATCCACATCAAAGAACGGCGGAGGTAGCAGCAACCTCTGTTCAGACGAAGCCCCAAACAATAACATTACCATCTGAAAAGTATGCTGCATGTCTGCATCATGGGCTATTGTATGTATGTATTAAAACGTGGTTGTTTTTATGTAGTATTCCATTATTTTCTTTGTGTTACACTGTTTACCTGCGTCACTGTATGCACGCAATAATTATTTTGTTGCCTAATCTATTTGCCAGATCTTACTCTAAATTCGCTTTAGTCCTTTCTTGTTGATAATGATACACTATCTCGAGATGAAAGAAAGGAGAGCGTAACAAAATACTTTCTTTGCAATGTTGTAATAAAAATTATAGCTTTCCTCTGGAGCATCACTAATACCATATACACTCTAAAATTTCGAATTACATATAAACATGAAGAAATATTTTGTTTCATCGCCCTATCAATATATAAATCTACCGTCACTGCACGATTAATCTATGTTCCCAAATAATGAGGGACGTCGAATGCAGGCAAAGTATGTTCTCATTGATCAGTTAGGAGCTTGTTGGAAAGACGTGCCACTGTTCGGTGAGCTGTATTTAGTTGGTTGACTTATTGCGCGCCAGTAAAATAGTTTAGGGAGAGTCTTTAGGGGCAAAAAAGTTCTGTCTTGGAGTTGTCACCAACATTGATGAACTTTTGCTAGTACACCAGCCGGAGATGAATTGTTGAGCTTGAGCAAAGGGCAACGTAAATTCGAGCCTGCTACGGGGGATGTTACGTGAACGTGGCTGTCATCTTTCGTAAGGTTGCCGTATATGAACCGCTCGATTGGTTGCCTCTCACTATACCAACTGATTCATATTGTATGCTGGTTTTTGGAAAAGATATCGGACTGGGCTGATTGCATGGCTGATTTTGAGAGAGCTGTCCGCAGGTGAGGTGGCAACTTCCGGAACACCTTCGTTGTCCACATTTTCTTCCTTCTTTATGCCCCCTTCGTGTAGTGAAGCTTCGTTGAACGATAATTACTCTAGCCGCACCTGCAAATCATATTATGCGACGATCACGTATTGCACGAGTTGGATACAAGCAGACAGCACATGAGTAGCAGTCTACCAGGCGGAACTCTTGCAAGGTTGCTCCATTACTTGTAGCGATGACGTAGCTATGTTGAGCCTGATAAAACGAATGACAGCACCAGAAACCAGATATTTAAGATTGGCCGGATAGTGTCATGTAGTAAACCGTACCCATACCTGAAGGGGGATTGGCCCGAGACGAAGATTATGGAAGAAAAGACACAGAGAAAGAAGAATCAGAGTATGAGATGCGAGAAGGATTTGGAAGGGGCCAATGAAGAAGACACACGGAGTGATTAGGAGAAGGAGGAGGTCATCTGACCAGCAAATGGGAGCCTGACACGATAGAATGCGCGGCGAAGAGGAGGACGACGAAGTTGGAGGAACGGTGGCAAGTTCGGGCCGTGCCCCACAAAGCACCAGTGGCACCACACCGTTTGGCAGCGGGCAGCTCGGAAACACCAATTACCAGCGGCTTCGCTCTGCTGGCCTCCTGCTGACCGGCGGCATCGCACCGCCGGCGACCCGTCGGGCCGTGCCCCACGACGCACCAGCGGCATCGCACCGTCTGGCAGCGGGCAGCTCGGGACCACTTGTTACCAGCAGCCTCGCACTGCTGGCTTCTTGCTGAGCCGCGCTGCTCAGTGAAGCCGGGGCATCGCACCATGGTAATCCGGACCACCGACGACCAGCACGGGCCATCGCGACGTGCTGCGACGTTCAGCAACACGGAAGCCTACCCGCCGGTCCACGCCATCGGAATCGCAGCGGCTTCGGCGTGCTACAGGGTAGGACTTGTTTGACTTCGGCGTAGACAGTTCATGTATTATAGAGACGTTTTGGCTACATTTTTGGAGTGTGAGGTCGTGCCGGTTTTTTCTGTTTAGTGCGATATATGTGTGTTCAGTCGCTATGATTCCGTTCGTTTGAGTTGTTTTGTTTTGTAAATATATTGCGTGGAAATCCAATGCTTCAAACCGAGCCTCATTTCTCTGCCGCGTGAGACTCGTGACAACATTTGGAGAGCCCGCCAGGATCTATCCTTGGCCCAACCACACGTCCCACCTGGTGGAGAGATGGATCTCGAGAAGATTTTAAGCTTGGCAGGTACATTAGGTATGACCAAGGAGGAGGCACTCAGCTTGTACGAGCGGGAAAATACGAGGTTACGAGAGATAGCACAAGAAGATGAGAGAAAAGCCGCGCGGGATAAGGAGATTTTAGAACTTAAGATACGTCTAGCAGAGACTCATCGAAACAGTGTGGTAGAACACGATTGGTTGTCTAGCGGATGAGAACTGTTACGGTCACCAAAAATCTGTCCTCGCAAACTAATGGCGCGATTTGATGAAAAAAGAGATGATTTAGACGCTTACCTACAGCGCTTTGAACGGATAGCGACGGGTCAAGGTTGGGACAAGAGTGAATGGGCCACAGCCCTTAGCCTTTGCTTAGTTGGAGAAGCACTGAGTGTTTTCGGACGGATGCCAGCTTCCGACTCAATGGACTATGAGAAGGTGAAGAAGACGCTCCTGCAGAGATTTCCACTGACGGCCGAAGGGTTTCGTGAAACGTTTAGAGCCTGCAGACCAGAAGACACACAAACAGGAAAACAATTTATTTCGAGACTCACCAACTACTTTGAGCGGTGGATAGAAATGTCGGACACAGATAAGGGCTATGAAGGGGTAAGAGAACGAATTGGCGCCGAACAGTTTTTGTCCTGCTGCAATACCAAACGAGCAATCTTCTTGAAGGAGAGGAAACTGAATTCTCTGGACGAGCTTGTGGATCATGCCGACCAATTCTTAGCAGCGCAGGGTCTCAGGAACCTAAGCAACGAAAAAGAAAACGGGTCAGGACAAGAGACCGTTTCACAACGTAAAAATCAAACCGCAGGTCCTAGAAACGAGATGAAATGTTTCCTGTGCGGTCGAGTAGGACATCGTGCTGCGGATTGCCGAACTGGTTATAACCGTAACTAGTCGACGCCTATGGTGTGTCAGATATGTCATAGGCGGGGACATCCGGCAGACGAGTGCAGGTTCCAGCCCCGAGGCAAGGCGGTATGTGTTGTCAAGACAAGACCAGCGTTGTATGAGGCACCAGTGATTCCCGGTACGCAGCGAATGAAAACACAGCTGGGTGTAGAACCTAGTATGCCAGTCGTCTACGGAGAAATTGACGGCCAGCTCATCAGCGTTTTACGAGATAGCGGCACGAACACTGCTATTATCAGGAGCAGTTTAGTGAAGCCCGAATACCTCACTGGCATGTCTTCTTCGGTTGTCCTGGTTGACAGCACCGTGAGAGAGCTACCAGAAGCAAGAGTCAAGGTCTCGACTCCATATTTCTCTGGGATGATCCTAGCATTATGCCTGGATGAGCCTTTGTATGACCTGATTCTAGGAGACGTCTCGGGAGTGCGGAAGGTCGACGACCCAGACCTCACCTGGCAGGGCTCATTCACATCACCAGATGTGCGAGAACACCTCACAGACAGCGCTTCCCTGAAAGATGCGAAGCCTACATGCGTCCCAGGGGAAGATGGAGCTGTTAAGGTTAAGAGAATTTTGTCAGCTGTAATGACGAGAACACAGACAGCAGCGAAGAAGCACGTGACTCCACGCAAAGTTCCGGCAGTGCAGGAGCTAGACATGGAGCCTGCTGAGGTCCCGGATCTTGAGAGGAAAGAACCCTGCCTAAAGAAGTTATTCGAGAAGTTGGGAGACGCCTCAAGACATAAGCAAGGCCGAACATCGTTCGTATTCGAGGTGCTTGGAGGTATCCTTTATAGAAGATGTGTGTTCAGCTGTGGTCGAGATGCCCTACAGTTAGTGGTTCTGAAGGATCTCCGAAGTGCGGTGTTGAGCTTGGGCCATGATGCCATCATGGCTGGGCACCAATGAGTTAAGAGTACCTTGTCCAGAATCACGGAAGAGTTCTTTTGGCCCGGCATACACAGTGAAGTTCGGCGCTATGTTAAATCCTGCGATGTATGCCAGCGAACCATGCCTAAAGTACGTGTTGGCAAGGCTCCAGTACGAAATAGGCCCGCTATTGAGTTGCCTTTCCAAACAGTGGCCATAATATTATTGGTCCAATAAGACCACCTTCGAGCAAAGGAAACCGCTACATTCTAACGCTTGCTGACATGGCGACTGGATACCCTGAAGCGGTTGCTTTAAAGGCGATCGATACCATCCAAGTGGCGGAGGCTCTCCTGGAAATGTTTTCACGTTATGGAGTACCAAAGAAGATTTTGGATGATGGTGGATCGAGCTTTACATCACAGCTCATGAGTGAGATTAACCGATTGATGTCTGCTTCGACAGCTGTTGACAACACCTTATCACCCCATGGCGAATGAACTTGTTGAGCGTTTCAATGGAACCTTGAAAGCGATTGTGAGAAAGATGTGCCAGGAGAGACCCAAAGATTGGGATAGGTATCTGCCGGCGCTTTTGCTTGCTTATCGAGAAGTGCCGTAGGCCAGTTTGGGATTTTCACCATTTGAGCTGCTCTACGGGAGACCGGTGAGAGGACCACTTGCGATTCTCAGGGAGCTTTGGGCTAATGAGAGAATGGACACAGGATTGAAGACTACTTACACGTATGTCTTGGAGTTGCGTGAGAAACTAGAGGAAACGTGTCGACTAGCCCGTGAAAATCTCGAACAAGCGAAAGAAATCTACAAGAAGGCTTATGATCGAACCGCAAAGAATCGACAACTACGACCCAGAGAAAAGGCGCTCATTTTGTTGCCAAGTGACACCAACAAGTTAATCATGCAGTGGAAAGGACCGTTCCCAGTGATCAGGAGGAAAAACGAAGTCGAATATGAATTGATAGTGAATGGGCAGAAGAAGGTTTTTCACATAAACATGCTAAAACAATATGAGGAGAGAAGACCGGAAAGAGAACCAGAGATTCCATGCATGGTGCGAACCGAGGAAGTAGGATCTGATGTGGAGGTGCCTACCTTTAATGCTGAGAGACGTTTAGGAGTGAAAGATGTCATTATTAATCCAGGTTTGGGGGAGAGGGAGATGTCTGAGTTGAAAGGTCTGCTTCAGAAATACCAAAAGTTATTGTCCTACCTCCCAGGGAGAACGAACGTTGTGGAATGCCAACTGCGAGTGACATCAGATAAGCCAGTTCACATACGACAGTACCCCCTTCCACTGGTTGCCCAAGATGCTGTTGAAGAGGAGGTAGGCGATATGCTCCGACAGGGCATAATTGAGAGATCCACCTCAGCCTACGATGCCAGACTTGTACCAGTGAAAAAACCCGACGGCACTCTTAGAGGCTGTGTTGATTTTAAAGGCCTTAACAAGATTTTAGTGTCAGACTCAGAACCGATCCCCCGAGTTGATGTGGTGTCAGCAAAGGTGGCTGGAAAGAAGTATTTTTCAAAGCTTGACTTGACCAAGGGGTACTGGCAGATCCCGATGAAGGAATCTTCGAAAGAGTAGACTGCATTTTCATGTTCTCTAGGATTGTTTTAGTTCAGGTTTATGCCATTTGGACTGAAAACAGTGGCTGTCACCTTCCTTCACGAAGCTAATGAGAAGAGTGCTGAATGGGTTGAGAAACGTGGAACACTATATTGATGATATTCTGATCGCCACTGATACGTGGGAGGAACATTTGGATACGTTGGAGAAGTTGTCCCGGAGAATACAACAGGCAGGAATGACAATCAAGCCATCCAAATGTGATTTGGCTACAGTGATATCACGTTCTTGGGATTAACAGGATTTTACAGAGTTCATTGCTCATTATGCTGAAGTCGCCAATCCGCTGGTAGAACTCAATAAGAAGGGTGCAAGCAATGCAGTGAAGTCGACGTCCGAGCATGACGAGGCATTTGCTACACTCAAACAGCACATGGCGGAGCCTGCAGTTTTGCTAGCTCCGAATTTGCAAGAAGAATTTGTTCTGAGGACCGATGCCTCTAATGTAGCCCTAGGTGCGGTGTTGCTTCAGGAGAAAGACAGATTATTGCACCCCTTCTTATATGCCAGCAAAAAACTCAATAATGCTCAAAAAAATTATTCTACAGTAGAAAGAGAATGTTTGGCGCTTGTTTGGGGAATGAAGATGTTTCACATTTATTTGGTGGTCATAGGTGGTCCGGATTACCGTGGTGCGATGCCCCGGCTTCACTGAGCAGCGCGGCTCAGCAAGAAGCCAGCAGTGCGAGGCTGCTGGTAACAAGTGTCCCGAGCTGCCCGCTGCCAGACGGTGCGATGCCGCTGGTGCGTCGTGGGGCACGGCCCGACGGGTCGCCAGCGGTGCGATGCCGCCGGTCAGCAGGAGGCCAGCAGAGCGAAGCCGCTGGTAATCGGTGGTTCTGAGCTGCCCGCTGCCAAACGGTGCGATGCCGCTGGCGCGTTGTGGGGCACGGCCCGAACTTGCCACCGTTTCTCCAAGACCTGGTTCCACTCTGTCCACTCCAACTTCGTCGTCCTCCCCTTCGCCTCGCATTCTATCGTGTCAGGCTCCCATTTGCTGGTCAGATAACCTTCTCCTCCTCCTAATCACTCCGTGTATGTTCTTCATTGTCCCCTTCCAAATCCTTCTCGCATCTAATACTCTGATTCTTCTTTCTCTTTGTCTTTTCTTCCATAATCTTTGTCTCGGGCCAATCCCCCTTCGCGTATGGGTACTTTTTACCACATGACAATGGTCAACATGGTCAACGTTCAGGGTCAACGTCTTTTTCCGTGCCTGTTTTCAGGATGAATTAGGTCTCCTTAACCATTAAATCGTCCATACCCAAATTCTTGTTTTACACACATTTCTCTCCTAACTCCAACGTGTTTTGCAGTGGTCGGACGGCAAAATCCAGTCGTTTTCTTTGGTGCTGGGCTCGTAGTTCATGCAATTGCACTGGCAGAAGTCACAAGTTTTTCCGCGTTGTATGCCCACCCTCTCGCTTCGGCCACTTCTTCACCTACAAAGCTTCATATATTATACAAGATCGCGCATAGTACCCCTAGAAACTGTTTTCCTAGCAATGCAATTGTCTTTCAATGCAGAGCAACTTTAAGGGGATGCCGGTAAGCGCGGTCTTTAGAGACTGTCGTTCCCACATTATGGGCTTTCCACGTATAGGACTACTAACAATCCATTTACCTCTTCCCTGAAGAGATTGCGCTGTTTTGGCGGAAGGTTTTGGTCAACCAAAAAACCCGCACAGAGCTCCGCTCATTGGTCAACTTTATGGATTGCTATGACATTAATGTTTTTGCTTAACAATCCTAGCTGGAGAAGAGTGCGTCTGGAAGGGTGGATGTCGTGCAGCAAAGCCTCACAGGAGATAATTATTATACATGATTCCTGTATATGCCGCTGACATGTTCTAATTGCGTATGGGAACGCATAAATCGTCCACAGTATGTTATAACATTTCGTTGCACAATGCCAATCATGCTATCCGGCTCTTGTTGTGCTACTATCATTCAGGTGTAATGAAAACCGGAAAGGACGTGGTGTACTCCTGAAATCATTATATGCAGCCTCATTGTTACTGCATTGCGAGCGGCCTTGTTTGCTGCCCAATCTTCGAGTTGTCAGCGTGACGACAGCGTGTAAAAACACACTCGGACGACCTCCAATATTTTAATGTTCAAACGCTAGTTACGATGCTTTCTATGATCCGCATCGAAGGTGCAGAAGACATGACCGCGTCTTCCCAATAAATTGCAGCCGACAGGCGCCGCCAAGAGGTGGCCGACCAACGGGCTCATCTAAGGGTGCGTTCCAATTTGCCCTTTAGACGGCTTTGGTGCGGTCTTCGTGGACAGCCCGCCATGTTAAGCCCCTTTCCAATTTAAACAAAGGCGTCAATGAAGACTGCTTCGAGCCGCCACGGTCGAAGTCAGCCATGATGCAGGCTACGTTCCTCTTGAAACTAACAAGTAACGCCAGCGCCACCTTTTTACTTGATATTATTATGACAAACTAACGTTGTTTTTCTGAGACATTTAGTAGTGGTAAAGATAATTTTGTTCAATTTTCACATCATGCAATCGTTGTAAAAATATCGATAATATTATTTACCAAATCTGCGGCTTGTGTTTCTCAACATGTCCGCTACGATGTTGTCGTCTGCGTTGGCGTTGCATTCGTCACCACTGCACCATTTTATTTCTCATTCCATCAACATCTAATTAAACTGCTCCATAGGCTGTGTACTAAGCTGTGCACATAATAAAATGCAGCGTAAGGCACGGTTTCATGTTCATGTTTGCCAATGAATGTAAATCAATAGCTAATCTGTATGAAATTTTTGCGATAAAAAATGGGCTCATATCGTTCCCACGTTGGCTTACTTGATGTGATTCCATTTGGAATCGCGGTGTAAGAACTGGTTAAAATACTCCTGGAGGTATGTTTTGGGTGATGTTTCTTGCCCAGGTACGTGGGCCCCATTCCCGGCCAACCATGTATGCATGCACGGGCGGAAAGGGGTTGGCTAGTAGGTTCACGTGCTGAGCGACATTCCAGGTCCTACAGAGGGTCCATGTTGAAACGCACAGAGCATTACCTACTACGTGACGCGCCATCACACTCGCGCGGCAGGTAAATTGTGATGTTCTGGGGGTCTGGGAACCCCCCTCCCCCCCCAATGAGTATGTTCCCAGACCCACGAAAGTGTATGCGCCCCAAACCCTCCCAAGAAGTATCTAGCCAGTCAATAAGGTACTAAGGGCGCCAACATTGAAATGAACATCGAGACAAGAAGAGGAAGACGAAAGACGCAAGCGGGAGAGAAGAAGGAAGATGAGAAGACCAGGCTACGCTCCTGGAACCGCCCCCAGCGTCAACGGTGCCTGATGACGCCTCAAGCCCTCTGACAGGAATTCCAGGCTAAGATCCTGTAGGGAGATCCTGCGGCAACGCACCGTGGGCTTCCCCGGGCACGACAACCAGCTGGGCTACAGGCGACGACGCTCGGGCTACGCTGCGACGCCAGTTCCACATCGCAACTAGGGCTACGCTCCCTTGGCTGTTCGTGGCGTCGGCTGGGCCGACAATCTGCAAGCCTGTACGAGACGCGATAGTTCCCGTGATTCCTACACCAAACAGGAAGACATCTCCTGTAACGTGAGACGACACCATCCTTGACGACTTTAGGCAAACTCGAACCGGGACAAAACTTTTGAATGTTTACCCTTACTTGACGTGTGCTCCTCAATATCATCCTCGTTAATAAACGTTTTTCTGTGCATCCTGTCCGCTTGGTGAATTGACGTGGCAATTTTGGCAAGCCTGCTAGGATCTATCATTTTTATTGTCATTGTCAATTCACGCAGGCAGACTATTGATCCAGAAAAACTGTTAGCCCTTACTGCGGTACTAGGACTAACGAAAGAGGAGGCATTGGCTATGTCTGAAAGAGTATCACGGGAAAATCAGAAGAGAAGTGAACTAAAACGGGAGAAAGTAACGAGAGAGCAAAAAATACTAAAATTTAAACGCCAGCTTGCTGAATACGCTTCGCAGAGAACTAAAAAAAAGAGATGTGAGAGGTCAGGCTCTGTGTCACCCCGAGCACTTAAGATCAGTCCAAAGACATTGATGTCACCGTTCGACGAGAGCCAGGACAATATAGACGAGTCCCTTCAATGATTCGAAAGGATAGCCACATGCCAGTGCTGGAAAGGTCAGAATGGGCTACAATATTTCAGTTACTCTTGGAACGAGGAGCATTCCGAGTCTTAGAGCAAATGCCATCGTCAGCCTCTCACGACTACAACAAAGTAGAGATTGCTCTCGTGCAAAAGTTTCGCCTTAGTTCAGAAGAGTTCAGACAAAAGTTCAGGAAGGGCATGCTAGAAGATGCAGAGACAGGCCAGCAGTTTGCTGCCCGTCTTAGCAACTACTTCGGTAAATGGATGGAGCTCTCTGGCACAGCAAGGACCTACAAGGCATGTCGAAATAGAGTCATCGTGGTGTAATTTCTGGATTGCTGCAATACCGATTTAATTGCGTTCTTAAAGTAGAGACGACTTCAGGCTCTCGACGACCTGGCCGAGTCGACAGACTGATAAATTGAAGCACAGTGATCGGAAAATTTGGGTGAGATTAAATCCGAGGAAGACAAGAAGCCCTGACGCAAGAACAACACCCCAGAAACAAGGAAGAGTCAAACAGGCTCGCTTCTGCCCAGAAAATGTTTCCTCTGTTATGGTGTCCGACATCGGCCCGAAGGCTGGCATAATAATAATGCGGGTGGCAAAGCAGGCCTTGTATGCAACGTTTGCTACAAAAGGGAGCACAGGACTGAAGACTGCAGTTTTAGGTCGAAATACAAGGCGGGGAGTATTTTGTATACACAGATCTAAACAGCAGGTCAGTAGCAAGACTATATGAAAAGTGAAGATAAAGATGCAGTAGGAGTAGTTTGCTGAGAGATTGAGCAACAGGAAGAGAAAAGGCCGATGCTGCGGATTCCACCCTTCCGACAATGAGCACTAACTCCTGGTGAACTGGACGAATGGCAAAAGCAACATCCATCACTACGGGGCTGCTATCTGAAAGTAGAAACTCAGAGGAAACGGAATGGTACAGGGTACGAGTTCAAAGTAGTAAATGGACTCCTTTACACATGGTTCGATACAATTGTGGTAGAGAAGCAATGCAGCTGGTCGTACCTCAAAAGCTACAAGATGCACGTTTGGCCACAACGCATCTAAACATGGTGGCGGGCTACCGACGGGAAAATCAAACTCTGGGGAGAATTCCCAAAGCGTTTTTCTGGCCTAACATGCGGAGTGACACAAGGCGCTATGTAAAGTCCTCCCATGTTTGCAAGCCAGCTTTACATAAGGGCAATCCTACCCTTAAAGGAGCCATGAAGAGAAAACAAAAAATTGTTTTATTCGAAAGATTAGGTGTTTCATCCCCAAGCGCTTTCCCGGGAGCAAATGATGCTTTATTCACTGAGAAATGAGACAATTTAAGCCAAAATTTTAAATCTCCCGCTAAAATTGCACATTTGGTGACGTGAACAATGGCGTCATACGAGCGGGTCCATGAAACAGATACTTAGTATGTCGACTCCATATAGCACCCACACGCGGGCAACTCGTGCCAAAACCGAGACGGCGGCCATTTTAAAAGTACTAGTAAAACCTAGTGTACCCGCAGCCCTAGTCATGGAGTCGCCTGATCCGGAGAACAAAACTCTCGCCGAAGAGCTAGGGCTTGCATTTAACAACCTCACACCACTTGAATGCTCAATGCTTCTAAGTGCACGAGCGGGAGGAGTTGTTGGATACGCGGTGGACGGGAAAGCGACCATTCCGCGATAGCCACAACAGACGAACGCCCTGCCGTCGGCACCGCTGCCTCGTCAGCCCCGTCGCGACGGACGAATACAGACTGGTACGTATGTGCCGTATTTTTATTACGGTTAATATTATTTCAATTTCAGTAGCAGTATCGCTTATGCCAGTTGGCCGGTGTCGTGTATGGAAAGCCGTTCGCGCGAGCTCTCTGCTCCGACCAGAAAGATACGCGCGTCAATGCGCGCTGTGTACGGCATTTTCCCCCCAAGGTCACAGCGCTTACGGCGATTTGACGAAGTCGGCGACGAGCGCCAGCATGTCCCAGGAGTGAGCTAACGTAAGCGCCCCTGCCGTAATCACTTCGTCGGAAATTAAGCGAGCACACTAGTACATCATTTAGCTCCCTTTCTTCTCCGTTTGCAAAGTTCACAAAACGTAGCCACTTGCTTCGCCGCGTTTCGTCGTTTGGCAGCACATGAAAGGAGATCTCTTCACCGGCGGGGATGTCGCACTCCCTCGACGATTTGCCCGTACTACATGGGCATTTCAAAACGTAGCAACAAAATTTCATTGTAAAGTACGCGAACAAACTGAAGTTTTGTTCCTAACGAGCTCCTAACAATAGCAGCAAGCCAACACCATTCCGAAACTGCGACGACTGTCACTATCTCGTCGCTGCTTGCTGTTTCTACTCCCCTCATTTCTATTTTTACCTTTGCTGGTTGGTGATATGACGGCAAACCTCCTGTGAAGGGATTACGATACCAAGCAAGGTTGCGGCTGTGCTTGCTGGGACGGTTCGTTGGCCCCGAAGAGCCTCGAACCCGAATATTCGTCTGCGCGACGGTGGCGACGGTGATATGTGGAGTTCGGCTCGTGGTAGTTTCGTACGCATTGGCGCACACGCTTGCGTGTTTATTCGGAACTTAAACAGTTTACTCCACCGTTCTTAGTGTCATAAAAGGAATGTGCAGTATGTTTAACGGGCACATAGCTCGCTATGCAAACTGTAAGCCCTGCCTAACATGCGTTTGCTTTTGCCGGCCTCCGCCAATCGCAGAGCATTCTCGAGTGACATCATAGGTTCTGTTGCGGAAAATGAGCTGGTGGGTCGCATGGTCATTTCTTTTTTTCCTAATTATGTAGCCTATTTGAGCAAAGTTTGCGTTATAAGTGGTGTCGTTATGGTTCTAACGAGGCAACCTTTCGAATGAACCAAACTTGTGTTTTCTCTTCATGGCTCCTTTAACGCAGAACCAAATGTAAGGCCACACTTCAAACGAAAGATTGCATAAAGTGTTCAACGGCAACGAATTAACGAAGAACCAGAGGTGTTCCCCAGAAGACCATCCAAGCAAAGCCGGTGTTACAGTAAGGGAGTATGCACAGCGCAAAGGACACTAGTATACAAGAACGCGAACTATGGCAGGAAACAGTCGTCGAGGAGAATAAAAAGGCCTCATAAAAGATCGCTGCAGACAGCATGAAATAGCACCGGCGTGGTATTGCCCGGGCGTAAGATTTCGCAAAGTGGAATTATGAGTGGGATGACTGGTGTTATTCGACGTATTTTTACGGTTAATTCAGTAGTGAGACACATGACTTCTAAGGCCTCAGAACCGTGGACACGTGCGAACTTCAGAGCGCTATGGTGAACTGTGTCCTGTCAACTGTGTTTCTTGTGGCCGACTATCTGCAAGCCTCTACGAGACGCGATAGTTCCCGTGATTCCTACACCAAACAGCAAGACATCTCCTGTAACGTGAGACGACACCAACCTTCGCAACTGTTAGGCAAACTCGAACCGGGAGAAAACTTTTGAGTGTTCACCGTTACTTGACGTGGGCTCCTAAATATCTTCCTCGTTCATTAAACGTTTTTCGGCGCATTCTGTCCGCCTCGCGAATTGACGTTACATGCCTGTACAGGACTTCATATTGAAACGCACAGAGCGTGGCCTACTACGCGACCCGCCATCACACTCGCGCGGCAGTTAAATTGTTAGGTTGGGGGCAGCAAGAGGTATACTCTGTGTTTATCATATTTGGTTGGATTTGGGGGTAGCAAGAGATGTACTCTGGGTTTTTATATTTGACTGGATTCGCGGGTAGCCAGACATGTACTCTGTGTTTATATTAATCAAGAAGCCCTTTAGGACTTCGCAATGTCCATGTCATTGTCTCGATTGTCGCACAGCATAAGCCATCTATCGAGAGCGGCGCACACTGTAGTACCATCCGCGAGGCATCTTGGGAGAGTGCCGAAAACTGCAGTAGCAAAGTGCGCGAATTTCTAAGTGTAAAAAACTCAAAGACAAAGCAAAAACCATAAACGGCCAATGATAATTCCCGGAAAAAGAGCAGTTGCAATTACAGTTGAAACTAGTGAATACAGCGAGCTACACTAGAGGCCAATGCGGTGCAATGTGTTTATAAGCGCGTTTTCGGAATCCACCGACGACCATTACGGGAACGTGCATATATATCTTCTTTGTCAACTTCAATCTAGCCCCCCTCGAATAACCACTGTCTCTGCACTTCACCGATACAAGGCAATGATCGTGAAGGGAAAACGCAACCCGGAACTCGTCACAACGTACCATAAATCCCGTCAGTAAAAGACTGTATATATACAGTGCACACACGTTAGTCCAGTCCTTAATGCATTTCATTCGCGATAATTCTTGCCAATTCAGCCGAAATCAGACCAATAAAACCACACATCTCTCCGCCGGGAACGATGCCGAGGGTTGGAAGTACTAAGACGCGAATTGTCTTTCGTATGGTGCTTGTCATTTACAGTGCATTTACTGCACCTCAAAATCATTTAACACTCAGAGTGTATCAGCACGCACCGACGATGACGCTAATCACACAGGCAATACACAACTTCCGTCCCAGTGCTTCGCACCCTCGGCATCGTTTACGGAGTAGAAATGTGTGATTTTTTTGGTTGGATTCGGGGTTAGCAAGAGATAGACCGTGTTTGTCCTATTTGGTTGGATGGGGGGTAGCAAGGGATGTGCTCTGTGTTTGTCATTTATGGTTGTCATTGCGAAAGCCATGTATGCTGAGTGATAGAAACCAAAGGAGAACCGTAAATGACGATGATAATATTGAAAGGACATGTTAGCGTTCTGCAACAGCCCACGTACCTCCGTGTGTTCGTCGCCTTTCTTCTCGCCCACATTGTTTCGGTAGTGGTGACCTGGCTGTGCCAAGCCCACAATTTGGTCCCGCGGCGTCTCTAAGGTTGTGGTGGAGGTGATAACGTGTCTTGGTTTTATTGCGCGCCGCTCGTAATGTGGTATCCCCACTCTAGGATCCCAGTGGCGGTCGCTATGCGGCTGACCAGCTTGATTAGACGTTACGGGTCTTTCGGGGCCGGGCTAGACTAAGCAGCCTCCCACGAGGAGGTGGTGCGGAGGTGCATAGGTGTGAGCCCCTCTGGTGTTTCACTCCTAGGAACTCTTTACTCCAAAGCTCAATAGTAGATGGTGGTATAGTGCTAATACAACGCGGGCAGTTACTTGTTTATTTGGCTTGAGAAAAAAATGCGTTTGAACACATTTGAAAGCATGTGTTTGAAAGCAAAAGTGTCTGTCTCTATGGCTGTTTGTCTGTCTGTCTGTCTGCCTGTCTGTCTATTTTTTTCTTTATTGCCTGCTTGGCGACAACACAACACCCACTGCTCAGTACACAAATTAGTAGCTCCACCCACCAATCGGCTGAAGAGAGTGGCTTAAAAATCTTAAATTGCGGCAGAACACCCAGAATGGGTAACCACTCAGGTTCTTCCGGCATGCCTCGATAAAACTCTCTTATATAAGCAATGCTTTCAATGAAGTACTCTCACACTGTGCGAGCATCCTCTTCGGCATTTTGAACCGCCATGCGAGTTTTTCACATAGAATGCAGACTAAGTGCCGTGAACAAATCATAGGGCACGCCTTCATCATTGTTTACGGGCAGAAAACGAATTTCTGTCTGTGACTCAATTCAGCCACCCGGCCAATGTAATACAAGGCCTGCGTAATAGTGTTATATAGCCACAGCTAAATGTACCCTTCTAAGTCCGGTGTAATGTTCATACTTGTCAACCTTGTAGAAGAAGAACTTAACATTACGCAAATATTAGACGACATATTAATACAGTAGTGATATTTGCAGTGTTCCTTTATAAATATTATACATGCTTGATTCTTGCTAAATTAAATACTACATCAACTTCAGAAAAAAATCACTCCGCCGTCGCCTGCTGTCGCCAGCGCAACTACAGCTTCTGGCGCCATTTCCAAAAATCAACCAGAAGCAGTTACCAAAGTTTCCACAAGACAGCTTCCACGCACTGCTTGGAACGCACGTGGAGTAGGGCAACGTGGTTCTATAAACGCTGAAGTAGGGCGTCTCGATTCATGCGCGTCTCCGCCGTAAGGCAGCGTTGGCATCGAGACACAGGGCCTGGAGCAGTGGAACGCGGTAAATTTAAAATGATTTAAGAAAACCTTTCGCGTCTTTACCTTGAGAGGAGCGCGACGCAAGAGGAACAACATTAGAGGTGAGCGGGAAAGCGAAGGGAGGCATTTACTTGGCAAAGGTCGATAAAGACTATCGTCTTTTGTCGACATTTGCTACGAAAGGAGCAGATACGCGGCCAATTTTTTTGACGGACAACGGTGCAATATTTGATCTGCAGAGCAAGCCAATAACTTTTCCTGTGATCACTCCATGACGCCGGAGCCGAAACACCGTGAAGAAAAAAGACGGCACATTAAGGTTGTGAGTTGACTGCCGGCGACTGAACAAAATTACCAAAAAGAACGTGTACCCTGTGCCACAAATGGACGACGCCCTCGACCACCTCTGGCACGCAAAGTACTCCTCATCGATGGATCTGAAGACTGGCTACTGGCAAATAGAAGTGGACAAGAGAGACCAAGAGAAGACTGAATTTATAAAACCGGGCGGTTTATACGAGTTCAAGGTGATGCCATTTGGGCTGTGCACGGCACCATCAATGTTTCAGAGTCATGGACACTGTGCTAGCTGGCCTGAAGTGGCACACCTGCCTCGTATACCTCGACGCGTTGTGGAATTCGCCCAGACTTTTGACGAACACCATGCAAGGTTGTAGTCTGTACTCGAGGCCATTCGTACGTCGGGGTTAACGCTGAAGCCTGAAAAGTACGGCTTGGCGTAACGAGGAACTCAAGTATTTGGGCCACGTCGTCAATGCCGCAGGAGTCCTGCCTGACCCGCCAAAAGCTTCAGCTATTGCGAACTTCCCAAGACCGAAAGACAACACGGGCTTACGAAGATTTGTCGGACTGTGCGCATACTACCGGCGCTTCGTCGTAAACATCACACGCATTGCAGAACCACTCACACGCTTTACGAAAGATAGCACCCCTTTCAGCTGGGAAAACCACCAAGAAAAAAGCATTCTGCGAGCTGCGAAATCGCCGGCAAAACCCGCCCTTGCTCGCTCATTTCTACGAAGACGCCGAAGCGAAAATACCGTAACAAAAAAGTAACCACCTTTGCTAGCCGTGGTCAGTAGAAGCAGAAGAAAATCTACTCGCCTGTGAGAAAGACTGCCTCGCTATGATAGAGCGATTTCAAACTTTCGCCCATTTGTGTATGGTAGACTATTCAAGGTTGTGACAGACCACCATGCACTGTGTGGGCTCGCCAATTTAAAGGACCCCTCTGGCTGTCTTGGGGGGTGGAGCTTGTGTGTCCAAGAGTTCGACGTTACAATATTCTATAAATCCGGCAGAAAACACTCCGACGCTGACTCCCCGTCCCGCGCCCCCATCGACCCCCCACCACAAGCCTCTGATCATAACACGACTCCGTCACGACTCGTAGTCGTGACGGAGAGCGACTTAGCCGCCCAGCATCGTGCAAACCCCGACTTACGTGTCATGATCGACTACCTCGAAGGACGCAATGTCGCCGTGCCTAGGACATGCAAACGCAACTTACCAGCATTCAGCCTGAAAAACGCCGTTCTCGTGAAGAAGAATTTTACCCGGAGACGACAACGAAATATCTGCCTGCCATCCCCGTAGGCCTTCGTGACGAAATTTTGGAAGCGTGCCACGACGACCCGTCTCCGGACATCTGGGCACAGCTCGCACAATTGGGAAAATCAAGATGAAGTACTAATGGCCCCGCCTTACATCGACGTCACCCACTACGTCCGAAGCTGCCGTGACTGCCAGCAACGAAAAACGCCACCGACGAGACCCGCCGGACTTCTGCAGCCGATCGGCGTCCCATCTAGTATCTTCCAACAGATTGGAATGGACCTTCTGGGCCTTTTTCCTACATCTCGATCCGAGAACAAGTGGATTGTTCTAGCGACAGACTACATGACGCGCTACGCAGAGACCGCCGCTCTTCCGACGGAGACTGCACAAGTTGCAAAGTTCTTCAGAAGCCAAGTTGTGCTGCGACATGGAGCCCCGGAAGTCCTAATCACGGACCGCGGAACTTCCTTTACTGCGGATCTGAAGCAAGGACTATTACGCTACAGCCACACAGATGACCAAAAAACGACAGCGTTTCACCCCCAAACAAACGTACTGACGGAACGACTCTACAAGACGATCGCGGAAAGGCTGTCTATGTATGTCGACGTTGTACATAGGACTTAAGACGAAATGCTTCCATATGACACGTTAGCGTACGACATGGCTATCAAGGAAACTATGCAGGTGGCACCGCTCGAGCTGGTCCAAGGGAGACGTCCCGCTAAGATGCATGATGCCATGCTTCCACACGTAGAAGACGATGATCTCAACGCCGACGTCCAAGGATACCTTCAGCGTGCGGAGGAGGCCCGCCAGCTCGCTCGAGTTCGTACAACGGACCAGCAGCTGGTAGATGCCGGGCGCTACAACCTCCGACGCCGAGATGTCGAATACCACCCAGGGAACTGGGTTTGGGTTTGGACTCCCATCCGACGACGCGGACTCAGTGAGAAGCTTCTGCGACGGTATTTCGGACCCTACCATATTCTACGATGTGTCGGCCAACTTACTTACGAGGTAATCCCTGATGGTGATTCCGTAACATCACGACGACGCACGCGGCCCGAAGTCGTCCACGTGGTTCGCTTGAAACCTTACTATGAAAGATTACGGACTTTTTTTGTTTGTTTGTTCGGGCTGTCTTTTATTTTAGCATCGTGTCGAATCACTCTTAGAGGGGGGAGGGTAATGCCGCGCAATTTGAGTAGGGTTTGTTGGTTTGTTTAATTTTATCTTCCGGCTGCACCTGTCTGTGTCATCGGTTGGCCATGTCAAGCGCTTGTTCTATTATTTATTTTCATGCCTCACGTATTATCTGCTTTGATAGGGAGAGCGTTTCGAACTAACGTTCACAGCCTAGAATAATCTCCTTTGATCTACAGTGTTCTGGGTTTAATTTGACCGTTCGAGACACACTCGCGGCCAAAGATAAATTCCCGCAGAGCAGATGCCGCGGTATTCGACTCGCCGATGCTCGCTTCCGCCCGTCACTTTGTTGACTGCTGCTTCGCAACCTGCGTATATTATTGAGTTGTTAGGGGAGCACAAGTTCGCTCCAGTAAACTTGTTTTCCTTGAAGACAACTACGTCGTCTTTGACTTCGAGACAATATCCAGAGCGGTTGATTTCTTTTCAAAATGATGTGATCTTGTATCAGTGTATGGCTACGTGCATTCTACAATTTGTAATTTTGTATAGTATTTATGCACATGTACTAACGTATTACCCTCCTACAATGCTAATTCATGAAGCTGTTTTTAAGGAAGAGAATGGGTCGTATATTTGGTTTTGATTCCGCGATCACTGCCGCTGGCGGCTCCAGTGTTGTTTAGGTGTATAAGCATATATAAACATGCGCAAGTTGTAATAAAATGTCTTTCGTTCCGATTACACTCAAGTTGTCCAGTCAATTATTCATTGGCAGCACACGCCACCATTAACTTAGCCTCCCTCCTAAGACGACAGCAGAGGATTTAAATTCCAGAATGAATAACAGCAGCTCGTCGTGACGAGCAAAAGAAAATTGTGCCGGCAAGTTCCTCGAACACAGCTATGGAGGAGACATTGCAAACATAGATAGGGATTGTTGTAAAGGAATGGGTGAGATCGCGCGGAGAGTCCCTTAGCGAAAAGTAATACGTTTCAAATACGTACGAGTACGCTTGAAGTGCACTTCAAATATGCTTGGTATTTGTAAATGTATTTTAAGTGCATTAAAAATGGCACTTTCTCAATTTTTAGTAAATATTGAAAATACATTATTAAAAATACGGGAAAAATACAGTGCTTTTAAGTACCCTCCAAATAGATTAAAAATGCACTGAACCTCACGAATGTGCGCTTAAGGCATTCAGAATATATTGAAAATGTATTTCTTCCCGCCAAACGATCGTGGTGTAAATGCACTGTAAATATTATAAAAATACACTTACCTAACTACATTTAGAGCAGCACTCTGAGTATACTTTAAAAGTGTGCTGAAGCATGGAAATATACTCCGAATATATTCGAAATACATTTCAAATGCCTTTTACGTTTGTCGAACGAACATGGTAGAAATACACTCTTAATGCATGAAAAATACTTATAGAAAATACATTTTAAATGTATTCATAAAGCTTTGCCGAAATACATTTCGAGCACACTACAGGCGCTGCTTCAGTTGCTGAATTGTAAGATTCACGTAAAGCATATCTGAAGTGCCGGATAAAATACATCTCAAATGAATAAACGTACTGAGAATTTCTCCGCGATGTTTACTTATAATAAAAAAAACTGAGGGAGATACTCTCACTTACTGCGCTGCCTAAAGCAGACATAACTCTGCGTATTAGAGAGAAACTCGGCGTACAAATATGTAAGCGGCGGTGTTCCAACGCAATCGGCAAAGAAAAAACATCGAATTCAACGAGTATAAATATGTACGAAAACACTTGCACTTTGCCAGCGTTGTTACGACGGTATCGCTGTGGAGGCTTGGAAAATTTTCTTTTTCTGAAAAATATTCACCTTAGATGGACAACCCTGGCTATGCTTGGGAGGGCGAGCAGCTCGGAGCCTCTCACTGCCGCTCACTACCTCCTCCTCTGTGCCCGGCACCTGCGCCGCGAGCTGAGCGACGCACCCCGCCTTCACGTTTTGTCTGCCTTCGCTGCGTTTCTTTTGCCTGTCCTGTTTCGGACTCCTCAACGCGCGGTCGTCGGGTGGACGCAGTCTCTACTTGGACGGCGCGTTGCAGCGGCGTTGGCCGTCTAGCCAAGGTAAGCACGATATACCGGCTATTTGCGCGTACGGTGTCGCACTACAATTAATTGACGTATGTTTGCCTTGCAATCGAAGAGTGCTAATGCCCTTTATAAAATCCGGACGTGGTTGTTAAGCTTACCTCCACCTGCGAGCAAGATTTCCTACCGTAACTACGCCGTGCAAAGGAATGTACTCACAAATCAACGACAGCAAGAAGACGTAAAAAAATGGATTTTAGTGCTTTCCTTTTTGCGCCTAATTTTTAGCTCGGGCCCTGCTGAGTGGACGGGGGACTGTTGCTACGCGTTTCCTTGTAGATCGAGTACTCATTGAGGACTAACACTTGCATTAAACACATAACCGCCAGGTACGTTTTTAGCACAGCCTGTTCACAGAAAGTCCGCCGTCCATGTTTACGCGCTTGAGAAATTTGCGAAGTGTATCCAGGGACGCAGCTTTCTTTTTTTTTCTGTTCGCAGCAGCCGCTCACAGCTGCGCATGTTCACAGGAGCCGCCGTACGGGGAAGGAAGCCAGTTTGTGGCATACATTCATCCGACTAATGCGCGTGGCCGGGCCGTACGGCGGGAATCCGAGCAGCCTTCGCGATTTTTGTCCGTCACATGTCACCATTCTGTCAACTAAAGCCATTAAAGAGCTTATGCCGTCTGTTTCGAAGTGACCAAAAGTGTTAAAAGCGACCCACGTAATCTTTGGTGCATGTGGCAGTAGCGAAGGTGCTTCATGCCCAGGGACTACAAATTATTTGTCCATCTAAGACAAACTGTATGAGAGTAGCCGCTAAGTTACAATCAGTTTCTGTTCCTACCGCCACCCAGAACCAAGAACCAGCAAAGGAAGGAAGGAGAAGGAATGCGGGTGGGGAGGGGGACTTCGAGGCAGGCAACCAGTTCCCTGCGCGAGACCCCTCGGTTCCCGGGCGGGTTCGTCTCTTTTTGTTCCTTGGATTGCTCCCCCCAAAACTTCAGCGAAACTTCAGGACGTTGGCCCCTTCCTCTTTTGTGTTTACTTGCAACTTTTTCCCTCCTTGCTGTATTCATTTCGTAGCGCATTCACCAACACGTGTGCGCGTTCCGAGAGGCCCTTAGGCCGCTCGTGGTCGAGTGACAGACACGCGGAACCCGACCCGCTAACGCTGGACCACGCCACCGGAGAATTTCAGAAATGTGCCAGCACCGAAAACAGCATGGGCAGCTTGGCGGTTGTGTGTGTTTAGAAGCCTCAATTTCCCATTTGCGTCTAAAGGGTGTACTTAAACGAGTTTCTTTTAGGTGTCACGAGTATTTATGAAGCAAATATTTTTACTTGATGGTCCCTGAAGCTAACAGGTGTTTATCTTTTTTTGTATGTTAAAGACGCGAGCATTTACAATTATTTTCCGCGTTGCTCCCTAATTAAATGATGACGTTATCTGTGTACAGCAAAAAGTATAAAATTACCTGCCGGTGATGTGCGGCGGAGAGAAAAAAATTACATGTGTGTGCAAGCACAAATACCCGTTTTCTGGCGTTGCTTGTTTTAATTGCTTCGGTTAGGTGCCTACGATATAAGAGCTTGTTTTTTTAAGGACAGCGTGAAAATTTTCTTGCTTTTTGAAATAACCTTACTTTGCCGTTCCTTTGAAAGCATTGTTGAGTGCACACGCCAATCTAATGACATTTATGTAAGCTTTCTACTGCAATCCTGCCCATGCATTTTTAAATTGTTTCGCTGCGCACTATTTTTTTAGAACGTAATCTCCGAAGAAGGTGACGCCGAAATATGGAACACATAACAATAATTGTAGTTAATAAGATTACTGCCTATGTTATTTTATTAGCGTCCTGGGAGGTCACAGACCAGTTTTGTCCAAGTTAGTTGGAAAACTAGAATTGCCACCGTTTCAAGTTCACTCAAGCGCCTAAGAAAGAGAAGTAGTAGCATAACTCTAAGAACTCTGTTGCATGTTTGGTAACGTTGTTATCTTAGCTCTGTTTTTTTTCCCTAATTTTCGCTAATTTTTATCCCTAGACAATTTCCAAACATAAGCCTCCCGCCCCCCCCCCCCTCTCTCACCCCCCCTTCCCGCCACCATTCTTTCTTAAAAATGGTATTGAAGATCCGATGCCGCATGACAATATAAACTATGCTTACCATTACATAAATTCTCTTACGTCCTTCAAAGGGGCATTGTTTTCACGGCGGTTTTTTTTTTTTTTTTCTCAAGGGGAAACTAAAAAATCCTTGCTCGCGAGGGACGTTTGCACGGCTAGAGAAAAGGCCTGATTGATTTGACATTTATTTGCCTCTAAAAAAAGTGTTTCACTAATATTTTCCCATTTTCTTTTCACTGCAGCTGCTGGTGAAATTTCCCGCGGGGAGAATCCGAAGTACGAAGACTCTGATGCACAACGCTTCATCTGCGCTGGCTACTGAGGTGGCTGAAAGGCATTCATTCCTGCTACTTAGTAATGGCGAAATTGGCCACTCGACTGAGGTGTACAATAAAAAACTTTCAAACTGCCAATTTGTGCGCATACATGCTGTTCTTTTCAGTCATTTGCTGGCCCGCATTCCGAGCGTGGCCGGTTTACATTTTCACAGTGGAGCATATTTTTAGCCTAGTGCCTATTAAACTTATTGAAACCACAATATGATAGTTTCTAGTTGAACGTTAACAATTGCACCTAAGACATATTGCCATCGTATCTCTCAATGTATTTAGGTTTTATTTAGTATACACTAGTAACACATTTTGAGTATATTTAAAGCAGTATTTTCTGTGCATTTAAAATGCATTACTAATACATTTTGCACGTATTTAAAATTACATTTTGTGAGCATTTTTAATGCATTTAAAATGCATTAAATATATATTTTTAATGCACTGCTTACGTATTTTTGAGGTACATTTTAAATACATTGTAAATGTATTCGAAATGCAGTTGGAATGTGGACAAAATAATGCAGAATAAATACAAAGTTAATATATGTATTAAATGCATTCAAAATACATTAAAAATACGGCATCTTTTCGCTAAGGGGTGTGCGACTAATGCTAACCGAACACGCGAATTATAGCCATGCGAGTATCCAAATGGCCAGAAAGTTCAAGAAAGGCAAGGCTATTTACATAACACACACACGATCAAAGCATAACTGGCCTACTTCGATGTGGTCCGCGAGATGGGGCACACTCAAAGACGGGCTGGTGGCATCGGCGAGCCGACGGCTGGAGATGCTCTGTTCGTGGGACTGCTGACCTCTGCACGTAGAGAAGCTCCACACGAGGATGATGGTCCCTCGCTGAGGAACATGATGGTAGTGGATGGCTAGCGGTGGTAGGAAACAGCTTAAGCCTACGCCGAAACGAGAACTAGCTTCCCGCGCTCTGCGTCACCAAGGAACCACTCGCTTGTAGGGCGGACACCGGTCTTTCCCAGCAAAGTGAAGAACGAGCATCGAAACTATGGAGCGAAGGGTCACCGTCTTGTCGCTGACAGCCGGGTGGTGGCTCGGATGGCAGCGTAGGTGACAGCCCTGGGGGAAACCACCGGGATGGTTACCCTCTCACTACCGCCTTCCCCAAACTGCTTCATTTTGATTTGATTGATTGATTGATTGATTGATTTTGATTGATTGCAGGTTTTCACGTGCCGACGCAACGCAGGCGATGAGGCGCGGAGTAGTGGAGGGCTCCGGATTAATTGTTAACCACCTGGGGATCTTTAACTTGCGCCGAAATCTCGTACACACTGGCATTTTTCTTCTCGCCTCCACCATGCTTCATTTTCCCCTCTTCCTTGGTGTCACTTTGTCCTGATCCTACGCTAGTCCACCGGTTCCGCGGATTGGCAGTGTCCAGGGACGGAGAATACTCTTTAGTGTCGAGGAGAGGGTCTGAAAAGTTATCCATACAGCAAAGCCTCTCAGCACAGTTTCTATATGAGAGTTCATTGAAGAAAAGCCGTTTCAACTCCAAAATTGAAGGAAGTCACCCAAAAAAGTTTGCAGTGTCTAAATCCAGTTCAAGCAGCTTACTCAAGCTACCTCCCAAGTGCTGTTACGTGTTAACTGTGAAATGTTGAAAGCCAACGAACGGAAAAGTCCAAAGTTGCCTTGAAAATCAGGCGCACCTTCAGCTTCGGTAGGCATGAACTTCTACTGTGAAAGCACTCTGGTTTCTTTTCGTGCGCATCTTGTCACGCTGTTTGGCTTCAAACAACCCCATAAGAAACAGGCTGTCTTGAAATGCGGTAAACATATCACGTTCATTGCGCCTTTGTGATTTTAGCATCCGTTCACGACAGCCTTTTTTCCCTTTTGCGCAAATGCTTAGGTGGAGTGTTATTACTGTGGGCGACACTACGCGCTTTTTTATCTCATTGTTGGTTTCTACTCAGGAAACTTTGTGCTGGCTTGTTCGGTAATGTGTTTCGCTGTACCACGCGAGTTCTCCGCTGCACCACAGTGGTGAATGCATAAATAAGTAACCACTCCTACATTGGCTGCCAGCAGGTGGCTGGCATTATACACTCTCAGAAAAAAGTGTGTGGTACTTTCTTCCTTAGGGTGAAACAGGAATGTACCGTATATTGCTCCCTAAGAGGTGGAAAGATTCTCCTTTTAAGATGGAGGAGAGCGGTTCTCCCCCTAAGAGTGGAGTAAGAATGCCCCCTTTCGTAAGCTAATGCAGGAGCGTTCCTCCCCTGGCAGCGTCACCCGATCAAGGCTTGTTATGCGAGAAAGGCCTAGCGAGCTGATCAGTTTGAGGATCGAGGAAGTACAAATACGTAGGTTACTGTGGTTTTGTGCACTTAAAATGCGCTAAAATATCCAAGAAATTACCTATCGAACACCAGAACTGCGGTTAGGAAGCCATGTCGGCAAATGTATATGCGCGACTTCTTGCATTCGTCTCGCTGCGCACTCCGCCTCCGCGTTCAGGGCTTACGCGCCGCCATAAATACCTTAGAAGTCATACCGAATGCTTTCAAAATGCCGTCTTTATTTAAGAAAGGCTCATAACCCCGCCGTTCACCGCAAACGAGATCACAAGCATCCAATGCGGCCGTTGGAGAACAACCAGTTTCTGTTAGTCGCCTTACCTTGCTACAACCGATGTATCAAAACGGGAATCGTCTGCAATCGTAAATCTCAGCGCAAAGGCAACGTAGGTGACACGAAAAAAGCATCCGTCGCTGTCGCCCTCTAGTGTGCTCGAAGTAAAGCAAATTGATTGATTGTAGGGTTTAACGCGCGGACGAAAACGCAGGCGATGAGGCGCGCCGTAGTAGACGGCTCCGGATGAATTTTGACCAGCTGAGGATCTTTCACGTGCGCCGAAATCTCGTACACACAGGCGTTTTTGCTTTTCGCCTCCATCAGAAAAGCGGCCGCCGCGGCCGGTGAAAGAAACCGCGACCTCATGCTCAGCAGCGCAACGCCTTTGCCGCAGAGCCACCGCGCCGGGTTGAAGTAAAGCAATCGTCAACGTTTTAAAATGACCAATACATGACGCAAAAAAACGTAGGGGTGGGGAGGGGCAGCTACTAAGCATCACCATCAGCGGGCACTTATTACATCACGGCGCTTCCTTCGTTTCCTTTATGGATAACGTATATTATTATAGCCAACATCACGGAGGCCGCATGTGGGCGGGACAATATTCGGAAGAAACATAGCACAACACAGCGGTATACACTTTATTAAAGGCATTCCCAACGTACAATAGACGCAACACACAACATCACAAGCATATTATACGTATACGTATACACCACAACATATAGTATACTTTTCTCATGTCCGCATGATCACAACCAACAACTAAACATTGCAAGGGCGACAAAGTATAAATTTAAAACCCTGATCGCCGAGAATGCAAGTAAGAACAATCAGCTTGTTGCTTGTTTCAATAACCAATGGCAGTGCGTGAGCCTTAGGTGGGTGTTGTTATTTCATCAAATGAAACTCGTGCAATTGCTAACTTTTATTAATTTGAGGTTTTGTAAGAAGCAGTAAAATAGCTGAAAGAAAAAAGAACGTTTCACGAAACAGTACGGCAGGTATGTTTAGGTAATGACACTCATTGCATCGCCTTCACTCTTTTACCTTAGAGCGTACCGCTGGTCTGGCAATCATTCAGCCAAGATGTTACCGAACGGGGGCCTTTTGTTGTTGGTAATTGATGCGTCAATGTTCTGCGGTCTGTTCTCATTGACGAAAAAAGGTTCAGTTGACTATCATCGCTCCCCTCTTTTACCCTTGGGCGTCAGTATAAAACGTCCACGAATGCAGTGGTAACGTTGAAAAGGGCGCAGGCCAGTCGCACACAGCAAGCATGTAGCGGCGCCCACAGAATGTGCTTCAAACACACGGCTGGCGAGCCGTGCGTTAGCCTGGCGAGCACTTGGTAATAGATAAAAACAGACGGCGAGAAAACAAGCAAGCAGCACACCGCAGGGCCGGTGTTGCTCGTAGTCGTCGTATGCACCCGATTGGCGAAAGCCACAGAGCTACGATGAACGGTTTCGTTTTCGGCGTCGGCGCCAACAGCAAATTGCAGACGACAGGGGAGAATATTTCCTCCCCCATTTTGGTGTTTCGTAGAGGCCGTACAGAGGGCGCTACATGTAACGAGCTAAACGGAGAATCTCGCAGTTCCGGGGGAGAAAACCCTCGATGTCCTCCCTTTCTCTACTCTTTCTTCTTAGGATGTATGATAAAAAAATAAATAAAATAAATGTGGATATCGGTGGTAGCCGCCTCGTAAAAGGTGCACAACGTGCACTCTCATTGAGTAAAGAACCAACAAAAAATTCTTTCAGATTGGCGCGTTACATGGCTCTTGTTTTTTTCGGCTGAACTGAAGAAAATATCCAGCCTCGGAATGTGCAAGACGCCTACGGTACTTTTTCGGTTTAGATATGCGGCTACGTGTACAGAGAGATGTTTTTGCGGACAATGGCATATCAGTCTTTTTGCGGCTCTTTGATCTCTGCGATAGCCTCTGCAAGCACGGGAACGTCTCAGTCACGGTTCGGAGTCCCCTTCGATTTATGACTTCCAGGCTCGAATATGCTCCTAGAGTAAGCGGCTTCAGTTGAAGCACCAAATCATTGACGACTACGGTGCCTCAACAGATAATAAGGAGATCCTTTCGATTACTTCAAGCACTCTGCGGTGATGTCGCAAGTTTCTAACGGAGCTATAACTACATCGAGGACTTACTTACAGGTGGAACCGATCAGCTTATAGCAGGTGATTTACAACTCCGCGATAAGAAGCTTGGCAGCACTGGCCCTCCGCAAGGGTATGCGATATCGCCATTACTATTCAATCTAGTAATGATTGGGGTAGTAAACATCCCCCTCGCGAGGGGCACAATCAAATGCAGAGCATTTCCGCGGGGGGCGTGCCTGCAAGTCTTATGGATTACGTATTGGTTGTTGTTGTTGTAATTGTTGTCTTCCAGCGTAGACATTGTCGATGAAGTCGATGGTGAAACGTGAAACGTGCCGTGAACCCCCTGCCGCGGCTATTACACAACGTGGAGAGGCTACGACGCAACGTGGCGCGGCTATGACGCAACACAATCCAACACAATCCACTTTAGTCCAACCCAATCCAAATCCAAGCAAAGCCAAGCCAATCCAATCCAATCCAATCCAATCCAATGTCATTCGCGAGAGAGTGTTATAGCGCCGAAATCGCGCCACCACATGAACCCGAACCGAACGCGGCGAGAGAGGGTGTTGCGAGCGGAGAGAAGGCTAGGAGGACGCGGGGGAGAGGGCGCACCTGTGGCCGACGGTTGAATGAGTCAAGGATATAAGGTGCGTGCGTAACCTTCCATTCTGTACCGGCTCCGTGGAGCAGTCGGTAAAGTGCCGTGTACCTTGCGTTCCGCCCGCAGAGTCGTGGGATCGAAACCTGGCGCCGGAAGGTGTTATTTCTTTATATAGTGTAGGGTGCGGACTACGGACGCCAACGCGGGTGACATCGTGAGTTACTAAAATGCTCTGCATTTAAAAGACTCCCCAGAGTAGCGATCCGGCACACAATCTATACCGATTATATTACACTGTGGATAAACAGGGGTATCGACGGTCACATTGAGAACGAACTACAGGAAGCAGTCAACGCCATTGGAGAACATCTGGGTGGGTCAGGACTTGTTCGGAACTCCTTGTTTTAACACCACGGCCGGGTCGCATCACGTACAGACAACAACACACGATCAGGATCCCAACGCCGTCTGGTCAAGCTGTTCAAGCACGATCAGGGTGCCTGGCATGATCATTCATAGGGCACCGAAGATACGGCGAGGCTATCGCACGCATCACAGCCAAGACCTCGGACGCAATGAGGCTCATCCGACCAGTTACATCACGGAAAGCTGTCATGAAGGATGACACCCTGATCAGACAGTTCCGCTCCTTTGTGATGAGCCACATCACGTATGTCGCGGCCTACAACAACTGGCTACAGCACGAGCGTAATAAGATCAACGGCATTAGGAGGGCCTATAAGTCCGCGCTAGGCCTGTTTGAATCTACAACCACACCGCTCTTCCTCAAGTTAGGAGTGCATAATACGCTTCGAGGAGATAGCGGAAGCACAACGTACGGCCCAGCTCGAACGTCTATCTACTACGAAGACTGGAAGAAAAATCCTACAGGACTTATGATACGTACGCCACAGCGGAAGTGACCACAAACTTACCATTCCGGACGAGATACGTCGCCGGATCAGCCTAGATCTTCTAGCGAATAGCATGCACCCTGCCTACAACAAGGGTAGAAGGGTGGTGAGGGCTAAATCCCTCGTCGCCTTACACGCCCACGATAAAGACGCTGGCTATGTAGATGCGGCGGAATATCAACATGAAGCCTTCGCTGCCGTTGTCATAGAGGCAACCCCCGAAGACACGGTAACGGCGGCAAGCGTCAAGTGCACCGAGGTAGAACGCGCATAGACTGGGGTGATCCGCCTGCCCATTACCGACTTAGGCTACCAGTCAGTGATCAGCGACTTACGAACGGCAGTTCAAAGTTACGCCAAGGGACGCATCTGCAAAGAAGCTTTGCAGGTGCTCCGAAATGCACGTCTAAAAGGCCCAAGAACTGTTTAATTCAAGTGGGTCTCGGCGCATGCGGGTAAGGACGCGACCAGTAAGAACACAAATCACAACGAGACAGCACACGCGGAGGTGTGAGCACTAACCAACCGCGCTACCTCAACTGATCGTCCAACGTAGTTCGGTGCTAAGGACCGGATGGCAGACTTGCGAATTCACCAAAGCCTACCGCCTGGCTCGTAGGACCTTCATAGCTCCGGGCCCTGAATTGAGCAGGGCTGAGGCAGTACTACTAAGGCAGCTTCAAACCGGGTCCCTACCTACCCCGGCTCTGATGCACCGAATGTATCTGGAGGCGCACCTGACCGACAAGTGCCAGCTCTACTGCAGGGAGAACAAGAAGCACATCTTGTGGGACTGTGTCATGAATCCCTTGGAAGTGACGTGAAGAACCATCCCGCCATGGCATGCAGAAGCCGTAGGTAGCTACACCAACGAACATCAACACTGGGCCGTTCAGCGGTTGTGCAAGAACCCAGAACGGCGATTCACTTCGGCAGAGCAGCTATAATTTTACTGCGAAGCAGCATATGTTTGACCCCCCCCCCGACCCCCGGTTTTCATTCCGGCGCTGCTCCGACGCTTCTCCTTGCTACCGCCGAGCCCTCCTTCACAAACGCCGAGCCCTCCTTCGCAATTGTGGGTGCAAAGCGCAATGACAAAAACTGATTGGTTTTCATATACGGGATTCTCACGTTCACTGGGCAATTTTTCCCGAGGTGTGTAGCTTTGAAGTTAGCAAAACAGCCGTTTTTCGGCACCCTGTTCTCAACGACAAGATTAATTCTTCGGTTCTAGTGTCGGTGTTCGCGCACCGTCGTGTCTACGCCAGTGACGTATGTCTAGGAACAAAATTCAGTTACCCTACCACGAACTTTGACTGTATAAAGTCGGAAGGCGCGAATCGAGCATAGTTGGCTTGAGAAAATCGCTGGGGAAACACCAGCTCCATCGACACGCCATGTTGAGAGCCTGACTCGATGCTGGATCGCCGCCGCTCGGTGACGTCTCCGCTCGCCACTTCGCTCTAAGCGGGTGAATTTAAACTCTTCATGCGCTTTGTGTAATGTGGCATAAAATGCATTCGTTTGGGTTGGGACCAGAGGAAATTTCGAGTAAAGCGATATTTCGGGTAAAGCGTTTGTTACAAAGAGGGCTTACTGTACTATGCGGACAGTCGTGCCACAAACGTCTGACCGAATTTCTGACTGTGCAGCATGTTTTCGACGGTTGGAGAACGCGAAAAGGGCAGCATGTCCGTTGGCACAAGCCGCCACCGAAGGCTTACCCACAGTGAAACGGCGACCTAGAAACCACTGCACGGCCAAGGCGCAGTGAAAGTAGGTTTACTTTCTCTGGCCCCTTTAATGGCCCCCGAACAAGGAATGCTGCATGCACTTTTATGAGTTCATTTCAAGGAGAGAGAGTCGCAAAATGTCACCATGGAAAGAAGCGGGTAGGTGTTGGATAGCCTCAGATTGCCGCGCCCAAGGAGGAGGCATTTTGAAACAAATGCATGAGGCGTTTATAATGACACAATTTAATTTTACCCGCAAATATGCTTTCGATGGGGCGCGCCCACCTGCTACTATTCGGAAGATAGAGATGATTTGGCGCCTGTGCATGCCGGTCGGCGCACTGTTTCCAAGACGGGGGAGGGGGGAGGGCGGTTTGCACTCGTTTATGGGATCCTGATAGGGCAGAAGGCCAGAAAACTTCACGGACGAATAGTTTTACATGCATGTACACAGTTCGAGAATTTTTTCTCGCGTATCGTTGGCGTTGTGTAAAGCACGTAAAGTTGACACTCGAAATTGTTTTATCAAGCCCTCAACTCGCACACATGTGCAGTAATTTTGTCACCATGCAGGCTCGAAGATGTGTGATAGGCAGCAGGCAATGCTACCACTTATCGTGGATTTTTTTTATATCCAACATGTGTTACGTGCCCAGCATCCCTCTCTCTATGTAGTGTTTGGAAAGGTGAGTGTGGAATGCATTCCCTTCGATAACGGTTGAAACTGTATCGACTATTTGATATATATCAACATATCAAACGTATGAACCAAAAAAAATACCCTGTACTTGCAGGAATCTGGTGCTGTTGTCTGGTTAGAAGGTACGGTAGGCGTAGTGAAGTGTGGTGTTTATTTACAGCTTTTTACGCATTGGTTTTATGCACATACTACGTCTACAAAACCTCGCACTTTTGCTTTTGCCGAGTATTTTTGAAAACTACAGTATCATCCTGAATCTCGTAATAACTCACGTTATTCTTCAATGGTTTCTCTGAACCCTTTCCAGCTTGACTGATTTTAACTGACTCCGAAATTACGAAAGATAATATCCGGGAGAAATGCCTATTGACAAGCTTGTACTGCAGTCGCAGCTACCTCAATTATCGTCGCTGGCACGGGAAGATTTGGCTCGTCCATCGCCAAAATTCTGAAACAAGTTTATTGATCAATCTACAAAACTAACCAGTATTTGTTGCTCAATATCATCATTTAGCAGTCGAGCATACCACCTCACTAAAGCAAGCGCGGTGCTGTAATTTTTGGCGTTACTTATATAAATCCACTTCACCCAGTTTATCGTATGTGAATGTAATCGGTCATGTTCATTTTTCTAGGCAGATGGGTAAATTCAATCCACCCGAAGTGCAAGGCAAGGGGTGGACCATTGACACTACACCTGAGTTGCTGAGCCTCCATATCGCACTTCGGTGTTTTTAGTTGAGCATCTGCTGTCACTATTGTGAGCATGCGGTAAAAACGTGGCGGGTAAACTTAAATAACACTGAGCGAGTTCTAAAATATGTAGGCCATCTTCGAGTTCTTTCAGATGATTCGTATTCGTTTGCCAGAACTATTCGTTAAGAGCTCTTCCAATCCTACCCCGTCCTGAGTAATTTTAGCATTGCCAGCATGTTTCGCAAGCATGACACGTGCGGACATAAGAGTTGATACTGTGAAATAGGGGAAAATAAAAATTTAGTTTATAACGTGTCTGGTAAAAGACTGTAATGTCTCAAAATGAAAAAAATATTTATAACAGTGCCTGTGATGATGAATGCGCTTATACTCAAAAATGCTTTCCTGATAACTTGCCACAGTGCTTTAATTCTGTTGTCATATGTCAGTTTACTATTGGATCATATTCACGGTGGAATTCGTGTTGGGTCACAAATCAGCACATCTCAAGACATTAAACAGGTTTAGCGGTGATGTTTATCCGAGAACAAATTTGGTGGCAGTAATAGTAGGTCCGTCGCTTTAGCTCAGCGGCTCAAGCGTTCTGCTGGCTATATAGATTTTGTCCCAGCGTCAGAAGTTTTTCTTTAGAGGCGAAGAACAAAAACCAGCATCTCTCGAGGTTGTGGCTTCTAAAAAATATGCAGGTGGCTTAAATTTACCTGTACTCCTGTATTATGGTACAACTTATCACCGCAGTGCTTAAAACACCAAAATTGTTAAATTCCAATGATACTGAAAATTTCTTTTAAAAATCTGCATGTTGCAGTTTTTTCATTTTACACGTTTAAAAAATGCCCTCGCCTACTGTGCACCTAGTGGATTAGATGTAGCTCCAGCTCATAAAGCTCCAGAATTTTAATTATTTGCTTTTTACGAACTCCAGTTTAACAAACACGTATAACGTACAAAACATTCGCATTAGCGCCTACTTTTAGCTAAGATAGGAGCCACGTAAATTGCATGAGAATATCGTTGCTGTGTTTGCTTGATGTTGTTTCAACAATCTTGTTTAATACATTTTTCAAATCTGTTACATGTATGCTATTAGATATTTCTACTAAATAACCTAAGATCATGCACGTCCCATGAGAGCGGTGATTACTAAATGCGAAATCGGAAAAAGTGGAGTACTTTCTGTGAGATGTTCGGCATGGTAAGACCCGTACAGTTCTGTACAAACTTAACATAAATACCGCCACTGTCGCAAAGTGAAGGTCATCGTGTCTGAATACCACGTCGGTAAGCTTACGAAGGCTGGTGCTAGAAATCGGTGGAGCGCAGATGGCTTTTAATGCTACTCCTGTGGCTTATTTTTGCATAGAAACAGTGGTCGTTATGGGACCATCTCTATGCTTCACGCGCAAGTGTGGTCTCGCGTGCCCCCGTAACGCGTTGATGTTTTCTTGTTTTGCGAAAACTTGAAATTCCACACAATCCTGCTACGGCATGCGCACCGTAAGCGTTTCGGCCGTACGCTGCCGGCTTAAAGGGACACTGAAGTGAATTTGTCAAGCTCCCGTTTTCGCTTGCACTGCGTAGACCCAGGAAGCACAGGACAATTCGGCCTAAATTAGGCCGGTGTACTTTGGCCGGTGATTTTCTGTCCGGCCTTTTTCCGGCAGCCATGTTCGGCCAGTGTCCAAATGTGGGCCTTTTGGCCGTATACGGCTGTCCTCCCATGGCTGTCCAACGGCCAGTGTCCGTCGACCAGTCGACCGGCTTACGTTCATACTGCCACATTCAAGCCGTCGGGCTCCGGCCATTCCAAAGCCATCCGTGTACGGCAGAAGTACGGCCACCGGGAGATAGCTGAGATGCGGTCGTCGGACTCCAGCCGGACTAAAGCTGCTGGAAATACGGCCGTGCTACGGGAATTTGAGTTCAGCCAGAGAACGTTAACTGTACTGACGCCGGTCACTGCATGTCGCGCAAGCAGAAGACTCAGTCGCGCTGTGCAGCAGCACAAACCGACCATTTTGGGTCCAATGCGGCCACATCAAAGTGAGCCCGCGCGCAACCACCAGCCGTCCAGCCTTCAGTGCAGCCTTGCTGAACTATCAGCGTTAGTTGACACCAAAATTCATTTATTAAACAGTGTTCACAAATCGTCGTTCCTTTAGTACTGTGCCTCTTTTATTGTCGCATACAGAAAATATTCACTTCTCTGTAGAGCTAGAATGGATGCATTGTCCATGTCCTGATATCTTCTGTGGGGTGGCTTACCTGCAATAAACGGGAAAGGAGGGGGGGGGGGGGGGGGGTTGTAGGAGGCTGTTGAATGTCACAAAGTTGAAAGTGCCGCTTTTAGGCAATTTCATTTAGGACAATCTTCCTGAGCACTTTCATGCTCTGACTATATCAACTATTTTTACAACAGTTGCTTGACCAGTTTTGTTGTATATAAACCCGGCGCGAATGCCTTTACTAAGCGTTTCGGTGCTCCACAAAAACTAAGGAGCATTCAATTTAGTTTTCTTCACACAAAAAGTATGTACAGTATTTGCACATTTTTCTTGCAAATAATTTTTCTACTCAATAAACTTTTCTGATGATCTTTCACAGGGCGGATCCCAGGAGAGATCGAACAAGTGCTTTCATTTTCAATGTATTTTTATGTTGTTTTCATGACTTACGTCCACACCACTTATTAACCCAAAAGAACTTAATTTTCCTCTAATGTCGTACTACGGTAAAAAAAATTATAGAGTGTTGCGAATGACGCCTTGCTTCAGGTAGCTGCAGTTGTACCCCTCTGTGTTCACGCAAGGAAAGGCGTAAGACAAGAGTTTCATAATTTGATTAAAACCAATAACATAGCAATGGTAGTATTTACCGCCAGTACGGTAAAACAGATGCATTTAACTTGTCCGCACTTCCCATGGCCATCAGGCTTTGGAACGGTCTTCCTGATAACATTGCGGCCGAATCTAAGGGCGACGCATTCCGTAACCTTCTTCATGCTCACTTTTTTTCGTAATACAGTACCAATCTGTTATCACTGTTTTATGTGAAATTTGTGTTTCATTTTTTTTTTGCATCAGGTATCTGTTTACCCATGCTTGCTTTTAATCTTGAATGTGCGGAATTTTAGTCTTAGTTCGTGCAAGATATAGCACACATTATCTTTGTATTTTCCGTTTCTCTAGATATGTATTTACGGCTAATTTCTTGTATAATGTTTTCTTGGACTGTGGTTCTTTGTAGTGCCTTTTTGAAAATCTTGTTAATGTCGCACATTTCATATGTACCCCCCTTACTCAATGCCCTGTCAGGGGCCTGTAAGGTACTTTAAATAAATAAATAAATAAATACAGCACACCTTGCATACTGCAACGAATAAAACAATAAATATTTATTTGGTCAAGTTGAAATGTGTAAGGTTCTCAACCCGTCGGAGGCGAACTTGCGGCTCCGGAAGTTTATTTATTTATTTATTTGATACGCGCTTGCCTTTGCATGCATTACAGCAGGGAGATACATAACACTAACATGAATTATGAAACCAATAACAAAATATTTCCACATAGCGCGGTGAAAATCGTCATTTTAATAGTTGGCACAATCAAACGTGGAAGATAATTACACTCTCGTATTTATCTAAGATAAAATAAATCGCTCAAGGCGTCACCTTTAAAGGAAAGTAATACTCTGCTTTAAGCTAGCGGTCCCACTTTGGGATATGTAGAATGGCGCTTGGATATACTTCTCCCCTTCTATTCCAGTTTTCGAATGATAGATATTACGAAAAATTTCAACCTGAGGTTTCGTCTCTGATGTTTCCCGTCTTACCATTCAAGTTTATTTTAACGTTCCCTCATGCAAAGTTGACAGTGCCAATTACTTAATACGGATCTCACTGCCCTATTCTGTATGTTTTCGAGCGTATGAACCAGCTCTTTGGTGTAGGGATCCCAGAAAACACATGCGTACTCGATCATTGAGCGCACATGACTAAAACACGGCTATTATTTTAAGCTAGGTGGAGGATCACTGAAATTGTATCTCAGCAAGTCAAAAACACGTGCAGCCGTCACTTTTGTTTTGTGAACGCGCCTATTTAAGCTCTAACCTCTCGTTAAATAAACTCCTAGGTATTTATATTCCCCGGCCCTTCTTAAAGCAGTGTAAGTTACGGTACACGTATTGAATTGGAATGAAGGTTTCAGTGTAAAGGTGACGTTAACCCGCTTTTTAGCAATCAATGACTTTTCTGAATCAGCACACCAGGATGTTATTAAATTAGAGTCATGCTGCAGGTATTCGGAATCACGTTCATTCGCTATAGTCCTGTAAACTACACAGTCATACGCGAACATTGTAAAGGTGACGTTAACACGCTTTTTAGCAATCAACGACTTTTCTGAATCAGCACACCAGGATGTTATTAAATTAGAGTCATGCTGCAGGTATTCGGAATCACGTTCATTCGCTATAGTCCTGTAAACTACACAGTCATACGCGAACATTGTAATGGTGACGTTAACACGCTTTTTAGCAATCAACGACTTTTCTGAATCAGCACACCAGGATGTTATTAAATTAGAGTCATGCTGCAGGTATTCGGAATCACGTTCATTCGCTATAGTCCTGTAAACTACACAGTCATACACGAACATTTTGAACAAGGATGTAAGGCCAATAGTAATAACATTTATATATAACAGAAACAAAAGAGGGCCCACAACTGACCTTTGGGGAATTTTTGAGGTCACGGGAACATATACGGACGAACAGGCATTGAGAGTGACCGGCTGCTGTCTTAGAGAGATATACTCGGCTATCCATGCAATAACCGATTCATTCAGTTTATAGCCCGCAATGTATTAACAAGAAGCTGATATGAAACACCTCAAAATGCGTTTTTTGCAGTACAAGGAAATACAGTCACCTACTTTAAGCTTATCTATTGTAGAGCCAAATCGTGCGTGTACTGATTAAGCTGCGTTCAGCAAGAAAAACCCGACGAAATCCGTGTTTTCTAGGGTGCTGGCGATTATGTTTAAACAAATAAGTCATTTCCCAAGTGTAGCTAAGCTAACCTTCAAACACCGCGACTAAACTAACATCCAGGCTTCGTCATTCACAAGGCTCTGTTGTTATGGCAAATTTAAAATAACGCGTGTTTCTAAATAGACAGTCATAAAATCCCATGAAGCAAGGCACAAAGTTGAGCCTAAAAAAGCGCGAGCTTAGCCTCTTCTACGTTTATACCAAACAAAATAGTGGAAAATTGTTTTTCGCAGTAATATTGTAAGCAGAATAGCCACAAACTTGCGCTTTTGCGCGCCCTTGCATTTCTTTGGTGGAGAGTACTCGGCATGGCGCCGGTTGAGCTCCTGCGTGGCGGCCGCTTGGTCGACGCCCTTTAAGGCCACTTATTTTCGTGGACCAGCGCCACCTCGGGTCGAACATCTTTGCCGGGTCGATGTCTCCAATGCTCTCCATTTCTTGAGGGGGCGAATAGCCTCGAGCTGATGCGTCGACGGAGCTGGCGGGCGAGGCATGGTAGCGGCGAGGCCTAGCTCACCCGTAGGTGTGGTACAGTTTTCTTGTTGCAATAAATGGCTTTCCGATGGCCGAAAAGGTTCCCTGGTAATGTCCAGCGAGTCCTTGCAGCTTGCCCGTTCACCTAGAACACTCATTACTTGTTTGACAAACGAAGTTCGTTCATTTAAAACGTGAAACTCCGAGCGGATAAAAAACGTATCTGCGTCATTCCGCGCCCCAACAGCTCTTTCTTCACACAGAGAAAAACTGGTCCTACACCAGCGCGTCTCCTTCCAAACACTTATGTGCATGAATTCTCGGAGCGCAGACCCATGCCGTTGTTCGGCTGTACACCGCTTACCGAAAGAATTACGTATAACCTGAGACCTCATAGGCTGGTTTCCTCTTGAACACCGGTTGCCAAAAATCCTCCAACGCATGTCCCCGCGCGAGGGACACGAGTAAATGCAGAGCATTGGGGTCGTTTACGTGGCGTACGGTTGTTGGTGGTGGTGGTGGTAGTTGTTGGTGGTGGTATTTGGGTTTGAGAGAAAGAAAGAGAGAGAGAGAGAGAGATAGAGGAGAAAGACGTAAGTAGGTAATGTCAACTTGTTGTTATTTATTGCCATCACTTGCACCCCCCCCCACCCCCCCAATCGGTGGGATCTTTTGAAGGTATTGCTCCATCGCTTATCAACTGCGACCGCCGACGAACGCAAGAGAAGAGAGCGCAGGAGTTGACTGGAGTGGAGCCCGCACCAACCCACTTTATAGGGGGTGGTTGTATTGCGGTAACGTTTAGTGTTTGGGGGGTTGGTGCTATCACGTGTACAGCACGCAGCTATCACGCCGCTAGCACGCCGCTGAGTCGCCAAGGCACGCCGCTGACGACGTAGTTTGAATTAGTCAAGGATTTAAGGTGCATTCGTAGCCTTTGATTCTGTGTCGTTTTGTGGCGCAGTGGGTAGAGCACCATGTACCTTGCGTTCCGCCCGCAGGGTCGTGGGATCGAAACCAGGCGTCGGTAACTGTTATTTCTTTTTCTTTTTATAGTGTAGGGGGAGGCTGGCTGCTGCGGACGCCGACGCACGGGTGACATCGTGAGTTATGCAAATGCTCTGCATTTAAAATTCTGCGGCCGTTCGCTTGCCGTAATTCAGCCGAGGACCGCTACCCGAATGAAAAATGTACATTCTGGGGCCATGCGTCGGCCGGTCTCCTGTATAACACCGGTTCCCCGAAGAAAATTATTATTCTTCCGCCGCGCGCGCGGTTCACCGTTGAAAGAGCGAATGGGAGGCAGCCGTGCACCGGCCGGTCTACTTTCGAACACCAACTGCCACAAGAATATGGATATTCTGTGGCTGGTGTTCTGCCGTGCTTCGGCTGAACAGCGCTTCCCGAAGGAAAAACGGATGCCCTGAAGCCGTACTTCGGCCGTTCTCTTTCTCAACATCGGCAGCCGAAAGTGAACTAAATATCTGGCAGCCGGGTAGCAGCCGTTTTGAGTCTGAGCACGGGCGGCCGGAGATATACCGAAGCACAGGTTGCCGAATGTTGGCCGATCATCGTATGATCAGGGGTTGCCAGAACCTGGATGCTGGCCGAACATGCCAGAAAGCGGCCATAGACGGGCCAGTCTTCGAACACACTTTCTTTGCCGCCTGGGGACTTGCTCAAATTATCACACTTTTCATCGTTTATCTGGTTGACAAGTCGATAATTATTTTACAAAGCGCGAAAGAAGAAAAACTACCATGCGCCGTTTGCGGCGGCCGCACGAACTAAAGGCTGTGACGACGGGAGGAGACACACCGTGAATGGACGATGTCCAAGGTTAACATTCAAACAAGTTTCATTCTCGGTTCTGTAAAACAACATGGTTGACATGCGGCGGCATCGTTGAATGGGCTTTCTCGATATCTCAGTAATCGTCGTACCGCGCTTAGCTGCGATGATGTCGGCTGTAAAATGCACAACATAAGCCTCCCAGGACGGATTCAAATCGTAGCAATCACTAAGCGAGGACTACGCAGTGAATCAACGCCCTCCGCGTCCCCGCAGACGCTCAAATGCATGCGCGTTTCCGCCATATTTGGAGCTTGCCTCACTCGTAAAAAGTGTGTTCGCACCAGGTCAAGCGTCTGTTGATTCTGGCATGTGCCCACTGCCCGCAAGCCGTCGGTGCTTTTGGCAACAGCAAGCCAACGAAAACTCGCTTGCGCGTCAGTGTCAGCCTGCGCGCATTCTGTGAGAGATAGAGAACAACTTTATTTAGCCGCACAAAATTGCGGCGACTACGTGCCGGATGGAGTGGTTTCCTCTTTACGGGACCCATATGCTTCCGCGTCTGCCTGGCCCCTGGAGATCAGGACGAGCTCGTCTTCCAAGGTGGGGCTGGTTAGCAAGGTCTCCCATCGCTCATTGAGGGGTGTGGGAAGGGTGGTGGAGGGTTGGGTAAAGGGTTTCGGGATTGTCTCGGTGAAATCGCACTCCGACGACACACCGGAGCGTGCCCAATTGCCCACAGAAGCTACACTCTTTCTTGTGTATCTCGGGGTGCATTCTGCTTTGGAGATGGGGGTGCGGAAAGGATCCTGCTTGTATTTACCTGTAGATTGTTTGGTGCGCTGTGCTGAGAGATTTATGCGGGTCAGGGTACCGCCTTCTGCCTTCCCTGTAGTGGCTGTTGATGTCCTTGTAAGTCGTGTAGCGGAAGCTGCTTAGCACCGCCGCATTCCATTCTCTCCCATCTGCAGCCACCCAGGCAGCACAGGACTGTTCGGCCTAAAACAGGCCGGTGTACTTTGGCCGGTGATTTTGTCCGGCCGTTTTCCGGATGCCATGTTTGGCCCATGTCCAAATGTGGGCCTTTTGGCCGTATACGGCCGTACTCCCATGGCTGTCCAACGGCCAGTATCCGTCGGCCAGTCGACCGGCTTACGGACATATGGCCAGATTCCACCCGTAGGGCTCTGGCCATTCCAAAGGCACCCGTGTACGGCCGAAGTACGGCCGCCGGAGGACAGCCGAGATGCGGTCGTCGGACTCCAGCCGGACTACAGCTACCGGAAATACGGCCGTGCTACGGGCATTGGAGTTCAGCCACAGTACGTTAACTGTACTGAGGCCGGTCACTGCATGTCGCGCAAGCAGATGACTCATTCGCGCAGTGCAGAAGCAGCACAAACCCAGCATTTTGGGCCCAATGCAGCCACATCAAAGTGAGCTCGCGCGCAACCACCAGCCATCAAGCTTTCAGCGCAGCCTTGCTTATTTACCATCCTCAGTTGACAGCAAAATTCATTTATTAAACAGTGCTCACAAATTGTCGTTTCTTAAGTTGCTGTGCCTCATTTACTGTCGAACACAGAAAATATTCAGTTCTTTGTAGAGCTTCAATAGATGTATTGTCCAGGTCCTGATATCCTCTGTGGGGCGGCTTACCTGTAATAAACGGGAAAAGAGGAGGTGGGGGGGCGGCGGGCGCATACTTTAGTGGGTTGACTTTCAGACAGATAAATTGCGCCGCTTTTAGCCAATTTCTTTTAAGGCAATATTTCGGAACACTTTCATGTTATGACTACATAAGCTATTTTTATAACAGTTGCTTGACCAATTTTGATGTATATAAAACCGGCGTGAATGCCTCTACGAAGCGTTTTGGTTCTCAACAAAACACTCAGGAGCATTTATTATAACTCCTTCACAAAAACGTATGTCCGGGTTTTGCCCATTTTTCTTGCAAAGACATTTTCTACTCGATCAACTTTTGTGATGATCTTGCTCAGGGCTGATCCTAAGAAGGAGCCAACAGGTACTACCATTTTCAATCTATTTTAATCTTGTTTTCATGAGTATACGTCCACGCCACTTACTAGTCCAGAAGAACTTTATTTTCTTCTAATGTCATACTACGTTCAAAAAACTCTAGACGCGTTGCGAATGGCGCCCTGCTTCAGGTGGCTCCAGTTGTATCCCTTTGTGTTCACGCAAGGAAAGGCGTAAAATTAGAGTTGCATAATTTGTTTCAAACCAATAACATAGCAATGGTAGCATGCACACAGGAAACCTTGCATACTGCAACGAACAGGGCAATAAATATTTTATTGGTCAAGGTTGAATGCGTAGGGTTCTAAACCCGTCGGAGGCAAACTTGCGCCTTTGGAAGTTTATTTATTTATTTATTTATTTGTTTGTTTGTTTGTTTGTTTGTTTATTTTTAATAATTTATTTATTCATTGTTTTATTTATTTATTTATTTATTTATTTATTTATTTATTTATTTATTTATTTATTTATTTATTTATTTATTTATTTATTTGTTTATTTATTTATTTATTTATTTATTTATTTATTTATTTGATGCCTGCTTGCCTTTGCATGCATTACAGAAGGGAGATACATAAAACCAAGCATTAAATATGAGACAAAATAACAAAATAATTCTACAAAAAGCGCTGAAAATCGTCAATATAAACAGTTAATGCAATCATACGTGGAAGATAATTACACTGCAGTATTGATGTAAAATAAAATGAATCGCGGAAGGCGTCACCTTTAAAGGAAAGTTAATAATATGCTTTAAGCTAGCGGTACCAGTTTGCGATATGTAGAATGGCGCTTGGACATACTTCTCCCCTTCTACTCCAGTTTTCGAATGATAGATATTACGAAAAACGTTCAACCTGTGGTTTAGTCTGTGATCTTTAACGCCCTGCCATTTCAGTTTACTTGTATTTTCTCTCATGCTAAGTTGAGCGTGCCAGTAACCTAATACGAATCGCACTGACATATTGTGTAGGTTTTCGAGCGTATCAACCAGCTCTTTGGTGTAGGGATCCACGAAAACACATGCGTACTCCAAGATTGAGCGCACATGAGTGAAATACGGTTGTTCTTTTCAGTTAAATGAAGGTTCACTGAAATTTCATCTCAGAAAGCCAAAAACATATGCAGCCGTAACTTTTATGGTGTGAACCAGCCTATTTAACCTCTAGCCACTCCCTAAATAAACTTCTAGGTATTGATATTCCTCCGCCGTTGTCACAGCAGCATAATTTACGGAGGTATTCAATTGGAATGAAGGTTTTCTTGAAAAGGAGCCCTTAACACACTGTTTAAAATCCAAAAACTTTTCTGAATCAGCACACCACGATGTATTAAATTCGAATAATGCTGCAGGTATACGGAATCACGTTCATTTGCTATAGTCCGGTAAACTACACAGTACATTTGAACAAAGCTATAGGGCTAATAGTAATAACAATGCAAAAACCGATTCATTCAGTTCATAGAATGAAATGTACTACGCAGAAGGTGATATGGAACACCATCATTAGCCTTTTTGCAGTCCAAGAATATACAGTCAACCACTTTAAGCTTATCTATTGCAAGAGCCAAATCGTGCGTGAACTCAACAATGTGCGTAGAGCAAAAAATCCTGAAAAATCCGTGTTTGCTAGGATGCTGGCGATTACGTTTAACCAAATAAGTCATATCCCAAGAGTAGCTAAGCTCACCTTCAAACATCTGAACTAAATTAACAGCTAGGCTTCGTCAGTGACAAGGCTCTGTTGTTATCGAAAATTTAAAATAATTTTTTTTTCTATATAGGCAGTCGTAAAATCCCATGAAGTAACATAGTGCAGGGCATGAAGTTGATCCTATCAATGCACGAGCGAGTCTCTTCTACGTTTATCACCAACAACATAGTGCAACATTGCTTGTCGGAGTTTAATTGTAAGCAGAATAACTTGCGCTTTCGCTCGCACTTGCCTTTCTTTGGTGGGTAGTCCTTGACATGGTGGCGGTTTAGCTCCTGCGTGGTGGCCGCTTGCTCCACGCCCTTGAAGGCCAGTTATTTTGGTGAACCATCTTCATCTCGGATGGGACATCTCTGCCGGGTCGATGTCTCCAATGCTCTCCATTTCTTGAGGGGGCGAATAGCCTCGAGCTGATGCCTCGACGAAGCAGGCGGCACAGGCGTGGTAGCGGCGATGACTGGCGTCGCTTTGCTCACCCGTCGGTGTGGCACAGTCTTCTTGTGGAAATAAATGACATTTCGATGTCCTAAAAGGTTCCCTGCTAATGTCCAGTGAGTCCTTGCACCTTGCCCGTTCACCGAGAACACTCATTACGGTTTGACAAAGGATGTTCGTTCATTTAAAACGTAGAAACACGGAGCGGATGAAAAACGCGTCCCCGTCGTTCGGCTCCCTAACGGCTTTTTCTCCCCCCAGGAAAAAACCAGTCGGTCTCCTTCCAAACACGTCTGTGCATGAATTCTCGGCGGCCAGGCGCGAGCCGTTGTTCGGCTGTATGCCGTTTGCCGAAAAAACGACATATAACCAGATACCTTACGTAGGCCGGTCTCCTCTTGAACACTTGTTGCCAAATATTCTGTGGCCATTCGCTTGCCGTAATTCGGCCGAGGACAGCTATCCGAATGAAAAACGTATATTCTGGGGCCGTACGTCGGCCGGTATCCTTCATAACACTGGTTGGCTGAAGAAAACGAATATTCTACCGCCGGGCGCGCGGTTCACCGTTGAAACAACGAATGCACGGCAGCCGCGCTCCGGCCGGTCTCCTTTCGAACACCAACTGCCGCAAGAATACGCATATTCTGTGGCCGGTCGCTTGCCGTGCTTCGGCCGATTACCGCTTCCCGAAGAAACAACGGATGCCCTAAGGCCGTACTTCGGCCGTTCTCTTTCTCAACATCGGCAGCCGTAAGAGAACTGAATATCTGGCAGCCGGTTAGCTGCCGTTGTGCGTCCAAACACGGGCGGACGGAAAAATGCCGAAGCGCTGGTTGCCGAATGTTGGCCGTTCAAGGCATGATCAGTGGCTGCCAGAACCTGGATGCTGGCCGGACATGCCAGAAAGCGGCCATAGACGGGCCTGTCTTAGGGCACACTGCCTGGGCAGCCTGTCGACAGCGCGCCTTTTGGGAAAGACTGGTATTCGCAACGCCGGCGCCTGCTCCCTACCCTCTTCGGGGAACAAATTTGTGTCTGGCCGACTCCTCGCTCGGGGGCCCTTTTTGCTCCCTCTTTTAGACGGAAGCGGGGTTCCCCCTCTTTCCCTCGTCGGGAGGAACTCTCGGCATTGGCATGTTTGGAAAACAAACATTGTGTCTTGAAAGTCTAAACCAGCTCCACGTCTGCTTTCTCGCTTCCTTCGGCAGCCGACATTCCCGGCTGCTACAAAATTGGTGACCCGAACAACACTTCAACGAATATGCCGCGATGAGCTCCGACGACGACACTGCTGCCTCCACGCCTGCAGTCATCACCACAGAACTGAAGCTACCAAATTTTTGGCCTTAAAATTCAAGAGCTTGGTTCAGCCAAGTGAAGGCCCGTTTTCAGCTCAGGCACATCACCTCGTAGTGGACGAAGTACCTTCACGTCGTCGCAGCCCTGCCCCCAGAAATCGCTGACGCTATCAACGACATTCTGGTTTCACCCTCCACACAAGGGGAATACGACACTCTGAAAAAGACGGTGCTGGACCGCCTCGAGGCGCTTCAAGAAAGCAGACTTCAGCAGATTTGTGTCGTGAAGAGCTGGGCGAGCAACAACCGTCCCAACTGCTGCACCGGATGCGGCAACTACTCGGTGTGCACGCGCGTCAGGCCGGCCAGCTGCCACTTCTGCGTGAACGTTTTCCGCAATGGCTGCCCCAGTCTGTGCGCGTGGTTCTCGCCGGTTCAAATCAGACATCCCTTGATCGACTAGCGCAACTTGCCGATCGCATCACGGAAAACACAACTCCAACCTTCGCGCCCATAGCTGCTGCAAGAACACACGAGCAACCAGATCGACTGTCGCGCCTTGAGGAGAAAGTGCAACAACTTACCGAGACCATGCAGCAACTTTTGCTATCTGGCGCTCCCCAACAGGACGAGCAACGACGCAGCTGATCCCCGTCAAGACAGCCAAGGTCTTCCCAGAGAAGCCAGTCACGAGCTAGACAGGACGAAGTTTGCGGTACCACCGTCGTTTCGACACGGTTGATAGCCGCTGCACTTAACCTCGCTCGTTTCCGAAAAACGCTCCGGCCAGTCGTTAACGGCGGCTTACGACATCGGCCCTCCACCCAGCCGCCTGTTCTTCGTATTCGACCGCGTAAGCAACTCGCGCCTGCTAGTCGACACGGGAGCCGAAATCTCTATTGTCCCGTCAACCCCCGAGGATCGCCGACGTAGCAAGAACACACCGTCGCTGCAGGCAGTGAACAACACTGCCATCGCTACGTACGGCTTCCGCTCGCTGACAATAGACGTCGGGCTCAGGCGCCTGTTTCGCTTGGTCTTCGTGGTGGCGGACGTTAATTTCGCCATACTCGGAGCAGTCTTTCTCAGCCACTTCAACCTGGATGTGAGCGTACGTGACCATTGGCTCAAGGATAACAACACATCCCTCAAAGTATGTGGTTTGGAGTCAAACATATGCTCATCTGGCATCTGCGCCTTCCAGCCACTATCTGCCTACCACCACGTCCTGGCCGAATTGCTAGCTCTCACCAAGCCCCGCAACACGGAACAGCCGGTGAAACATAACGTGACTCACCACATCGTCACCACCGGGTCACCAGTCACCGCCCGGCCACGACGGTTGTCCAGCAACAGGCTCCAAGCTGCACGCAGTCAGTTCCCGCATATGCTGCAGCTGGGAATTTTCCCTCTTCGTCTAGCAACCATTCATCGCCGCTACACATGGTGCCTAAAGACGACGGGGGCGACTGGCGCGCACCCGTGCGGTGATTACAGAGCATTTAACTAATCGACAACCCCGGAACAGTATTCTCTGCCACATATTCACGATTCTATTTTGCGGCTGACAGGTAGGAAAATATACAGCAAGATCGACCTCGTAGCGGCATACCACAAAATTTCCGTCGAACCGGAGGACATACCAAACACAGCCATAACAACTTCGTTCAGCCTGTTTGAGTTTGTCCGCATGCCCTACGGCTTGAAAAATGCCGCACAGACCTTTCAAAGGTTCATGGATGAGGTCACCCGTGGTCTTCATTTCGCCTTTGTCTACCTGGATGACATTTTGGTGGCCAGCAGAACGCCTACGGAGCACAAAGAGCACCTCCGCCAGCTCTCTCAGCGTCTGGATGAGCACGATCTGGTGTTGAAACCTCAAAAGTGCATGTTTGGCGTCGAGGTGCTCAGCTTCCTCTGCCACCGCATCACTGCCGAAGGCATTATGCCATAGGAATCGAGGGTGAAATCCGTCAAGAAGTTTCCAGCTCCAACATCTTTCCGCAAGCTCAGAGAATTCCTCGGGCTCTTAAACTTCTACCGGCGGTTCATTCCGTCTTGTCCTCGAGTACTCCAGCCATTGACCGACCTGCTCAGCCGAGACGACCAAAAGGCACTAGAATTTTGTTGGTCTGATGAACACCAGAACGCTTTCTAGAAAGCTAAGGACGAGCTGGCCACGGCTACCATTATCATTCATCCACTGTCTGAAGCTCCTACACGCCTCATGGTAGACGCCTTCTCCACATCGGTCGGAGCAGTGCTGCAGCAACAGGAGGGTGCACAGTGGAAGCCACTGGGCTTCTTTTCGAAACGTCTGAAGCCTGCAGAAGTACGGTACAGCACTTTTTGAAGGGAGATACTCGCAATCTATTGTTTCATTAAGCATGTCCGCTACTTCCTCGAAGGTCGTGAGTTCTACATCTTGACAGAGCACAAGCCCCTCACCTACGTATTCAACAACATTTCCTCCTACTCATAACGGGAAATTCGTCAGCTCTCATTCATCTCTGAGTTTTCTACAGACATCTGCCACGTTCCCGGGGTCGAAAACGAAGCTGCCGACGCCTTCTCTCGCTTCAGCCCCTCCGGCACAAAAGGGCTGGACTTCGAGGGGATGGCCGCGGCTCAGCAGGAAGATAGTGAGTTGACAAGACTAAAACGGGGGGGATCTTCACTCGTGCCCGCGGAGGTTGTACTTCCCTACGTCCACGGCACGATAACGTGCGATACCTCCCAGGCAACCCTACGACCGTTCGTACCACTGAATTTTTGCCGAGCGGTATTCAGCACTTTCCAGTCCATCAGCCACCCAGGTGTCCGCGCCACCCAGCGGCTGGTAACAGAACGCTTCGTTTGGCCCGGAGTCCACACGGACGTGCAACCTTGATGTCGGACATGTAAAACGTGTCAGCAAGTGAAGGTGACTCGCCACACTCGTGCGGCACTACAGGAATTTCGGACCCCTGAGTCGCGGTTTGACCACGTTTACCTCGACCTGGTGGGACAGCTACCGCCCTGGCAAGGATTCAGGTACCTGCTCACATGCATCAACAGGTACAGCCGGTGGTCCGAAGCTATAGCAATTGCGGGCATATAAGCTGAGCCTGTCGCGCAGGCTGTTATTCAAACATGGGTGTCCCGCTTTGGCTGCCCCGCCCGCAATCAACTTACCGGGAACGGCAATTCCAGAGCCACCTTTTTTCCCCACTTTCAACCCTTCTCGGCACGAGGCTGCAGCATACAACCGCCTACCACACCGCCAGCAACGGAAGGGTTGAGGGCTTGCTCAGGCAACTCCAAGCTGCACTTGCAGCGAAACGCGATCGTTAGCACTGGGTGGAAAATATGCCGCTCGTTCTTCTTGGCCTACGCTCAACGGTGAAGGAAGACATCAGCTTCAGCGCAGCGGAAATGGTGTACGGCTCAACAGTGTGTTTTCCGGGAGAATTCTTCTCCGACCAGACAACTTCCGCCCCAGCAGCCTCCGACCACATCGAGAAGCTGCGCGCATGGCTTGCTCAACTCAGGCAAACAGCACCTCGCATTGCTCGCAACAGGAAGGTTTTCACTTTTCCCGGCATGGTCTCCGCTACACATGTGTTCATGAGACACGACGCAACGAAGCCGCCACTCACACCGCCGAACGATGGCCCGTTCAAGGTTTTGGGACGTAATAACAGGACCATCACAATTGACGTGCGGGGCAAACGAGAAGTCGTCGCTGTTGACCGCGACAAGCCTGCTCATAGTGAGGTTTCCGTCCATGCAGCCTCTCACGTACGTTTTCAGTGACAACCACTGAAGTCTGACCATTCGCCATTCAGCCGGTAAATGCTGCCTTTCTTTAAAAGCACCGCAATATAGGGGGAGCCTCTGTAGCGGAACCTGCTTAGCACCACCGCATTCCTATCTCTCCAGTCTGCAGCCAGCCTGTCGACGGCGCGCCTTTGTGAAAGGTTGGTATTCGCGACGCCGGCGCCTGTTCCCTATCCTTTCGGGGGAACAACTTGTTGTGTGGCTGACTCCTCGCTCGGGGACCCTTTTTGCTCTCTCTTTAAGGAGGAAGCGGGGTTCCCCCTCTTTCCGTCGTCCGGGGGAACTCTTGGCACTCGTATCTATGGAAAATTACGGCCACCTCCCCTCGCGGGAACCCCTGTGTAGATGCGACGCATAGGGGGTTCAATTGTTGTTTCCGTTAGGTCGATTCTCCCATCGCGGCGAAGGGCCGTGAACCCCCTGCCGTGGCTATAATGCAACGTGGCGCGGCTGTGACGCAACACAGTCCAACACAATCCACTTTAATTCAATCCAAATCCAATCCAATCGAAATCCAATTCAATCTAATCCAATCCAAGCCAAGCCAATTCAATCGAATCCAATCCAATGCCCCTCGCGAGAGAGAGTTCGCTTTCGGAGAGGAGAGGGGGTGAGCGGTGGAGAGCGCAGCTCGTGCGGCGAGGAGACTGGGGGAGGGGTGTGGACGGACAACAACGCCATATGGAGGGACAAGGCGAGTGAATGAGATGCAGCCGCATCTAAAAAAACTGTGTGTCTTGAAACTCCAAACCAGGTCCACGTCTGCTTTCTCGCTTCCTTTGGCAGCCGACATTCCCGGCTGCTACATGTGAACTAGTTCGTGGAGCAGCGAAAGTTACTGCCCAAAAAAAGGTGAACTCAGAAATGAAAACATCGGCCGAAAACGAAAGAGTCAACTAATAAAAAAAAGAACGTACCCTCGAGGGTACGAACTCGTGACCAGCAAAGCACTTGCAATAACATTACTAGCGCTCCGGACTACTCGGCCACGGGCCGAGCTCTGCTGACATTGGAAATATTAAGATATATAATGTATAACCAGTTTACCTTTTATTTATTTTTAGCATTTCGAGCAGCTTAGGTGACTATTTGTTGTGCTGCGCTCGTGCAGTAAGCGTCCCGCACGTTTCAACAATATCTCATGTCTAGCAATTGCCTTTCTTAGACGGAAAAGCGTTCGCAGATGCGTAGTCGTGCTGCTGACGGCTGTGCTTGTTCGCCAGCGCAAAAAAGTGCTTCTTGCACACTAGTTTTACGCTGTACGGTAAAAGTATCAGTTAATTTTATTTCATTAGTACATATATTGAATTCGCTGACTCTTCTCCCGCCTTCAAGTCGCCTCAGATTTTCCTACTGGCGGACCAGTCAGCGAAGCGTCGCATGTGCGCTTGTGCAGCGCTTTGTGTGAAACGACCTTGACTTGGAGATAGATACAGTGTACAAAAAACTAACCAAGTAAAGAAAGGCACATTCTTTCATTCAAAAACGTGTCCTGGCTTCGTTTTAACTGAGCGAACGAATTGCGCAAACCCTTCGGCGGCCGGCGGAGAAAACGCTGGGCCGACTCACTCTGTCGGAAGGTCGCCGAGCCGTCCAGTAGCGCAGCCAATTGCCAGCTAATCTCCTCCTTACGTTACAAGAAAACGCCACAGAAAATGGGCGCGGGTGCAGATGGAAGTACTGCAGTTTTTAATTGATTTTTCTACTAAATAAATTCGCGTAAACGCGCTCATATTGGCCGAAACAGGGCCTATGGACTCGGGACTACAATTTGCGCTCCTAATCCCGCAATGTTTACAGATCACTTCAGTGTCCTTTAACGACATGTATAGTGTAATGTTGTGTGCTTTTTAGATGCCTATTCTGAAAAACTTGAGGCAGGCGTGAAAATGAGTACTCTGAGAGTAAAACTTGATTGATTGTAGGGTTTAATGCGCCGACGCAACGCGGGCGATGAGGCGCGCCGTAGTGGAGGGCTCCGGATTAATTTTGACCACCTGGGGACATTTAACGTGCGCCGAAACCTCGTAATACTTTTATTATGCTTGAGAGTGGTGCTGGGACGTGTGCAATGCCACATTCGTGAGCAAAAGGCGTAGATGCGCCAATGTAACGAGCATACCTTCTAAGTCGAGATCGGGCATAAGCGAAGCAGACGAGAAAATCTGTGTGCCAGCTATTTCCAGTAATACCTAATGTAAGAAGGATTTATTCCTAGACCGAAGGACTCGGAGGCAACGACGCCACCTCATGAAGTCAGGAGCAGGAAGTTCGCTTTAAGGTTTTGACGGAGAGCAAAAGCGAGAAGCAGCTTCTTCATTGTTAGCGTTGGCGATGCGGCTGCCGTGTATTGTTGCCCCTTGACTGGGATGATGACGCCTTCGTGTTTCAGCACGTACCGTATCAAGGCGGGTGGACAGTGTTTCCTATACTTCTTTTGCCCATTTGTGAATGAGGCCGGCGACAGACATCCTGACAATGGCCCCCGTGTAAAAAGAGCCATCGTGGCAATCAGGGAGTCGAAATCGTGAGAGGCTCAACGTAAGCCTTGAGGCGCTGGACGTGTACTATATCACGGCCGCGGGATCGCTGGTTGGGTGATGAGACAACAAGCTCGACAATATAACTGATAGGGGAGGTGCATTTGACGACACTGTAAGGACCATCGTATGGCGAAAGAAGCTTACTGCTCAAGACAGGAGCAGTCGCTGGCATCCACAGCCAAACAAGTGATCTGGGTGAGAATCTTGGTGCTGAGGTATTTTTGTCATGTTGTGTCTTTTGTCGATGTTCGTCTTTTTTGATTAGTGAATGTGCCAGTTGACGGCATTCTTCGGCGTGTTTGCCGACGAATGATATTAGCGTGCACTTTGAGTCATCAGCTATAAAGAAGTATTGTGTCCAGTGTACAAGTGGGCTCGCGTCCATTCAAAAGGAAAAACGTACAGAAGCCAGACGTGGCTTGCCTGGCCGAATTATATGCATAAGTAACAAATGGAATAATGGTGTCCCAATTAGAATGGTCTGCTGCCACGTACATTGTGAGCATATCCCCCAGCGTACGGTTGAAACGTTCGGTGAGACCATTTGTCTGTGGGTGGTACGCCGTTGTGGGGCGATGGATGGTACGGCAGGCTGTATGGAGGGCTTCTATAACTTCAGAAAGAAAAACCTTACCTCTGTCGCTGAGAAGATCTCTGGAGGCTTCACGACGTAAAATGAAGTACCGAAGGAGGAAAGAGGTAACTACACGCGCACTTGCAGCCAGCTGTGCTGCTGTCTCTGCATATCGGGAGAGGTAGTCAACAGCGACACCAACCCATCAATTTCCGTCTGCCATGCAAGGGAGAGGCCCATAGATGTCAATGCTGACGCGGTCGAATGGTCATTCTCGACATGGTAAAGGTTGTCTAGGTCCAATTCCTTGGCGAGGTTGAGATTTGAGGCGTTGGCAGTGAACACAGGAACGAACGAACTGACGAATGAAACGGTACATGCCACGCCAGTAGTATCGCATGCGCAAGCATTGGTAGGTTTTGGGTACACTAGCGAGGGCGCAATACCACTCGCCATGAAAATAGGCAAATATTTCTGCGTGTAGGTGGCGCAGACTCACTAGGAGCAACTTGCGACCTTCGAGTTGGTAGTTGCGCCGAAACAGCATACCGTCACGAATAGCAAAGTGCGATGTTTGCCACCGTAGATTTTGAAATGCACCTTTCGCCGATGATCCTGACAGAAATGTGAAGCTGGAGAAAATACAGGCAGCAATCTGTACTGACAGTCGGTAACTTTCATGCGGCAACGGGGAGCGAGAAAGGACCTCAGCGTCATGGTGCTTCCAGCCTCACCGATAGGGCACGCGAACATCATATTCCAAGAGTATTAAATGCCAGCGTGAAAGGATATCGCAAGGATCTGAGCGAGGACAGCCAGCAAAGTGAGTGGTGGTCCGTAACAACATCTACAGGGTGGCCGTAGATATACGGGCGTAACTTTGCAATAGCACAAACACATAATCATTCTCGCTCTGTCAAACAATAGATGGTTCGGCTTTTGTTCGCGTTTGACTTGCGTATAAGACTACATACTCGTGATAACCTGCCTTGCGTTGAGCGAGAACTGCCCCCACACCGACTCCGCTCGCATCGCTGTGAATCTCGGTGGGGGCGTCAGGATCTAAATGGCGCAGGATTGGCGGAGATGTAATTTGACGCAGTTGAGTAAAAGCGTCGCTGCAAGCCGTTGACCACTCATAGATGCCCCCTTCCTTTCTGAGGAGCTGTGTCAGATGCGCGATTAGGGATGCAAAGCTTCGTACGAATCGGCTAAAGTACTAACACAGCCCAATGAAGCGGCGAAGGGCCTTCACTGATGTCGGCTTCGGGAACTCCGCCACAGCACACAACTTGGGAGGATCCGGCAGGACACCAGCTTTAGAGAAACCGTGGCCAAGGATTGTCAGCTGTCGGGAAGCAAAGCGGCACTTCATTAGGTTTAGCTGTAGTACTGCGATAGTTACCACTTCAAAATTTGTTCAAGTCGAACAAAATGCGTTGAAAAATCTGGAGAAAAGACACTGAAATGAACCAGGTAACAAAGGCACGTCTGCCATTTGAGTCCATGGAGACTGTTGTCTATCATGCCCTCGAACGTTGCAGGCGCATTGCAAGGGGCCTAACGCATAACGTCAAACTCATAGAGGCGCTCAGGAGTAATAAAGGCCGTTTTTGTGCGATACGCCTCCGCAATTAGGACCTGCGAATAACCTGAGCGTAAGTCAATTGAAGATAAAACTCTGCGCCTTAGAGGCAATCGAGGGCTTCATGAAATCGTGGCAAAGGATATACGTCCTCGCAAGTTATCTTGTTGAGCCGTCGACCTGCGAATAACCTGAGTGTAAGTCAATTGAAGATAAAACTCTGCGCCTTAGAGGCAATCGAGGGCTTCATGAAATCGTGGCAAAGGATATACGTCCTGGCAAGTTATCTTGTTGAGCCGTCGGTAATCGACGCAAGACCGAAAAGAAATATCCTTCTTGACAAACTGCCTGTGACACCAATGGACTTTTGGAGGGTCCAATCAAATTACACCACATTGGCGAATGTCCTCTACTTGTTCGTCAATTACGCTGCGTTCAGTGGGAGAAACACGGTAGGGACGTTGCCGTAAGGGTGAGTCACTCCCGGTATCGATGAAGTGTTCAACAGTGGTTGTAGGCCCTAGACCAGTCTTAACACAATCAAAAGAAGTCTATGATCGGTGCAGCAGTGGAACAAGTTGTTCTCGTTCGGACGACGAAAGGTTGTCAATGTCGCGAAGAAAGAGGCCTAACAGAATGCAAGAGGTCTCCATGGACTCAAATGGCAGACGTGCCTTTGTTACCTGGTTCATTTCGGTGTCTTTTCTCCAGATTTTTCAACGCATTTTGTTCGACTTGAACAAATTTTGAAGTGGTAACTATCGCAGTACTACAGCTAAACCTAAAGAAGTGCCGCTTTGCTTCCCGACAGCTTACAATCCTTGGCCGCTTCATTGGTCTGTGTTCGTACTTTAGCCGATTCGTACGAAACTTTGCATCCCTAATCGCGCATCGGACACAGCTCCTCAGAAAGGAAGGAGGCATCTATGAGTGGTTAACGACTTGCAGCGACGCTTTTACTAACCTGCGTCAAATAACATATCCGGCAATCCTGCGCCATTTAGATCCTGACGCCCCTACCGAGATTCACACCGATGCGAGCGGAGTCGGTTTGGGGGCAGTTCTCGCTCAACGCAAGGCAGGTTATCACGAGTATGTGGTCTTATACGCAAGTCGTACGCGAACAAAAGCCGAACCATCTATTGTTTGACAGAGCGAGAATGATTATGTGTTTGGGTGCTTGCAAAGTTACGATTGCAGATTGCAGACGGGGGGGGGGCGGTCGCTGATGCAGGAGTGCAGAGTCCACTGACTTCAAGGGTTGTTAAATGGCTCGGAAAATCCACAGTGACAACAGAAGCTGTTGTCTCGACGTGGTCGACGCATTCTCCTCGTTGAAAAGTGCAGGGACACGAGCTGTAGTTAGAAGAGGGGAAGTGTAGCTTGCTGTTACGGATGGGAAGGGCGGAGAAAGGAAGCCGAAGATTACTTCGCTGGTAACACAGGTTAGAATGCGTAAAGAGGACTGTCGCATTGGACAGAGATAGGCAGAACAAAGAAGGAAGGATGGCGGAATGAGGAGGAATGCTCACTTCTTTGACGAGGACCAGTTTTATGGCAGGAGTAGCGGGTGGATCATCAGCGGCCGGACTCATGAATGGAAAGACCTCTACTTCGGCACCGCCACATTCGATTACAGCTTCATGTTGAGAAAGGAAGCCGCACCCCAGTATGACTTCGTGGGAGCACGAAGGCAGGACAACGACCTGAATAACATACATGACACCTGAAATAACGGCACTGGCAGCGCACACGCCAAGTAGATCAATGGGATGAGCCGTAGCAGTCCGCAATGCGAACCCAAGGTGCGGCATCGTGATCTTCTTCAAGCGGCGGTAGAGTTTGGCGTCCATGACAGAAATGGCGGAACCAGTGCCGACAAGGGCTAAGATTTTGGTGCCAGCTATGGCCTTACTAATGACGTTTGGAGGAGAGAGAGGGAACCTTGGGCAAATCGACGACGACGCAATTCTTGTCACCAGAACTGCGGCGCCTAGTATTTCGCTTGCGTTGGTACAGGACGACGACGCATGGGAGACAGCGAGCGTCGTCGCACAGATGAAGCTTCGCGGCTGGTGAAGTCACTGCTTCCAGAGGGTATAGATGTCACCGGCGAACAAGCGATGCCCTTCGGAAGGAGTTGCAATGGGGCGCAGGAATAAGCGGTGGGAGGGTTGCGTCCAGGCATCATACTGCGGCGGCAATAGCCGGCCACATGGCCAGGTGTACTGTAGGGAAAGCAAATTGGACCATTTTCCAGCGTCCTCCAAGGGTTGGTGAGCTGAGGACCATGGCATACCGGGGTACGTTCAGGTAGCTGGGGTGGGAGAAAGACAGGGCTCTAATGTATGTATCTGGCTGCCACTTCAGCCTGAGGTTGTCGTGGGACAGAGTCAACAAAGGTCAGTTGGACGGCCATCGGCATCGAGGGTATGGTGTCGGCTTATATAAGCTAACGTTGTGGTGACGGGGGCTGTCTGCGCAGTGTCGAAATACGGCACGGTGGGGGCAGCAGGAGTTGACTGCAGTATATCTGGAAGGAAGTGAGCAACACGTTCTTGGACAATGGTCCAGAGGTCAGGGCTGACAGAATATTTATGCTCCAGAACGGTAATGCTTGTGAACAACTGACTAGCCACTTCCTCGGACACGAACTGCTGGATTCGATGACACAAAGTACGGTCGCTGTCGTCAGCCGCCAAGCTTGACATAAACTGATGTTGTGGGACGGTTCGCCGAGTTAAAGCCCGCTTCCAGCGTAGCTCGTCAAAACTCTAGCAAATGGTAACGACCTCAGCCAAAGTTTAGGGGTTTTCCGCGAGGACCATTTAAAGGCATCGTCTTCGATGCCTATCAGGATGTGTTTGATCTTGTCCGTTACGGGCATGGCGCTGTCTATCGTAGTGCACAGATCTTCTACGTCCTCGGTGTACGAAGTGAAGTTTTCACCCTTTACTGTGCCCGTTCACGCAAGCGCTGCTCCAACCGTAATTTTCGAACAGCGGGGCGGCAAAATACTGTTTAGAAGTCGGCTTTAAATTCTGGCCACGTTGCAAGACGGGCTGTGTTGTTCTAGAGCCATCGTCCCACGACTCCAGTGATAGAAAATTCTACGTTATAAGCTTAAGGCGGTTGTACAAACTGTTGTGGTTGCTCACCGGTTCAAAGGCATCAAGCCATTTGTCGACGTCTTGCTCATCGGTGCCGTTGTACTTTTGATAGTCCCGCGCACAGTTAGCACCAGAGAAGACGATAGGTGTTGGCGTAGACGGGGGTTATCGTCGCAAGGCATTGTAGGAGGGTGAAGTGTCCCATTGCAGAGCTCTAGGGTAAGAAAACGAGCGCCCAGCACATTTACCAAAAACTGCAAGAACGATTTATTTCTATACCGAGGGACTCGGAGACAACGAAATCAGCTCACGAAGACAGGAGAACGAAGTCCGCTCTCGTGTTTACTGAGAGTAGAATCGAGAAGCAGCGTCTTCGTTCTGAGCTTTCGCGATGCGGCTGCCGTGTATTGTTGCCGCTTGACTGCGATAATGGTGCTCCCGTGCTTCGGCACGTACCCTCTCAAGGCGGGTGTACAGTGCTGCCTATACACCGGTTGCTCATTCGTGAATGGTGCTGCCGACGGACATCCTTAAACTATGTGAACTCTGAGCATTATGCTGCACTCGATGACAATTGCTTCGTAGTGCTAGTTGAGTCAAAGGCCACGTTTTTGGTCATTCGTGTAGAGCTTGTGGCCGACTGTACGGTGCAAGATATTTAAATTAAAAGCCTTTTCTTACCAAGCTGTGTCCGTGTGCCATGTTATTGGGGTGGTGCGGATACGTCACCATTCCAGCCGCTGCCAAGTACAATCACAGATTCAGTGCCTACACTGCGGTGCACGATGTGAGGAATATAACTAATTCAAGCGGCGACATTTTAAAGCTAAATATTTCTTTCAGTGGCATAATTAAATACGATTGCCTCGTGCTGCAATGTATAGTGTCATTCCTTTATGAAGAAACAACCTTTTAAAACCTGCTGTATTGTAAAGTACTTTACAGGGGCTGGAATTTGGGCTGGAGGGTTACGTACTGGTATGTCTCAATAAACAGAGGAAGGGGGGATCGAAAAGAAAACAAAGCCATTGCTGTTGAGCTACGGGAGTGTTCATTGCTGTTCGGAGTGATAGAAAAATCGGCTTAGCAACCAGTGCGAACACAATACAATCCCTACAAATACGTACAAGGTAAAACGAAGCCACAACTCAACACTGCTTCTGGCCACAGACAAGTTGCACGACTCACGAAATAAAGAATTGCCCGTTTAGATAAGCATATTTCCTTTAAAAAGGATGTATAGCATTTACGGCGGAGTTCAGATTTTTCGCACGTGCTTGAGCCGCGGTAGTGATCCACACATTTCTACTTTAAACCATTCGGGAGCATTCAGAAGCCTTGTTGATACAGATAAAGTTGTTCCTAAGCTAAATGATAGAATGCAAGTACTCCTTGTGCCACTCTTTTTAAGATGGCCTGCTCAAAATTGATACAGTAGGCGGCCGACAAGGTGGTGAGGTCGATCACATGTTTATTGCGGTTGCGTTGGCTGTGCGAGGGTGCTGTTCTCGAGGTGTCCCGAATCTGTTCTTGGTGCGAGCTGGCCGATAGTGCTGCTGATGATTGTGACGCTGGTGAAGGTGATGATGTTGGCGTCGCTACAGCCACCCCCCCCCCCTAACGTGCAGTGCAATAAAAAGAAACAGAAGTATATTTTTGCCGGCGCGGGAAACGAGCGCGACAGTTTGGTAGGGTATAGAAATGCCAAAAGTACATAGCAGCATGCAACAGCGGAGAGGGCTGTGCTGATCGCCATAAGTAATATCGACAGCTATGTACAATTTGTCCGTAGTCAGGAAGGGTCTGTAGGCAGTCAGTGGTCAAGTGGCAGGGGTTGACTAAACGGAATAGTCCTGGTCGTCCGCAAGGAAGCGTCCGGTATGTGGCAAAACCTCTTGTGGACGAGGCTGGGAGTGCGGTAGTGGACGCATTGCGGGATGTGTGGCGATCGCTAAAATGAATGGCGGAGCGAACCGCAGGGGTAACTCGAAGAACACCGATGAGATGAAGCGTGACGCGGAACACTGACGGCCAAAGTGCGCGTTTTGCTGTACTGTGGTGTGAGCTATGGGGATGCGTCGCTGATTGGGCAATCTGCGCACGCACCTTGAGAGATGGAGCAGCGGAGGGCGCCAACGACAAGCGTCTTTCGAACTACCGGTGTGTCGGGTTCCTTTCGTGCAGTGCACTTGTGCTGGTTTCATGCGGGGTCGGAGAGAAGAGCGCCTGTGACACCGTATACCGAATACTCTCCTTTAACATGAAATCAGTCGAGGTGGGGTGACCAGTTTGTGGCGCGTCTGATTGCATATGAACCAGAAATTCTTCTTTGTGCTTTGTTTGTTGGGAGGTTTGTTTTGCAATCATTTCTCTGGTGTTTCATGGTAGCCAGGGGGTCAGTAATGTCGGGGGAAGTGTGATCAGTTTCGAGTGTAAGTTGCAGTTCCGAGTATCTCGAGCTTTTGTTGACTGCTAGAAGCTGTTGAACAGCTGACGGGGGAGAGGGCTCGCATGTGCGGGGAGGAGAAAGGTCTGCAAGATCCTTCTCACCCGTGCCTTGCGGCGAAGGCAGTGAAGTTTCCCAGATATTAGCGGCAAAGCACTCGACACCTGGGTGGGTATGTGCAGCAGACGCAAGAACGGGTGGGACGGCGCCATGGTGTTGCGTCGATTTGACTGAGTGAAACGCCAACTGGGAAGTGACGGAGGTCATAGTCTGCGCTCCCGTATGTTGGTCAGGCGAGGGTGGACCTGCTGGTGACGTGTAATCCACGGATGCCATATGAAGGCATGGTGGTGTAGACAAAGCGGTTCCTATACCGTAGTGCTTTAGGACAGCAGCCTTCAGATCGTCGTATGCACTTGGGCCTGGGGCCGGGAGCTGGATGCACTCAGCGATGTCAACAGGTCTCTTCTCGAAAGTGACGAGGTACCTGGTTTCCTGGGACAGTAGGTCGTTGACATATAAATGACTCTCCAGGATCACCAACCACGTGGTGTGGTGGCGACTAATTGACCCAAACGGAATCAGCCCGGGAAGCTCTGGGAGGTCGATGGACGTTCGTCGCGTGCCGTTGTCCGCATTCTAGCTGGGGAAGCATCGGTGGATACCGTGGCAAAGCCGCTTTTTCCAGGTTACCAAATTGTAGGTGGCCGACGAGTTGGTGAGGGCGAGCCGACGTTTATTGCGGTTTCGTTGGCTGTGCCATGAAAAGGACGAGGCCCGTAGAACGATGGTGCCGTTCCCGAGGTGTGACGAATCTGTTCTATGCGCGAGATGGCTGATAGTGTTGATGATGATTGTGACGCTGGTGAAGATGATTGTGATGGTGTCGCTACAGTACCGTTGCAAGAGATTTATTTTAAAACGCAATGAAGCTCCATCTGGAAAGAAAACGCTCACCGGGCTTTTTGCCAACGCACCCGTAATAAGTTCGTGCTCAATATGTAGTGGTTCATGTAAAAAAATTTGTTTTTGAAATATTGGTCAAAAATTCGTTCACATATGTTGCAATGCAACCTTCCCTGATATCGCAAGCCTAAATCCAAAAGGAACAAAATATTCGTGAGTTACACATCTTTCAGCTGCATTTTTACTCCAGGAGGTCGAAATTGATTCGGAGTGCTCCTCTATCCCACACACTGGCGTGCTATTACAAATCATTTTTATTTGTTTATTATATTATCATAGATACATTTTTTCGTCTAAACACAAGCAGCATGTATAAACACTGTACTTGTTGTTTACTGTCCACGTTTAAAAGGTGTGTTCTGCCTCAAGTTTTGCAACAAAAGTTTCCGCTCATGTGCCACGTCCTTGCAGGTTCCAAGAACGGTTTATTCCTACCCAACAGTCCAAAATTAGCCCACTCAGCTAATTTTGGACTTCAAGTTTGAGTTTCACTTTCCTTGTATTCCTAGTGTATCATGTGTTGGCAAGCGGTCTTTGTGGAAGGCCAATGATGGACAATATTTATGGATTTGAGTTGTGATCGTTTGAAATATAACCAGTTGTGTTAAATGTTTTTTATATTTTAATATAAACCGCTTTTAACAATACCTCTGCTGATTTCGCATCTAACATAACACGTTTCCTAGACATTGGTCATCATTCCTAACGGAAGACATTCACACTTGTATTGTTTTAGATTGGTCTTTATTAAAACATTTATTTCCTGGCATTCATGTTTCCTGTATGTATGCTCGGCTTACCTTAGAAAATCGCAGAGATCATGTCCAATGCAATCACCCATACGCCTGTTGGAGTATCTTGGTCTAATTGGGCTCTTCACCTAATAAAACTCTTTCAAGACGTGTCTCGGGACCCCCATTCCAGGGGTCACAAAATAGTCAACAAGACCCCCCGTTTTCGTCGATTTGGAGTCGCAATGACTACATCTTACGTCTCACAGCGTCATGCATACTCCCTCTGGAATTTTGGTCTGAAGGAGTCTCGGGACGTTCAAAAAGAGCCAGAAGGACTCTTATCACAAAGGTCACAAATTAATAAACTGGACTCTCTTGATTCACCTATGTTCAGTCATGGTGACATCTTATGAGGTCCTGCATAGTCTCTTCCGGCTCTTGGTCATGGATCTTGGCCTAAGAGTCCAGGGATAATCTTCAAAGGAGACTCTGGTGATCCTCTACCTAAGAGTCCAAAGGGGGTAAACTCTGTAGCAAGCAAACGACTCCCTAAATACAGTCAGTACACCCTATTGAAAATGTGGAGTGTATGTTAGCCACAAACATCCACCTAGTGGATTATGGTAATGGCATTATTGATGGCATGACAGTAGATGACACCATGTTGGCACAACGGCAAGGTGATAGATGTCGGCATGTTGGTATCTGACGGCATGCCGATAACGGTAGCGTAAAACTGGCCCGTTGGGCGTTGGTATGACATCACAAACACAAGAAATTGCAGAAACATGATGACATGAAAAGCAAAGATGCCACGCAATGCTTACTTAAAACTGGTTCCAGTTCTCGCCAACAAATTTATAAAATAAGATTAGCAGCTAATAAGCGAGTTTGCGGGATTTGAGTTGTGCTCTGTTCATTCTTGTCGAGATCATCTTTGTGCTAGCCTCCCACAATGCTCTGAAAATTTATCAAGCATATTTAAATGGGAGTTTAGAGGTGTGCGCTTAGGTGCTTCAAAATATTATACAAAACAAACTTGTTGTTAACTTTGAATATACTACCGGGAAATATCAAATATGGTGACTATAGCCGAACAGGGGGGCAGCTGAAAATAAAAAAACATTGAGTTACAAAAAAAGCCTACAAAATTCAGATCAACTCAATACAAAAGTGTACGCACATTGCACAGGCCTACTTAAACATTCTGACATGGTGATTCCAATGTGGTTCCTTGCTTCCGCAATCCCTCGTCGCCATGAAAATTGGAAATCCCAAGAAAAAAACATTTTCACCCAATTAAGTGAAAACCATACTGCTGGCACACAATTCAGGCCGTGGCATGGGTGCATTAGATGGCATAGGGCTTTTGATGTGCACTGCTGCAGTGGGCATGGCAAGGTGGCAGTGCCTTTTCCGGGAAAGGATTTTAGTGAGACTATCGCTAAAAACTGAACCAGTGGAGTAGCTTGCGCTGTACATTTTCGTCCTATGAGAGGATGGGCCTATAAAAATGGGCTTTTGCCTTATTTTGTTTAATTCAGCCTCCTTTTAAGAACATAAATGCAAAATACCTTCACAATTCATTACTTCTCCAAGTTGGGAGACGCCTTTGACACTAACGGTTCCGGGGAAAGCTCAAGTGACCGTGCAATACTGTCATTAGGCAGCACAACTAGCGCGACGTCATGTTTATCACCACAAAATTGTTTCTATGTGACCAGTAACACAACGCTTCAGCTGTCTGGCAACCATATTTTCATCTACTCGCTGTCTACACCATTTTTCTACTTGTGTTTTTGATCTTGTCTAGATTTTCATTAGAACTCAACCTTTCCTATATCAGACATGACAAAGTCACTTGAGCAAAAAACAAAAACAAAACAAGACAATCGGAATGAAACCTGTGGCCCCTGGGCAGGCACGAATTACTTAGCCGCTCTACGACAGCCAGGAAAAGCTCACGACACCGAAACATGCTGCCTAGAAGCCCATTTGTGTATGTACCCCAGCACTTCAGACTTTTTTATAATTGCTAATAGCCCCACAATTGAAACAACCAAGTATTGAACGCGTCTACACTGAGCCATACACGTGCATGTTCAGCAGACTACTCAACACGTCATCATTTATTTTAGAAAACCAATCGAACTCGGTGCATAGGTTACCCGTTTCTTATTATCACGCTACACGTGTAACAGATGCGTTGGCTTAATTTTCAGAGTACCTGAAGACCCGTTGATAAACCTGTTCAAACCGTGAATTCCAATGTTACACCAGTGAAGTCAAGAAGTTTTTTTCGTCGAATTAAGGGCTTTTCTGTGCGGAACTATACAATAAAGCTGGACTTGGAAAGTACACATCTGAGAACCATGTCATAAATTTAGCTAAAATTTGAATTTGTATAAAGTTGTTCAATGCCAGTATCCAACTACTTCTAAATACTTTGCATACATGCGTGCAAATATTGAGGTAAAGAATCTGTATATTTCGCCATGTCTGTGAAGCTGTTCATGCAACGTTTATCAGATAGGTTTAATAAGGATATATGAATAAACCTAATGTTACGTGGAAATTTAAAGGAATATAGCAAAACTCTAATACTTATTAAGGGAAGATAACATTGCGGTGGTTTTTCATAATAGAAGTTTTTGATAATAATTAATGTGAATGTTCAAAACTACTGATGCCAAACTTCTGGAAATGTGCTCCTGTTAAGTGTGCAAACCCTGTGAGCATGTACTGCAATTCTTTTTAGATAATCATGAGCTGAGTCGCCGAACAAGAATTTTTGGCTTAAGGTTATGTTATCACAACTTTGGCGTCCTTTTTAGAATTCCATCAAGTGCATGTTTCTACTAAAGCTTGGTTTCAGTAAAGCCTAGTGTTGCTACGTAGAGCTCAAATTTATGCCCACAATATACTAAAAGAAGTATCATGCATGTTTTATTCTCGTTTCTTAAACGGCACAAAGCTGGTGCAAACATTAAATTTAGTTCTGCCTGTTCATAAGAGTTTAACGTTGCCAATAATCACGAAGATTTCGGAGTGACAACCTGGGTAACGACTATCGATCCGGTTACGCAATACAGAGAAAATTTTCAAGATTTGTGGCACAGCAATTTTAGGAATTCCAAAAGTAGCTTCTCGTTCAGCAACAGGCGTGTGGCCGGCAGTTTATTCAAGGTATGAACAAAAGACACGCCAGGCTTTGCGAGTTCAGACTTCGTAATGGAGAGCATGGTCCCCCGAAATGTTGTTTACCACGCGAGAAAGGCGCCGTCGGGGTCTCGCCCCAGCGGCGCCTGCGAAAGCGTATGTGGCACGCAACGTGACACCATCGAAGTATGTGGCCTTGGATGGCGGTAGATGCCACTTATATAAAGGCAAACATGCTGAAAGCTTCAAAGTAACCTAAAACTAAGTAACCTTTATGCGTAAACGTATATAAAGGTTACTAAGGTACAGGCTACTTTTGTACCTTATAAATTATAGGTTACAAAAATTCGAAGATGTGCACCTCCACTAAGGGTTACCCAGCAAAGAGTGCGTAGTGAGATTACCGAAACGCAAAGGTTGCTTCAACGGAAGCTTGAAGTTCAGCAAACGTGTCCCAATTAGGCCTTTAACAACGATATATTGATCTAGCAAAGACACTTAGCAAACTCCGTCAACAGGTAGGATGGCCATTTGTCACCAAAGCAACATTCCTTGTGTGCAAATGCATTTCCATTGCTGTTCTGTATATTTGAGTGGATAATTTCTTTTTGTTGGGCAGGACTCGTATGGCATATTGTTGCACCTATTGTTGAGATATTACTTTTACGGCTGTTCACACTGCGAGCTCTTTCACCCATTTCTTGTTGCATCAGTATCTGTGTGTTCTCTCAAACAAAGCACCAATTCACCCTTCAAACCAAGCAGGGCGGTGGATGGGAAGAGTAGCTCCAGTGCGTTAAGATTGTCGCTCAAATTCATCCCACAACCTGAAAATTCATGATTGCATCACACGGACAGCATTCAAATCTTGGTCCTACTGTTTCTTTTATTTTTGTATGTGATATTAAAGTAGTTTATAAAATAATGTAAGCTTAAACAATAGATCCCGATTCAGTCCAACCACCCCACAACTTAAGACAGAGCCTGCTATGCATAGAAAGCACAGGTGACGGGATATTATCGTTATATGTGCTATTTAGGAACATGGAAGATGAAAAGGAAGAGGGGGGCTCCTAAAAGTTTTAGAGTGCGGAGTGTACTAGCTCAATCACCCAATAAAGATTATTGATAAATAATTTATTTGTACGAGCGACGTAATAGGCATCTGACGCTTGTCCGCTTTTTTTTCAGAACGATTAGCCATTTTGAAATACACCAAAGAAAAGCAAATATGAAAACCAAGGGAAAGTAGCGTAGTTGTTTACCCTATCACAATATTCTTAATGTGAATCTGCATTGCTTAACGTTCTCTCCTGGTTTTTTCCATTTTGGCCTCCGTCAATGCTCATCCCCCAAAATGAAACGCTGCATCTACCACTAGAAACGAATAATTCAAAACAACTTTAGGGTGCAAGAACAAATACCTCTGATTTTAGGCCGTCCATCTTGCAATCACCCACTCTTCCCTCATTCCAACCGCTTAGAAGTAGGTTTTACAAAAAGTCTAAATGCTGTCAGTATTGCTAAGCCGCTGTTGTCAAAGAAGTGCTAAGCACATGCTCTTATATTGGATTGGCAACTCGGCTGATAGGTTAGCTAATTTGTACACGTATTTAAAAGACTTTTTTGGCTGAGCGAGTTTGTTCATACTTGAATTAACAGAAAATGTGGCGCTAAACAGACGTCGATGAAGACAAGATACGACAGGTACAGGCGCCAACTTCAAACTGTTTATTCAAATAGAACCACGCGTATTTATACAAGACTTGCCAAAAAATAACAAAACGAAGGTACAGTTTAACTAAAAGTGTACATGGGGGGGAGTGATAATAGCTGGTATGCGCATGCGCCACGTTTGTGAAACCAAAACAAGACAATTGCGCAGGCATGATGTTAACCAGCCAAAGTGCGCAGCACTATCATATACAGTATTGTGTTGAAGTGTGATGGCGTGTAGATTGGACAAACAGGACGCTGCTTCAATAAAGGTGCGAGATCACCGGTTCGCAATCAGTAGCACCATAGTCGGGTGCTTAGCAGACTACTGCAAGCACTGTGGGGGTGAGGTATAAATGGAAACCACGGCCTTTCTAAAAAGAGCGAAAGACGGAATGGAAAGGATGATAATCGAAGCGACCACTATCAATAGGGGACAAAGAAATCTCCTTCATCAAAGACAGTGTGTAATCGCATGGTTTAGAATGTGCAGTTGTCATTTCCCTTTTGCGGATCGTATTGCAACTGACATACGCGCGCGTACTTTGGTTTGTTTACTTCAGGCATGCGCAATTACGTTATGCTTTCATCATTTTTGCAATTGTGCATACCAAATATTGCTCCCCCTCCACTGTTACACTAGTTTGTTCAGCTGTACGTTCGTTTAGCTTTTTTTGTCTTTTTTTTACAAGTCGTATATGAATAACCGAGGTTTTGTTTGAATAAACAGGTGGAAGTTGGCGCCTGTTTCGGTCGTATGTTATCTTCGTCCACGTTTGTTTAGCGCCTCATTTTCGTTTCATTTAACACGTAGCATCCTGCTCACTACAAAGGAGATTAGAACACACTGCTTCTCTGAGGACTACAATACGGGACCGGTCAATGCAATGCTGTTGTCAGCCCGCTGTGCTGCAGGGATGGGATGACGCGAGTGCGCACTACATATTCTTTCTTCCTTGACTTATTCCTTTTGGTGATGCTTAAACAGTTTCCAATCACTTTCCTGTTAAATAAGTTTGACGTTTTTATGACAGGTGTGGAAAATATAGACGGCACTTCTCTTCAAATGCTGCATCTTGTTCATACTAGATCTCTCTTTTACTGAGCACTGCTTCCGTTGTGCTTTTGTTTGAGCAGTACAATGTGCAATGGCAGAAAGGTTCAGGTTAAATATTACAAAAGGGCGTTAAATACAATACCTTCAAATTCTTTTATTCCAAACTTAGCGAGCATTGAATTCCTGAAATGAAGCCGACCTGCTGATATATACAGTGCTAATGGAACACCAAAACACCTGTTAATGCCCACTCCCAGTCAAATCATGCAAGTTTTAGTAACTGAATTTCGCTGTGCACATCATACCATGACACAATAGTTGTATAAAACGATGTGCTCACCATTGTAGCCAACCTGAAAAACAGCCAGTGACATCTGATGAGAGGTCCATCCAAACCATCAAACTAGATCATCTCTGGAGATCTCCACTGCAAAGTGCAACAGTCAGTACCCCGCAACACGGAAGTTATTAGCAAACAACTAGCCAATTTCATTAGGCTTAACCCGTTAAAGTCCCAAATGCACTATTATGCTGTTAAGCAAGTTGTTTTGCACACTCCAAGTTAGAATAGGAAAACTCCTCAAATACCACTTTAACCTGTATGTAAGCATGTCCTAACCGACTATAACAGCACGGTGCAATATCAACAATCAAGTTTCCAACTCAACCGTTCTCTTTTTGGAAGTACATGCCATTCATTATGGCCAGTTCATGTATTCATAAAAAGGTGCCGAGATGAGGTTCTTCATTACCCCTACGGCAAATTCTTGCCTCAACTGTACTCTAATAAAGCACAGACTTAAATGGTGATAATATGGCCTTAACGATTACGCTGTAGGAGGCTGGCAGACTATTAGACGAACTTGTGAACAAAAATACAAGCCAAACAATCATTTGTTACTGCAGTCTTTTTAGGTGATTGCAGCTAAACCAGGTTAGATACCCCTTCACGTCCAGTGCTTGAAGCCCACATGATGTTTCAGTACGTTTTCAACTGGCACCATCAATATCAAGCAAACTACGTTTTTCCTTTAAAACGTGCATACAGTCAGGCCTCAATAATGGCCGTGATTGAGGGAGGCCTAGGGCACCAGACTTAAGGTTGGGCTCACATTCAAATTTATCAAACCTATTTAAACGATCTTCAAAAATGATAGACACATTATTATTGGCCGCACAGACTGAAACGTGACAATAATGCAGGAGGACATAAAGAGTGCTCAAAAATTTTTTCGGCTAGAAAGAGGCTACGCTCTCCTGAAAAAAGCTTTAAGTGTGACATAACCATAGCACATCTATAAAACGCTGTTCTCCTATCTATTCTCTAGTGGTACATTTGTTTATCTATGGGGTTTGTTTTCACACAGTGTATTCTTCGCTGCGCAATGCTATTCACAAGCTACTAGAAAGAGACCTTCCGCCTTAACCAGTCCAGATGAGACCAATATTTTTTATGTTGAAGCATTTTCTCTTGTTCGGGGTCCACTCATCCACAAAATGAGTGCCCAAAGCGAACTATAACTCAGCTACACGAGTGGCCGCTGATTATTCGGAGATCGGATTGAATGTAGCAGTGCTTATATGCTTACGACGTGCGGCAAGCATGGTTTATGCCTCTGCACCCGCTGCAGGATACGCATGTAGTTTCGACGTGGTAGAAAATCCGGGCTGTATGCACAGTTTTGGTGCTACTGATGCACATGCACAAACATTTATGCGCATTGTCAAACGACTGGAATGCTCAAACATTCACTACAACTACGGGAAGTGCGAGCGTGTCGTCAGTTTTAGCCATCGTACCCTCTATATGAACTCAAAAAGTCTTGTTGGTACCAGCGCAATTTACTGAGTGGTCGTTTTGAAAAGTGCGAGTTCCTGCGGTGTCATATAGACTGCTTTGTGCTTCGACTAAAAGCTACCTAAAGCGTAGCACCACACTCCAGGTCCGAAAAATGATGTGAAGTAAAATTTTCCAATTCCCTAAAGGAACCACCTAGAGAAAAAGAAATGGTAACTTTTGCGAACTAAGCCTGGAGCGACGTATTCATGTTGAATTGGTCGACCGCGCGGCCGTTGGCGGTTGGCAATAAATTTGGTTGGCGGTGGGTGGAGCAGTGCACACGCAACCGCACCATTTATCGGAATTATCAAATTAAATCGACAACAAATACACAAATATTGTAGGCTATGTTTACTTCTTCTTGCATTTAACCGATTCCGGCAGTCATACCGTTCGTTTTGCATGGACCGGTATAGCTAGCTATCTCAACCTAAAACAGATATCGCCCATCCCCGTTCTCCGCGAGGAAAGCCAAGGTAGCTACCAATGAAATGGCATGCTCACCTGGAACTAAAATTGTGCTGTGATAATACTGTCGTTGAATCTCTCAAGGCAGCTGATTTCAACTAAGCCGGATCAGCCAATCGCTAGGCACGCACTCTCCTACATACAATTCAAGCCACGCCGCGGACGGTTCTGTCCGCGACACCAGCTCGCGTTAAATGGAAGCACAACTAAATTGAATGTGGTTTGGCCCTGTTGGTGCAAAAGAAAGCAGCCCACGCTTTCAACGTAAGGATTGACACTGCCCCCTTAACACAAAAAACGGTGAATAAAGGGCATACAGTTCCTACAATTCGTCCACATTCTGGCTTAAAAACAGAAAGCGGTAATCAAAGTAGCTTTTCAGGAATATGCCGAGTTTTCGGCACCACTTTTTCAAAAAGGCAGGTATTGTATTTTTCTCGAAACTTTCAATGCCACCACTATATTCCTGTTGTTACAACCGCTTCACATCGAATAAGGTTTGGCTTGCTGCCATCATTCGTTCGGAAAATGCCTTTCCATCATCAATTCAGCAGTCAAGCTTGCCGTCACGCCAACATCTGCCGTCATTGCGGAGCGTGCCTGTCAGCGTCTTCTAGAGTTACCTTCCAGCAGTGTCCTTCACAGTTTGTTACATGCATCAAGCTTTCCCAGACGACCATCACACGCAATCAACCTTGCCAGAAGTGGTCCTTGATGGCTTGTTGATGGAATTCGCAACATGTACGGATTCTCCTTTTTCACACACTCAATGGACAAGACCGCTCGGAGAGTCATAGGCAGCGCTACTTCTCCAGGAACAAATGCATTGCGTTCAAGAATCCAATGGTCAGGAACGGCAAGCAGGCACAGATCATTTTCAGTGCAGTGCGGAGACCAAAGATACATGAGTCCTACATCAGTCCACTGTGGCTAGCACGCTGGGTTACAGTAAATCAGACGGACTCGTGGTTTGGGCGTGTCGATGACCGGGTGACACTCTGTCCACAGGCCTGCTGAGCTCTGCTTGCAGAAACGCTTCGCTCCAGAACCATGGTCACTCGTTGAGGAACTTCATGGTGGCGGACAGCTACCGGCGGGAAGAGAGCTTAGGCGTACGCTGAAACGAGGTCTTCCTTCGGGCACTCTGCACCACTGACGCACCCCTCACTCTTCGGGCCGGTAACGGCTTCTCCACGTGAAGGACGATCGTCAGGACTAAGGGTAACTGTTCCTTCGTTGACCACCGGGTAGGGGCTCAGATGGTATCGTCGCCGACGGTCCTTAGGACTTCACCGCCAGGGTACCGTCTTGTTACCGCCTTGTCTGAACTGCTGCTTTTTTTCTCCTCTTTCTCGGTGCAACTTTGTCTTCGGCTTACGCTACGCCAACGGCTCGGCGGATTGGCCACCACTCGGCAGCGGCCTTCTGCTGCAGTGATAGGGCGTATAAGTTTAAGTTGGAGAATATATTTGCAATACATTGTGAGAGAGTGACCGCTTGGTAATATAACGGAAACCTTCGCGTTTATTTTCCAGAGGCCTCTTTATATAACGCCTTCTACTTCAAAGAAAAGAACCTGGAGGGTTTATTCTGTATGTAAAACATGCATGCAGGGCACCACAGCCATATACATGTTCGCTGTGAAACACAGCTCCCAGGTAGCTGTCGACTGCCCCACTTCTTCGCATCCACCGCCCGCTCTCTTCTCTGTAATTATTCATGTTTCTCAACCACACCCAACCCCATAAATCGTGGGAGCTGAAAAAGCGCAGCGGCGGCTCTTTACCACAAGTGATCTGAATGGATGGCTTACGCTTTTTGGCTGACCGACGAGAACAGAATTTATCTTCTTGTATCAGATAGCAACAGGCAAAGAATGAATGTCGTATGAAGCACATTCATCAACACCCCAGGCAGACGACTCGAAAGAGGTACCATCAAGCATATCGATTCTAGCAGCGTATTTTAGCCTTCAGATGTACAAATACAGGATACCAGGAGACTTTCGTGTGCCTTATGTGCTTTTTAAAATATTTCGAATTAACATTTTCTTCCCTCTTTGTCTGAGGAGTAAACATTTCCTTAATTCCATTCCCCAGATTCCATAACAGTTATGGTAGCCTAGTGGCATGCTGGTTGCTAGTTCTCGGTATAACAAGCAAAACCCAAGTGTATCATATTTCAGTTATTACAGGATGTTTTCCCTCGAGAGCACTCCTTCAGAATTTTTAAAAATAACTGAACACCGTGTAACGCTAAGGATTGCAAGAAAAACTCTTCCGTGTGTTTAATACTTGAGATGTAAAATTTGATGCGCGGCATTAATCTGATCTTTTTTACTTTTCAGCAACGTATACTACCTCGAGAGTAGCGTAAAAAGAAAAGTGAAAGATGGGTTTAAATATTACAGGCTCTCTTACTACGGGCTGCTAGATTTAGACCCTAATGCCTATAACAGAACCTTTGATCTAGGAAAGCGCTTGTCTGCGGCTCAGGTAAGTTATACTTCCGGTTAATATGTATTCAAGGAAGCTATTGATCCAAAGAACTGTCCTTCCCGACAACATTTGCGAACTGCGACGAGCACCTGAACTGGAGAAGAAGAAAATGAAAGGGTAACACTACTCTCCTTCTTGAAATGTTTCGACTTTTGTCACTTAGCCAAGAACAACTCAGGTTTATTGGAAAAACAAAATTTTATTTTAAGGAACTGAAGCTACCCTAAATGCTCAACGAATACACAACCGGCCAATGATAAATCAAGAAAAAGAGCTGCGCAGGCGAGTGTTAGTGAAACCCTAACATTTGCCCTTCGGCCATATATGTTTCTTCATATGTATTTTCACAACCGTCAATTCAGATTAGAAGCAACGGCGATCAAAGTAGAACTTCCTTCTCGAATGATGACAAGGCGATACACTCTCCGTACAAAATAAGTTAAAATGTTTGGCATACACAAGAAAGGGGACGATACATGCGTTTCTCTTCAGATAACACGTCCGGATGATGGACGGTAAAACCACAGTACCTGAGTAAGCGACCAATGCATGCTTCGCGCAATTACCCCCTCCCAGAAGAGCGTCCACGCTATGCGAAAATAAAAGGGCAGTCCAAATAAAAAAACTAGTGCCCTTCCACTCTGTGAAGAAGGATGACCTGCAAAGATAGACGTAGTCCACGGATTGTACGAAACAAAACACGTTATCGTAATTTTCGATGAAGCATACTTCGTAGCCAATTAGCTGAATGAACCTCTGAAAGATCCAAGCTTTGTTCTCTCACATATACAGGGAGCTGCCTGTGTCCCTCCCGCGTCGTAAGTATCTTACTGTTTGAGTCCGGCGGGGGTAAGACTGTTGCCGCAACTGTCGGAATAACTTTAAAGAATGACGTCATTTCACGTCTCAGCCAATCGAGTTCCCTGAAGTGCCGCTTTTTTACGTCCATAGAATACGATACGTCTCTTCGTCGGTAGCGTGAACACAGCCTAACACAAACCCAATCCGCTCTACCACTACGGACTCCGGACAGCTCCCATTGGTTCACTTAACGTCCACGTTTAAACGCCATTATTACGGGCATGAAACCTATAGCTGCACGTGCACTCCCCTTCTCCTCCCTTTAGCAATTTCCCTCTACAAACCTGCGCATGCCTAAACGGGCAACCGTTCACGTGCGCGTGCTTCGAAGTGACAGACGCAGTCGAAAATATACCCTGAAAGCCCTGTGAAGAAGCGATATTGGCCACCGCCGGCTTGCCAAGCGGGAGAGTTGCTGTTCTTCCGGGAGGGATTCGCTGCCAGTAGACGAGCTGAACTTGAGGCGATAACGGCGGCGCCAGCTGCTTTCCGTTGTTTTTGCGCCCATTCGCGCTTGTGTTCCGGCCAATGCTTCAATTCTTGCACTTCTTCCTCCAAACAAATGACATGCATCTATCCCATAAAGATTTGAAACCTGGAAGCCTTTGAGATCTCTTATTGCGTACAAACATGTGGCTGTCCGTTTTACTTCCCCTCGTATGCATTTCAATTTTGTGTAAGATGTGTGTGTAGCACTTCAACTCACACCCGAAAGACTTGATTAGGGAGGACAGCCGACTAGGCGCATTGAGCCATGTAATTTCGACATCTCAATCTCCCACCAGCACAACCGGCATTTCATGGGTAGCGGGATCGGGCCTAGCTGTGTGTGCACGCTCCCCCCCCCCCCTTTTCTATCCGCAATCCGTGCACGCCTAAACCGACAACTGGTGATGGCGCACACTTAGGCGTGAAAGACGTAGGCGAAAATGTCTCCCGGAAGGCCTACCAAGCTGAAAATATGGGCTCAAGCCGCCGTTCCAACTGGGGAAGTTCATCTGCTACCGGGGGATTCGCAGCTACTTGGTGAAGTGGAATTTTTGGCGTAAACGTCGACGGCGGGTTTTGGCAGCTTTAGTGGGCACCCTTTCGGCGGCCGTTACCTGGCCTTCGCCTGAGTGCCATCTGTTAATGTACGCATAACCGAGTTAGCGAACGCAGCAGCGACGAAAGAAACAAAACGGAGATGAGCGTCTAGCGAAGGGTGAGGTGGAGTACGACGCGTGCGGCTACGGCGTCATCTGTGTCACTGCCTTTCCTTCACATGTCTCATGCGTCACCACCAATGAGCGCCCTCCCCTGACACTTTTCGTAGACGTTGTTCCGTTCTCCGCAATCCGAACCACTTGATGATTGCGCGGGAGGTTGAAACACGATATGCAGCAATGTGTTCGCTGCTTCCTTGGGCTGGGCTAATCCTAACCACGTGACATTTGCGCGGGAGTTTCAAACACTATTTGCAACAGGCTGGCAGTGCAGCGGCGGCGCACAGCGAGGTGGCAGGAAAGCAGGACACACCGCCGTGGGTTCGCTGATCACGCGAACACTTGCTGAGACGCAGGAGAAATACGCCGTGACAGTGAAGACTGCACCTCACGCTGCACACAAATTTTCTATTAGGGAGCGTAGTAGACGTCAGCGCATTTTTTTGCGCCCATCCGTGCTTCTGTATATTTGTCGCTGTCACCTGATCACCCCACTACCGCCGTTAGCTGCCGTCTGCGCAACTTGCCAGAGAGACATTGGTATAGGCGATGGGAAACATATTTGTGAAAGAGGTGGCAGCGGTGATGAGGAGGAGCCCCGGAGCGGCGCTAAGTAAATTGATGACACCGGGATGAAAACGGGGGGGTTAGACATATACTGTTTTGCAGTAAAAGGCTGTAGTCGGGTGTAGTAAGGCTTGAGGCGAACTACGTGAACGAAATCGTCCCGCGGGCGTACTCTTAATATGAAGTGTCACCGTCGTAGACAATAGATGCACCCTATCGATTGGCATTCTCACATTTCTACCCGCCACTTTAACGTTCACCGTATAGCAAGGATGGCTACTGTTACAGGCTATATGTTATGCAGCACAAGTTCGTCCTCAGCCTTCATAGTGTCTAGGGCGTCACCCATGGCCCGCACCGCACACGATGAGGCAGCCTTCCAAACCCTCGACAGATTTCTTATCCGCTCGCATAGGTGGCTTTCGTATTTCTGGAATGGGCAGGAGCTTCCGTCCAGCAGCGGAAACATTTGGGCGCTTCAGTGGGGTGTTCCGTTCCGTCAGCCGCTGCTGCTGGCTTGCCTGAAGCTCTAGCTGCGGGCTCGCATGGTACATGTGGCGAACATCGTGCACGTCCTCCGGTTGCCTCGTAGCTGGTTCAAACCTTTTAGTCCCGACCCGAGATAGTTCAACACTTCATCACCTTGAGCTCATACAGTTCATCTGGCGCTATTAAAGCAGCCTTCTCGTGGCCTCTCTCGTGCACATCACTTTCCCACTACCGCGTTGTGTGGTTTACGGACGGGAAGTAGTTTACGTAGCAAATCTGGTCGAAGGGGTATTTGTTGGTGGGTGAGAGACAGAGAGAAAAAAACAACTTTCGCTGAGCCCATTTCAGGTGACGCTCGCAGGCGTCAGACGGGGTGGAACTCTATTCACAAGTCCCATACGGGTCCAATAGCTCCTGGCCCCTGGACGCGAGCTCTTGCTGCGGCGACAGGTCGGGGCTGGACATCAAGATGTTCCATCGCTCGGGTAGGGGGGTAAGGAGAAGGGAAGGGGGTGGGAAGGTAAAGGATTCTTGAGCTGAATACACACTGCCAGTATGTGCGGCAGGGTGCCTTCAGTCTTTTTGCAAAACGGGCAGATGGGGTCGTGTTCTGCCGGGAACATCTTGTGCAATAAAGCTGGGTGCGCCAGTGACCCCGCTTGTGCGCGGCGCACTATGGTTTGTTGCTTGCGGTAGAGTTGCTGGGCCGGCACGGGAAGCCTGCACCTGGCGCTCCTGTACAACCGGGTAATCTCGCGGTAGCTCGTAATTGGGTGCGGTAGCTCCGACAGGTCCTCGGGCTGGTCTGCTAGTTCGCGGGCGTAGTGGTCGGCGAGGGCGTTGCCTTCCACTGTCGAGTGTGCCGGAACCCACACGAGCTATACGGCTCGTCCCGGTGGGCTGCGCTTTGCGAGAATTGCTCGGGCCGCGTTGCAGACGATCCCCTTGCGGTAGTTGCCGTAAGCCGTCTTGGAGTATGTGACGATCGCATGCACGTCTTTGTGCGTGAGGGCGAAAGCGATGGCCACCTCTTCTGCTTGGCTGGCGTCTGTCGTCCGTAGCGACGCGGCTACACGTCCTTTTTTGTGAATTTGTTCCTACAAGGGCAGTCCAATTAAAACCTTGACGAGCGTCTTTTTCAATCTCGGCCAAAACAGGAGCAGCCCAAGCGACTTTTCTAGCGTTGCATGATATCGTAACTCAGCATATCAACTTGAGTCCGGATAGCCCCATGCTCCTGTGAGTGCACGCGTTAAGGTAACTAGCACATCGGCCGAGCACACTCTGCGGTTATAATGCGGTGCTTCGCTAGAAATGTGTGACGTAGCTTCTACGTTTACTAAAAGCAGTCGCTGTAGCAGTGTCGAAAGCCCACATGTTTTCCTGTTCTTGTGAGACCGCCAGGTTCACGTAGGAGATACAGCACATTTCAAGCGGTATCAGACGCACCCTTGAAGTACGCAAGAGTGATTACATCAGATTACATCACTTTCTTCATGACTTTCTTCGAATGCTGCAAACGAATCGGTCTTGCTTATGTTCTGATATGCCTCGTTGAAACTGGCCATCAGAACACGATATTTTCTTTGTCTTAAAACTTACTACTTATAGTGACGTAGAGACGATGCTTGAGAAAAAAGCTGTGGTAACTCTCGCGACAGCTTCGGTATCATGAGCCCGGTTGAGAGCAGACAGCGACCATCAGGCTTGCACGGGGAGGCATAGTGACCAGCGATCTACCCTACTGGGAAGAAAAGGTTCCATTTCTAGGCTGCAAGTTTCCCAGGAATTTCCTGGAAATATTTGTGCATTTTATTTTTGCAGCTGACAGATGTTTACGTGTATTTCTAATCGGTTTTGGGTGCCATGCAGCGCCACCTAAGTTTACTTTGCATAGCCTTCCGGGCCGAGACGCCGTTTCAAGAATTAGGGATCAGTGTGCTATGTTTCATTGATTTTTTAATAGGCCTGTGTTAGGACTTTACCAAAGTGATTTAGTTTTTTACATTTAGGCTCAGCGTCCAATATACTGGCGCTATTTCTTATAGTGATGATTGATGGGTGTTTGTGCACAAGGCCGGCTAGGCTAAGAGCGCCAAACAAAATTGGTCACCACAAAAAAGTAGGTGTTACAAAGTGAAAGCCAGACGAATGGTTAAATCAATAAAGGGCAATGGTGATGGCTGGTGTATAGAGACAGTTTTGATTATGCATAATACGAAATGAGGTTCAAACACTTAACATGTGACAAATACTTAAAACCCTTTTCACAGAAACCATGGCATCGTCACACAAAAACACCGATGGGTGTAGCAGAATGTGTTCTCTGTAGATTTCTCTGAAGTGTTTGTGTCGTATTGTTTTGAGTGCCTTTAATGTGGTTGGGATGTGCACTCCAGATAGGCCCTCCCCGCACCTGCTACACACGGGTATAGGAGGCCCTGTGAGCAGGTGTGAGTGCGTCGCATGTGTGTGGCCTATCCGTAACCTCGCCAAGGCGACTTCCGTGTGTTTGTTTCGTGTGTCCGTGGTGTATGGTCCCAAGTCTAGTTTTATTAAGAATAACTTGTTGTCTGTCCATGTATTCCAGTCTGCATGTCATGTATTGTGAACGTGCTTTTTGATGTTTGGCTTGAGGTCAGTGTAGGGTACTGTTGGTATGTGCAGTGTATTTGTAAGTACAGCAGCAGCGGCCTTCTGATCCGCGGTCTCATTACCGGCTATCCCAGAGTGGCCGGGCACCCAACACACAGTTAGTTAACGATTCCAGGCATATGCAGAAATAATGGGCTTTAGAGCGAGATTGATGACATGGTTTTTGGATTACTTTGTGGATGACAAAGCTTGCACCACACTAAACGGATAGGTATATATTATACTTGTGCACATTAGGTTCAAATATATTTATTATTTTACTTTATTTGAACATTTTTTTGTTTATTTTCTGGTGCAAGGGCAATGAAAGCCAAAGAGTGCCAACACAATGGTTGTGTCGTTTGTGGTGTAAAATTTTAGGTCCACTAAAAATGCGATAGGTTACTGCGGGGTGTATAGAGCCCCTTATTTTAAAATAAACTCTGGAGGGGGCCAGATAATTATGACGTAAGATTAAAGAGTGAATGTTCAATCAAAGCTATCCTACTGAGGGGCTTTCTTGTCATTTGTGGTACCAGATGCCTTTTAAAAATACAATGTATCCAAAGTAAGCAAAGAGACGTTTACCAGGAATGACGGGTTTATCGCCTAAAAAGAATGATAAATGAACTGGAATCATTTGAGTGTAGAGTTCCCGGAAATGCTTCTTTCTCGTACTGTGGAAGTGCGGACATTCAACGAGAGCACGCATTACTGACAGACGATGTCCACAACTGTTGCATCGCGGCGGTGGAGCTCCATTTAAAAGATGGAAGTGGGTGGCATATGTATGACTTATGCGTAGTCTGCACATGTACACTTCTGTATTTCTGTGATGTTTTTCTGTATAGCCGCTGCCGATTTGGGGTTTTATAGTGTGGAGTTTGTTTTCTGTCTGTGTGTCCCAGTGTTGCTGCCAGCGTTTTCGTAGTGCGTTACGATTGAGCGGTTTTATGTCGAGATAGGACAACTGAGGGACATCGATTTCACAGCGGAGTGCTGCTGCGGCGGCGCTCTGGTCAGCGAGCTCATTGCCAGGAATTCCGCAGTGCCCAGACACCCAGCATACTATTATCGTCTGTTTTAGAGCATACCCTGACCTTATTTCTTTATTGGCCTTGGTCAATATCTCATTTCTACTTTTTTTGCGTGAGCGTAACGCTGTTACAACACTTAAGGAATCTGTGAATATAATAGATTGTTGTGTTTTCGTTTGTGTTGTGTTCCAGTGTTATTAAAATAGCATGTGCCTCTGCCGTAAATGTACTTGTGTTCATGCTTAGCGTTCTTGTGCTGGAAAAGTGGGACCATGTGCCGCACATGCCACTGCAGTGAAAGACTAAATTTAAAAAACTAAATCAATTTGGTAAAGTCCTAACACAAGCCTATTAAAAAAATCAATTCAACATAGCACACTGATTCGTAGGCATCGGTATTTTATTTTAACATACTGCAGCGCCTGTGGGGCTATAGCGGGAGTGGGGAGAATGTGGAACTTCTTGTGCATGCACGCGTGTACAGCAGTCGTACATAAAACCATAGTAATAAAAAAGGTATACAGAGATATTCTCGCGTAACATAAACAAGATATTGTCGCGTACTATAAACACGCAGATGCTGAGCCTGGGGTTCTTGAAGGAGACGACCAGGTCAGTACAAGCAGCCGGAGCCTTTTTAGTGGGATGGCTCGAGCACAGGGTTCCAAGCGCGAGCGCCAGAGCTCTGAATGACATTGTTGAGAGAGCACGCGCACTGAACCACTTGTTCGTCCTCACAGTCGTCTCTTGGCGCTGATGAAACACGTGACATTTACCCCCTCTTCCAAAGGAAGCATCGTCCCTATGCTTGTGTGGACATACCGACAACCGGCGCGGGTGTGTTATATCCTTGAAGAATTAGGTTTCATGCGCACCACGTGCACTACGTCCGGGCGCAAGCGACGCCGTCTCGTTGAAGTGCAGCCTTCGGGAATCACGGTGTACGTGAAATCGTTAAGTTGTTGAAGGACAGCCCTCGACGTCTTATTGGGGTCACACCCATACACGTTCATCTGGTTCGAAAGCAGCGTGCCTGTGGCAGGCGTTGTAGTGGAGAGAATCCTGCAGCTGCTGTTTTGTGATTCGGTGGTACACTCTTTGGCTTTCTGGATCAAACTCTGGACGTCCTCGTCGTCGTCGCCGTCATCGTGAGGCAGCATTGCATCAAGCATGGTTTCCGCCTCGCGTCCATGGACAAGTGCAAACAGTGCCATGCGCGTTGTTTCTTGCCGGGCGGTATTATAAGCAAATGTCACATAAGGAAGAATTTTGTCCCAGCATTTGTGTTCCACATCAACGTACATGCTCAGCATGTCAGCAAGGGTTTTGTTCAACCACTCGGTCAGGCCGTTCTTTTGCGGGTGGTAAGCGGTTGATTGCCGCCGGGAGGTACCTGTGAGGTTCGTTATGGCGCGTACAAGGTCGGCATTAAACGTGGCTCCCCTGTCTGCAATAAGAATCGACGGGGCGCCGTGGCGCAGAACGATGTTTTCAATGGAAAACTGGGCCACCGAGAGTGCTGTGCAGCGCTGAAGCGCTTTCGTTTCTGCGTACCGCGGTAAATAGTAGGTAGCGACAATTATCCACTTGTTGCCTGCGTGGGAGGTTGGAAAGGGTTCCAAGAAATCCATGCCTATCTGCTCAAATGGTCTTTTCGGTACTTGAACCGGCTGCAGTAATCCAGCTGGTCGGCCCTGCGGAGTCTTGCGTCGTTGGCATTCACGGCACGTCTGTATGTACTGCTTCACGGTGGCGGCAAGGTTCGGCCAGTAATAATTCTGTTTTATCCTGGACGTCGTCCGAGCGTAACCCAGGTGGCCAGCCGCTGGGTCGTCGTGGCACGCCCGTAGTATTTCAGTTTGAAGACACGCGGGGACAACTAGGAGGTAGTCCCTTACGCAAGGAGCATTGTTTCGCTTGTAAAGGATGTTGTTGCGCAAGCAGAAGAACTTCCACCCGCGTGCGAAGGGCCTCGGAACGTTGCTATTCCGGCCTTGTAAGAAGTCTAAAAGGGGCGCAACTCCTCGTCCTCCATCTGTTGCTGAGACAAGATGGCAGCGTCCAGCGCAACGAGGAAGGCCGGTTCGTCATCATCATCTTCATTGTCGGCGTGCTCGACTGGCGCTCGTGAAAGGAAGTCAGCGTCAGAGTGTTGCTTTCCGGACTTATAAATCACCGTTATGTCGAACTCCTGAAGTCGGAGGCACCAGCGAGCTAAACGTCCCGTGGGGTTCTTTAAATTGGCCATCCAACACAGGGAGTGGTGGTCGCTTACTACTTGGAAAGGGCGGTCGTAGAGGTAGGATCGAAATTTTATGACCGCCCATACAACGGCCAGACATTCTTTTTCTGTTGCCGAATAGTTGGTAGTCGCCCGAGAAAGGTTTCGTCTTGCATACGCGACTACTCTGTCCGCACCGTCTCGCGACTGTACAAGTACAGCTCCAAGAGCGACGTTACTAGCGTCTGTATGGAACTTGGTCGCAGCTTCGTCGTCAAAGTAGGCGAGAACCGGCGGCATTTGTAAGCGAAACCTGAGTTCTTCGAAAGCAGCCTGGTGCTTCCAGTCCAATGGAAGGTGACATCATTACGGGTGAAGGATGTTAACGGGGCCGCCATGTTTGAGAAGTTTTCTATAAACCTCCGGTAATAGGAACAAAGGCCTAGAAATCGTCGAACAGCCTTTTTGTCCGCAGAGGTCGGGAATTTGGTCACCGCTGCTGTCTTCTCACGATCGGGTTTGACAACGGCCTGGCTGACAACATGGCCCAAGAAAATTAGCTCCTGTTATCCAAAATTACATTTTTTCCGCTTTCAGCTTGAGACCGGCCGATCGAATGGCGTGAAGAACGGTAGATAGCCGTTGCAAATATTCCTCAAATGTGGGTGCAAACACGATAACATCGTCGAGATAAACCAAGCACGTCTGCAACTTCAAGTCAGATAAAACAGTGTCCGTCATCCTTTGAAATGTGGCAGGTGCGGAACACAGCCCAAAAGGGAAAACCTTAAACTCACAAAGGCCATTCGGTGTTATAAAGGCGATCTCTCTCGCGGTCACGCTTATCAACCTCGATTTGCCAATACCCACTTTTCAAATCCATCGATGAAAAGTAACGGGCATGACGAAGCCTGTCGAGGGAATCGTCTTTCCCAGGCAGCGGGTACAGGTCCTTTTTTGTGACTTGGTTCAGCTTCCTGTAATATACGCAGAATCGCAATGTCCTTGTCTTTCTTTCTTACAAAACCACGGGGGACGCCCAAGGACTCCGAGATGGCTGGATAACGTCGCCTGGCTACATCTGTTCAACTTGGCTTAGGATGGCGTCGCGCTTATTGGTAGATACACGATACGGGTTTCGGCGAATAGGTCTCACAGCATCGGCCGTAATGATGCGATGCTTCGTCAGTGGTGTTCGGCGCACAGCAGACGATGATGAAAAACAGCCTTTAAACCTCATTAGCAACTCACGAAGGGCTCGCTGCTCCGCGTGAGGTAAGCTCGAATTGATGTCAAGGATAGGATCGGGAGCGCCTTCTCCAGGTTCAGTGCCTTCTAATACAAAACAGTCATCGTTGCCCCCGATTTCCTCGAAGTAAGCAACGATGGCACCCTTAGCGACGTGGCGGCGTTCCTTGCCAAAATTGGTCAGCAATAATGCCGCACGGCCCTCGGTGAGGTGCAGCACACCTCGAGTAACTGCGATGTAGTGATTCAGCAACAGGGCGTCCAGACGCTCGGTGATACCATTGACGGTACAGCGAACATCACACATCACAGAAACTATCCTGCAAGACCGCGGCGGCACGTTCACATCATCGTCGATAACACGCAACGGCGCACGCCGTACTCCATGTTCTGGGCGGCGATTGCTCGCGGCGAACTTAATGGAGCGCTCCCCAACGTCGATGAAAGGGTTGTGCTCACTTAAGAAGTCCATTCCTAGAATTAAATCTTTGCAGCACTCCGGGAGGACGACAAAACGTGCAACGAACTCGGAGTCGCCGATACCAATCCTGGCGGTACATTTGCCCACAGGCGTCATTAGGTGACCACCAGCCGATCTAATCTGGAGCCCGAACCACGGTGTCTTTACTTTTCTTCGGCGATCAGCGAGTGTTTCGCTGATTACGGAGTAGTCCGCACCAGTGTCGACTAAACCAGTTAATTAGTGCCCGTTTATGAACATTACAATGTCCGCGCTGCCAATTTCACCGATACTTATTCTACTCGCCGTGCGATCAGACGGCGACGTCATGGCTCCCGTCGGCGGAATAGTCGGTGCTGTCGGCAAGGTCGCGTGTTCTGCTGGGGAAGCTGCGTGTTCAGTCGACGAGGTCATCGTTTGTCGTATCGGCGAGGTCGTGTCTTCGGTCGGTGGCGTAGTTGGTTCTCGAAGGTCTTGCAAAGGCCTGCCGGTAGCAACCTTGCCTCCTGAGGTTGCGGCGGTTAGTTTCCCCGCCCACGGCTAGGGGATCTTCCACGCGGCGGTCCTCGGGGGTCTCGACGGTCAGGTGACGAGCCGCTAGATGGTGACTGTGAACGTCGGAGGATCGGCGGGGGAAGGTGACTGCGAACGTAGGAGAATCGGCGCGGGACTTTGTCTGGCAGTAAGGTAATCTTTGATTTCCGCAGGTGTTTGGTAAAAGCGAGGTCGTGAGGCGGCGGGTGAAAATCCACGAAGCCCAATTTCACGGTATGGGCAACGGCGGTAAACGTGGCCTGCTTAGCCACAATGATAGCACAGTGGCTGGTTGTTGTCATCGCTCCAAACGTCCATGTTGCGCACCTGCGTTCCATGCGAACTCTGTTGTTGGGACCGAGAGTACGTGGCGGAATCTGCACTCTGGAGTCGGGGGTCGGTTCGAGGCACCAGGGGCGGCAGTGGCGTGTGTGCGATGGGCAGCTGGCGACGTTGAGCTGTTACATAACTCGCCCGTTGCGGCTGTACCTGCTGCTCCGCGATCGAAAGCGCTTCTCTGATCTCTTGGCGAACCACATCAGCAACCGAGGCAGGTGCACGTTACAGCCCGCCAATGCCACTCAATTGCAGCTCTCCTCGCACAATTGAGTGGATGATGTCTCTAAGAGTTGTATCATTGGCCATACTTGTTAGGGCGCCAGCAGTACCGGACGAAGTGCCGTTCACGCGATTGAATGGCCGGCATCTTTCTTGCAGGGCTCGCTCGATGGCTGTTGAAATGTCACGTGTTGCATCGGCGCCAATAGACGACTCTGAGGACGAAGAAGTGGTTTTGTGCGCGTGCTCTCTCACCATTGTCATTCAGAGCTCTGGCGCTCGCGCTTGGAACTCTGTGCTCGAGCTATCCCACTAAAAAGGCTCCGGCTGCTTGTACTGACCCGGTCCTCTCCTTCAAGGACCCCGGCTCAGCATCTGCGTGTTTATAATACGCGACACTGGTGGCGGTGCGGGGTACGACAACACCATGCAAAGGACCCCTTCGGCCAGTCCGGAACGGCCTCGCCCGGTCCACACACCTGTCCATCGGGCTAGCCGTCGCAAACGTGGACTGTCTCCAGAGTACGGTCGCCTTGACTTGACGGCACCTAGACGTCAGGCTTCGGAACCTCAAGTAATGGCGCAAGCACTTACTCCCCAGGTAACTCTCCAACAGCCATGTACCCTAGCCATCTTTCAGGGTGAGGTGTTTGAGGACTTCGAGTACTGACTGGAGCAGTTTGAGCGGGTCGCATCGTTCAACCAGTCGGAAGCTCGCCAAGCGCTGCGCGAGGACTATTACGCGCTCGAACATGGTGCAAGGACGGGGTTCGAGAACCGCGAGGTGAGGTTGTATACGTGGGAAGAATTCGGGCAGGAGCTTCTGGAAAGTTTCGCTACCACAGACCATCGGGACCTTGCACAGCGGCCGTTGGAGTCGCGGATCCAGAAACCCGATCAAATACGTGACAAGATGCTATTTGTACAACATTTAAACAACATTTTTTACGCATGTTCAATACCATAGTCGAAGTAGCCTTGGCATGTCAACATCGAAAGCGGGCATATATTAGATGTAGACCTGGCGGAAATCAAGAAAATACAATATGCGTCTAAAGGAAAATAAGAACAAACCATTGGTTAGTTCTCTTGACCTTGGAGGGAACGTACGAGGGAATTTGATGGGAGGGAACGTACGTGGCCTGTCAGAGAATTTCTGTCCTATTGTGCGCAGAATTAAACTTAATTTAAATGTGCCAGTGCGTGGGTGCTAAGGGGAAACCTTCACGTGATGATTTCCTGTTGTTGTTGGCAGCTTAGCTAGCAATACATAGTCAGCAGATGACAAGCGACGCCGCGAGCGAATGATCCGGTGGAAAAAATTCCCTGATTTTATGCGTCGGCCCGCAGAAAGGTCGGTTAGTTTCAAGTATGGAAGGGCCGAAGTTAGTGAAACGTTGCGGTCATATCGGCAGCAGATAAATCATACGGCTTTCTTTCGTATGGCGCAAAGGTGTCCTGAAATACCTTCCGCTGATGCATGGATGTACATGTAACCAAATAAAGCAATGTATTAGCAATATCCTCCCGCAAGAATTTTGTTAAAGCGATGAGTATTAGCTGAGAAATCGTAAATCAGAAACCACGCGTTATTGTCGCGCCGCATTTCCTCCTCCTTTGAACTGTTGAAAGCGCGCGAGCATTCCCTTCCATGATGCTGTGCTCCTCAGCGGCGACGTACTTCTGCTGAAGGCTGGAAAACGCACGAAAGACCTGGCCGCATGTGTGCGGCTTGGCCTTGCCCTTTCGCGGTATACGTTGCTGCAGTTGACATCGGCGGGACGTGACGTTTTATTGTCGCCGAACTCGCAGTAGCCGCACGGGGATGATCGTGCGCTCCTTCCCTTTGATGCACCTTCCCAGCACTTCAATCATGTCCCCAGTTCAGCTTGAGGCGACCCGTGGTGGAGAGCGGCAACGTTGGCAAAACATGCTCCACCGCGGCTCTGAGCTTTCTAGCGCTGGCGCGAGTACCTTTTTGACTATTTCAAACATAGAGGTTCGGTTGCCTTGGCAAAAAGGCGCAAACCGCCCTCGAAGTTTAGTTGCGGTTGCGTGAGCCCGGTTCCGCTTGGGGCCCAATCTTGCGACATGTGGGCACAGCAGGCGTAGCACTCAGTCCCATTGGGAAGTGCGCGATGCGTTTGGCATTGTAAAAATACAGGAGGCGATGGTGTTTGTGTTGTGGACGCGTTTGTTTCGCGATGAAATGCGGGTCTCGCGATGACATGCGGCGTCTGCGGGTGGATAGTGCTTCCCAAGGTTTGGATTATCTTTCTCAAGCGACGTACGACTCAACCTCGCATGGGGTATGCACAGTTTGCGTGGCTAAAAGCCTTGTCGGTTTGCGCGCCAGAGTTAAGTGAGTTGCTGTTCGTCCCCGCGAACCGCGCGCGCGGTGAGTGCCGAACTTGCGACGGGTAGGAGGATGCAACCGATGGTCTGTCAATCGCGGTTCTGACTTGCAACGCATGTTGTAGTGTTGTGTTCGTTTGAAACGTATCTCTGGATTGTTCTGAAGTTGAATGAAATGTATGCGTCAAACCCGGGCATTCGGCTCAGGGCGTTCTCTGCGATTGCACGAAAGAAGTTCCACGGGGCTTCAACACTTTCTTTAGGAACATATTTAGGTAAGAGAATATCCGTGTCGTGTTATGGCCGTGTTGCATTCAATACAAACGGTTGAGCGTTTGTTTACACTTTTTAGATAGTCGTAAAATGCCCAAGCACTCCGGCACTCCGCTGGCAGATCAGCAGGCGAGCCGACGCTGAGAAGACGACACATCTCTTTGCCGGAAGTGCATAAAAAAGCCGCCCAATAGCAGGATGTCTACCTCATGGCGAACATCTGGGAATTGGTGACGTAGACATGTAAAAATGGCGGCGTCCAAAAACGCGCGGGGAAGGGTGAGAAAAGAGCGACAAACTTTGCAACAAAAGTGTGAGCTTTCCGCTGCGCGTAAAAGAGTAATACTTGGCACAGATGACACTGACGGTCCAGTCTGACGATTGCGCTAATTCATTTAGTGTGCTGAAAACGCCTTTTAGGGCCCCTTTAATTGCGGTTGATATCACATTGTTTGTGCGGCTTCCACACCACAAAGGTGTAGTGAAGTATCGGGCCCATTTGTGTTTGGTACATGAGTAGCATTGTGTCTTGTGGGGCTTTGGTAAGTGTACGTTTCAGATAACCAAGTTTATTTTTAGCTTTAGCCGAGATGTAATCGATATGCTTAGACCAAGATAAGGTATCTGTAATGTAAACGCTAAGATATTTAAAATGCGCAACCGTTTGCACTTAAATATTAGCTGAAGACTATAAGAAATTGAACGGGGATGCAATAATAGCTGTAATGGACTTGTGCCGTCCATTGTGCACTTGTGCCGTCACAAGGGCTGTTCATCTAGAGCTCGTGGAAGACCAAACAAAAAACTTCATCTGCGCCTTGCGGAGGTTCGTGTCCCGACGGGAGTTGTGTAAAACCATCTACAGCGACAACGCACGAAGTTTTGTGCGGGCTTTGAAAGAGCTTCAAAGGTTATGGAAAGCTATCAGACACCCCGATGTCCTTACATTTTTTACGACGTTTAGAATACACTGGAAATTTATCTGCCCAAGTTCTCCTTGGTGGGGTGGTTTCTACGAGTGACTGATCCGATCTATCAAGATGTGCTTAAAGCAAATGTTGGGCAGGCGTCTAGTATGTTACACGGAATTGGATACACTTTTAACCGAAGTGGAGGCCCCTGACCTAGATATTTAACGGCGTAAACGAACAGTGCCACCGCTTCTTTGTCACATGAACCTGATGATGATGCAGCGTCGTCTGCTACCGCGTAGACGAGGAAGAAGTTAGAAGTTCCAACATTCTCCCCCGCCGACAGATGACGTAAGTTGGCCAGAGTAGAACGGTTTTTGCTGAGCGGAGCTATTGACTATATACTTCGGCAGACAAAGCGTCGTCGAATGTCCCTGTTACTAATCGAGGAGTGGTATCCGGAACCGGTTGAGAACTTGGGTCAGGATATCTCGTACTCCCCCATGGTGGACCTGTGCGGGGGCGTGCTGGATCACAGGCGATGTTAAGTTCTTTCTTTGTTCCTTCTTTCAGGTGGGCACCAGTCGTTGCGGTGTACTTCCTCTCGAGATCGACACTTTTTCGTAGTTTTTTCGTTGAACTGTGGAGCCGCACCGTCGCAGCATCAAGGTTATACCCTAGGTCAAGGCTTGGTTTCCACGGGAAAACCCCTTCTCGCTCGTTCGTCTGTTCCAATGCTTTTTCAAGCTTTGTCCTCACCAGTTCAGTCTCTGAGTTTTGTGCGGCCTTGCCTTTTACGCCGATGTTTCCAAAGGTCGAGTAACGGTTCAGAGACTTCGAATCCTTGTTGTCTTCCACACCTGCTCGGAGCACGATAGCGTTGGCACAGTGCATAACGCTTTCTCCTAATGGCAAAGGTCCCTGAACAGTCCAGCCTAGCAAGGTTTCGACGGCTTTGAGCGTAGTGTTCACTTCCTTTACGTTGCCTGTCACAAGATCCCAGTAGTGATCGCATCCAATCATTATCGATATTTTGGTTTCGCAGTATTGTTGTGCGCAGATTGCCCGAGCGTCCAAGTGCATTCCTTCCATTGTCTTGATGACTTGGTAGTTTGGTGTGGGAATATGGTCGTTGCATATTTTGTCGATTTCAAGCGCTTCAATCGGCACAGGCTTTTCTGTCACTGCGGCAACGACGAAGGCCCGCACTTTTCTGATGGTTCTTTTCGTTTTCTGCCCTCCGGAAACCTCCACAGTCAAACATTCCTCTCCTAAAAACTCGCATCCTAGTTTCTTCGAAGCTTCTGCGGTGATGAAACTCCGTTGGCTTCCGCCATCGAAAAGAATTCGGTCGTGTCCCGAGGATGCGGAGCCCGCGACTGTTGCTGTCAAAGTTTGGAGGAGGACCGTGGGGCCAGTTTGCCGAGAAACCAGGCTGACTGGTGTAAAAGCAACGTTGCGGCTGCTCAGGGCGTCTGCCGTGCACATGGTGGTTGCATGCTTTCGAGCACACTTGCCGCACCGTAGTCGACCTCGGCAGTCCTTGGACAAGTGGCCTTTCTTCAGACATCTGAAGCATCGACCTTCCTTGGCGAGCAGCTGCTTTTTCCGTGTGATGTTCCATTCATCAAAGTCGCAGACCTCTGAACGATGCTTTGTGGACTGGCAGAACAGGCATCGCTGAGTGTTCTTCGCTGAAGTGTGTAGAACCGACACGGTGTGCACGTCACAGTGTCGCTGCTGTCTAGGTTGCTCTTCTAGGTTCAGAGCGACGTCTGAGGTGCTTACTCCCGTAAGGTTCTCCACGGCTTCTTGACACTGGACTTGATGATCGATGAACTCGAGAAGCTGCTGAAGCTCTTGTTCGGGCTGTACCGTCTGGTTCTGTCGGTCCCTTATGGCTTGAGTTGAGGTGGATGCCGTTGTTGAAGGTGTCGGTGGGCTAAAGCGCTCGTGAAACTCCAGAACCATGTCGCAAGGCAGTACTCTGAGGAGGATCTCCCGTAGCATTAGGCAGTAATTACCAGTACTAATGCCAAGTGCCTTCAAACTTCGTACGTGTACTTGAACCTCGTCGTATAGCCGTCAAAGTTGATGCACGTTCGAAGACGACGAAACTGATTTTAAGTCCAGGAGGCCTCTGAGGTGATCTTGAATGATGAGCCTTTCGTCACCGAAGCGCTTCTTCCGGATGTCGATAGCGTCTTTGTAACACTCCTCGCTGGCCTGGAGTCCAGAGAGGGCCGATGCGGCAGCTCCGATCAGGAGGGTGTTGAAATAGTTAAATTTGTCTGCAGTGCTCAGTTCATCATCGTTATGCACTGCCGACACAAACTGCACCCAAAAGTGCTGCCAGTTTTTTTTGTTTCCGTCAAACTTTATGAGGTCAAGCTGAGGCAACTTAACCTTGCTGGGGATCGGTGTCTGGTAATTCGGCGGTCGCGTAGGTCTGGATGCCAGCGCATCTTGCAACCTGAAGCGCAGGGCCGCTGTCGTGTTCACGACCTTGTCCCCATATTTGCCCGCATCCGACGTCTCGCTTTCGAATAGGCTGTCTGGTGTCTCGTCAAATATGAGGTCGTCCTGTTTCTTTATCTGCTGGTGGAGCGCTTGGATTCGTTCAAGCAGAACGCTCACCTCGGACGCCAAAAGTCCAGGTTGCCCTCGCAGTGCCTCTTCCGCTTCGGTTATTATGCCGTCCAGTTGTAAGCGGAGGCTCTGGCGACGTCGTAGTAGCCGTTGCATAGCGGTCAGCTGGCAGCCGGGGTTTCTGGGGCCAAGGTCGCCGGCGCCGCGTCGGTTCAAAGGGCTTGCGCGGCTCCGGGCGTCGATGAGGTAGGCCTTGTCGCGAGATCCCGGGTTTCCGGCACCATGTAATGGACCTCGAGGTCCTCCGGCTGCCAAGCTGTCGATAGAGAGCGGAGAGAGCACGTCAGATGATAATGAGGGCTTTAATCGTACTGGAGCGCGTAAAGCGCCAGCGCGTGCCACCGCTTCTTTGTCACATGAAACTGATGATGATGCAGCGCCGTCTGCTACCGCGTAGGCGAGGAAGAAGTTCCAACAATAGCAAAAGACATGACTACCACTTAGCTAAAACAATGGTCATCTACCATAATTCACACCATGCGGAAAATGTTCATAATGACCCGGTTATTGCATCGTGCAGGACGTAATCATCCACACAAAAGCGAATGTCGTTAGCTAAGTCATTTGTGTATATTAGGAATATAATGGCCCCAGCACTGACCCCATACAAACACCCGATGACACAGTGGATAATGGTGATTCTGACCCATTACATTCGACAAATTGGGAGCGATTGGTGAGAAAGTTTGAGATCCAGTTAACGACTTTTGTGTTATTCGATATGATATGTAATTTGCAGATGAATTTTGCTTGGGGCACTGTATGTAAAGCTTTCGATAAATCAATAAATTTAGCATCGGTTTGGGTTACGAGATTAAGATTTTGAGTGATGTCATGTACAAGTTCGGTTAATTCGATTAGTGAAACCTCACCTGAACCGTAGTTGAACGTTAGACAAAAAAAATATGTTATTCATTCCTATATACTGCAATATGTGTTTGTAGATTATCTGCTCCAGCATTTTACACGAGTAAAGTATTAGTGATATGGGCCTGTAAATACTGAATAGTTGCTTGTCGCCGGATTTATATAATGCCAACACTTTAGCTATTTTCCATTAGCTAGGGACTGTACTTGTTACAAGTGATTTATTGAAGATAATAGTTAGATAGCGGCATCTCCATAAAAAGTAGCGTACTGAAACTATGCTAGGAATACCGTCATGTCTTTGGGATTTCTGCACGTTAAGGTTAGGTATACGATTTAGTACACCTGCATCACTGACCGTGACATCACGTATGGCTAGAGAAGGTTTAGGACTCGAAAACGGTGGAGAGTGGCCGTTATCTCTGCTGAACACTGAATGAAAGAACGTAATAAATGTGCTTGAGATTTTTACTGGATCACTTGTAGTTATGTTGGATATTTTAAATGAGTTAGATGCTGTGTTTTTGGGCAATATAGATGACTAAATTTTTGGGGGTTGCTAGTTAGCAAGCTATGTAGCTCCACTGAGAAAAAGAAATTCCTCGCACACTTTAATTGTTTTTAAATTCTTGCTTTGATTTTTCGAATGTGGCGACACAATGCGGGCGACTGGTGGATTTCGAACGCCTTGGTCTACGCACACGTCGTGACAACTGAATTTGCCCATTTACCCAAAGGTCATTCCCATTTTTCTTCTTAGTTTTGATGGCAACGAAAGCTTGCATACAAGATGTAACGAGGCTTTCGAAGGTGCTAACCAGCCAGTCAATATCGCTAATAATGCTAAGCTCCGAAAAAGATTCGAAGGGATCGGCTAAAGTGACAAATATTGAATGATCATCGGCGAAGTTAAAATCCGGAAAAAAGATTGATACAGGCGTATCTGGAACCGAGCACAGGAAGCAAACGAGTACTGTCCTGTGGTCCGAAATTTCATCGGCAACTTCACAGTCGTAGCCGCACAGTCGTAGCCATTTTCGTGGAGATTTCAACTAAGAAATACCAAATCTAGTCGTGCATTTAGTTGTGTATTTTCGGCTACTGTTTGGGAGAGCCCAAGTGACAATTTTATCTTTATTAGTTCGTATTTCACATTTGTCTCACGGCCAGGAGAGGTCAGAGAGTGCCAGGTTATTCTAGGAGCATTAAAATCGCCCATTGGGGCCAGGTTATGAAATTCCTTTATCCGCTCGTTCTTGAACTGGTTAAGGCTATGCCACACATCAATTTAAAAGCCCGGAGGGCGATGAAAAATGCTTTAAACAATTCAGTTACGGTTTATGTGAAGCTTACACCAGACCGACTTAATATCTGATGCACCCTGTATGATTGTGAATTTTAGATCGGAACGGATAAGCAGCGCAACGCATCCTCCCCTCCAAGTAGGCCGATCTGCACGCATCGCGACGTAGTTATAGGGAGTGAACTCATGATGAGAAATACCTGCGTGCAACCAGGTTTATATCATACCGACTCTGCGCGGCGAATTTGAAGAAATGAGGGTGATGTGGTCATGAAACCTATTGGTTATGCTTCGGACATTAAGATTTATTATGACTACGTTGGAGGTAGTATGTCCGCGCTGTGTGGGGAAATTGTAGCAGGTGTTACTGAACAGGAAGCAATACAAGCACCAGGCTGCGCCGGTGGTGATGGAATAAAGCTGCCCCCGTATGTTCTGTGCCTGTTGCTATAGGTGACAGGGGACCATACCTAGCCCACTAGTGACTTTGTCCAAGTGGTAGCGAACGTCATGAATGAATAAGTGATTAAAACGCACTTTTTCAGAACAGCCACTACTGCGAAAGCTTGCGGAAGCATCCCAGAATTTCTTTCGTATAACGCGCACTCTAAACGAGTAGTAATCAGTAATACTCAATGTGGATTCTTTGGGCTACGGAATATTTTTCAGTAGAGTTATTTTACACCACAAATCCAGAAACCTTATAATAACGGGGTGCGAGCGCCCTGGGCGTGTTTTACCAAGCCTTTGTAAGCCTTCGACAGGTGGGCATGCTATCTATAATTTCTCGGAGAATAACTGGGAAACTTCAACCGTAATGCTTTAACTGTTCTTATTACTGTCTTCTGGTAGACCGTGAAGAGTAATGTTATTGCATCTCCATCGATTTTTCAAGTCGTCTACTTTTAAAATTATTTTCCTTACGGTTTATCAGCTGACGTGATTTTAGAACGTATATTATCACCCGTGGGTTCACTGTTCTTTTCCAGTAATCTTGATTATAAGGCCGCAACACGAGCCTCACGTGTATCAAAGTGATAATTGAACTGTATCTTGATATCCGTTACATCGCCAGCGATTTGTTTTTGACTGGCAAGCAGATGCTCAAACAGCGTGGTTACGGTGGGGCTATTGGAGCTATCTTGCGCCTTCGGTTGTGCCGGTACTGTCTGCAGTGTGGGAGCATTGCCTGTTTTCGAGCGGGTTCGAGGGGATTTCTTCGGAGGACCTGGGTTTAGCTCGACATCACCACTCAATATCAGTCCGTTGAAATATTACAGTGCATTGGTGGGCAAAGAAGCAGATTTGGTGGGCAAAGAAGCAGCAGCAGAAATCCATCATCAGACCTGACGCGGTACGCAATGTTCAGATAACGTGCCTGCGTAAAAGATAAGAGCATGATCATGCTGCTGTTGCTGCTGCCACATTGGCCACTGGATGAGAGCGCCGTGGCCGGGACCTCTATACTGTCGCTTGTTGAAGTCACGTGTCTGCGGATCACGATGATTGGACAGTCCAAGTTGATGCCAACCAGACTGGGAGCTTGCAAGCCATCCGTGCTCACGCTGATGTACGCATCAGCTCCATCGCCAACGACAGCGACAGGACGGTAGCCACGCATTCGGCTGATAAGTGGTTCGCGTTCTCCGGAAAGGTCGACAGCAGCTGTTGTCCAGCGTGCTGTAGTAACGGGCATGGCGGCGCTGTTCATGGTCGCTCCGGCCAGGCAACTAAGAAGCCGCGTAAAAGATAGCAGCATGAGCATGCTGCTGTTGCTGCCGCCACATTGCTCACTTAAGGCTTGCAACAAGAAAAATGGCATGCGCCTCCGCCATATGAATACTGGTGTTTATATTCATGGTTCTACATAGATTAAAACTGGGACTGCGCGCACAACAGGACACGGTGGGGGATGTTTTGGATACATCGATGCAAAACTCTGTGCAGTGATATTTATCCCGTAAAAACAAGAACTGCTTCAGGACTGTGCTTCTTAGAACTCGATTTTTCTCGATTTATACAAATGACAAGTTGCGTAGCAGAGGCCGAACAAGACATGGGGATAAAAGAGGGTTACAGGACGTTTTACAGCTATCTGAAGATGAAACAGTAAGTTCAGACACCTTCTCTTTTAGCTGAGTGAGAAAAGAGCAGAGATAATTGGGTAATTTAAAAAGATGTGGGATGTAGAGGCATCATTATGACAGGTTTAAAAGGATGCTTATTCATTGATGAAACTTTAAAAGCGTTTAACAAGTCAACACAGGTTCGCTGGTTCGATAAGCACCAGTTGTCACACTCGGCATAAAGTCTCTGGACAGGGTTAGTACGGAATGCGCCACACGAAAGGCCAAGCCCCAAGTCCAGTACAGGGTCGAGAATTTAAGGGGCTGTTTTTGTTGCCGACCCATAGACCACACTCCCATAGTCCAGGCGAGAGAGTGAGAACAAACTTTTATTTTCCGCAGGACCTACGTCCAGGCCCTAATTTGATCCCACTAAACTGGAAAACTCGCCCAAAAGGAGTTGTTTGTCTGCACCTTAGTACTGGTGTGGCAGGTTTTTAAAAATGTTGATTGTTTTCAAGCATTTATGTTTCAACTGTTGGATGTGGGGAATGAATTTGAGTGTTTTATCAAGAACTAAACCTAAAAACGTGTGTTCCTTTTTTACAGAAATTGAGTTGCCTTGAAGTTTAACGTCAGGATCCGCATGGATCCCGCGCCTCTTTGAAAATTTGATGCAGCTACTTTTTGTGGCATTCAGTTTAAACGCATTTTGATCTGCCCAGCGAGCTAGACAAGATGGACTTGGCGTTCGCAAATGGGCAGATTACAGGATTGGAAAGATATCTGCACATCGGCTACATACATAAGCTAAGAGATTGTTCGAGGCAGTGCTTTGCCTGGCGAGTTCATCTTCACAATAAACAACAAAAAATGTGCAGCTCAATACTCCACCTTGAGGCACACCGTTTTTTTGTACATGAACTCTGGAAAGCGCAGGATCTACCCCCCACCCGGAATGTTTTGTTAGACAAGTAGCCTTCAAATGTCTCCATCATGTTTTCCGGATATTCCAAAAGATTTCAAGTCCATGAGGATGCCATAGCACCATGCCGTTTCATGTGCTTTTCTGTTGTCAAAATATATGGTCATGGAATACTGTTTGCGAACAAAGGCATTAAGGCCGCAAGTTCATCATTCGTGGATCACCCCACCCTGACGCCTGCCTGGCAATTCTCGAGAAGATCATTGTACTCAAAACGTACACCAGCCTTAAGGTAATAATATTCTCAAGAAGCTTGCACAGGCAGCTCGTCAGTGCGAGTGGACGATAACTTGCGGGTACGTGGGGTCCTTTTCCTCTTTAAGAAAGGCTACTACCATCGCTTCCCTCCAAAACATGGGAAGGCGCCCCGCAAGTCGTATCTCGTTGTATAAGTTGAGAAGTGTTTCAAGTGTGGCTGCATGTATGTGTTGTGTCATTGCGTATGTAGTTGTCTGCAACCGGAGCTCAAGGCTTACATGTGCGCACGGCAACCCTTAACTCATGAAGTGTAAATTGGACGTTTTAGGAAGATTTTGATTTGTCTTTGTCGTGTAAGGGCTTCCTTTCTACAGATCTTATGTGTTTCACGAAAGTGTTTGATAGAGTGCAGAACTGCACACGTGTTGTGCGAGTCCGTTCGGCTGTTCTTCGAGTGTGTCCCCTGTTGTGCTGTCAAGGTGCAGCCTGTGTGTCTTTCATGTATCAAGGGCATCCCCTGAGAGGGGATGCATCAAAACACAAGAAAAGGTAAAAAAGAACAAAAAAACGCCAATTTCAACGGTGCACCAGGAGAGCACCAATGAAAGAATGCCAGCGCCTTAACCCCTACGCACCATGGTCAAAAATGACCGCGTGCTGCTCAGCCAATTCCAGAACGCCGCGCCGGAGATCAGTGGCCTGATGACCACATACGGACATGAAAAGGCAAGCAGCCATTGATAGCGCGTAGCGATGAAGCCCAAAGGTTTTGAAAGGCGGGCGCATAAAGAGAAAGGGGAAGGCAAGAAACTGAGAGGCAAGAAACCGGGAGGAAAGAAACCGAGAGGCGCCAAGAGCACGTGAGCTTCAAGAAACCAGCCAGGCGAAGACGGCAAAGCCACCGACGAAGCCTACCAAGCGTGGGCTGCAGCGGTCCGAATTCGCATCGGCTGCAGCATCGTAGGCGCACCACGAACCTGTGTCTTCGTGGCTCCAGCGGCGGCAGTCGGGCACCTGCGGCCAACCTCCACGCTCCATCGACCCCCGCTTCGACAGTCCCTAAGGGCTACGTTCGTGACGAGCCTACCTGGGGCCTCCCGTGGCAGCAGGCTACCAGGGGGCAGCCACCGCGGGAACGTGAGGACGAACGGAGTCCACGCCGTTCAAGGAGCGACCGGGGGCATCGGGCGCCAGTATCAAGGACCTCCAGCTGCAGCGGCTACCAGCAGGTAGCCACCAAGGGAACCAGTCGGGACGCGCGGAGCTCACGCAGTCCAAGGAGTGACCGCGCGCATTGAACGCCGGCACCGAAGCGAGACGGGTCAACTACCACCGAGTCGCGGCCTCACAGCGCCGACTACAGCGGGGAAGACCAGTTCATATGGGACGCAGTCGTAGGCCACAACTCACAACTAAGGAGTTGTGGGTTAGAGAGATTACCTAGAGGGTGATGGAATGCGTTGATTCGAGCCAATTGTGTGGAACCTTATTGTACAGACTTTTGGCTTTAGATTTGAATTGTATTTTAGGATTGTTAGTTAGAGGTGTGAGTGTTTATCGTTCGTGTGTGGTTTATTGCTTGAGGACTTTGCTTTAGGGTTTGTCGAGGGTGCATTAAATGTGCGTTTTGTTAAAGGGGCCCTGAAAGGCATTTTGAGCACACTGAATGAACTAGCGCAACCGTTAGATTGGGTCGCCAACGTCCTCTGTGCCAAGTATTACACTTTTACGCGCAGCGGAAAGCTCACACTTTTGTTGCACATTTTGTCGCTTTTTTCTCACCCTTTCCTTCGTGATTTTGGACGCCGCCATCTTCACATGTCTACATCATCGATTCCCAGATGTTCGTCATGAGCTAGACATCCTGCTATTGGGCGGCTTTTTCACGCACTTCCGGCAAAGAGATGAGTCGTCTGCTCAGCGTCGGCTCGCCGGCTGATCTGCCAGCGGAGTGCCGGAGTGCTTGGGCATTTTACGACAAACGAAACAAGTGTAAAACAAACGCTTAGCCGTTTGTATTGAATGCAACACGGCCATAACACGACATGGATATTCTGTTACCTGAGTTCGTTCCATAAAGAAGGCGTTGAAGCCCCGTGCCACTTCTTTCGTGCAATCGCAGAGAACGCCCTGAGCCGAATGCCCGGGTTTGACGCATACATTTTATTCAACTTCAAAACAATCCAGAGATGCGTTTCTAACCAACACAACGTCACAACATGCGTTGAAAGTCTGAACCATTATTGACAGAGGATGGGTTGCCTCCTTCCCGTCGTAAATTCGGTACTCACCTCGCGCGCGCTTTGCGGGGACGAACAGCAAGTCACTTAACTCTGGCGCACAAGCCGATGGCTTTTAGCCACGCACACTGCACATACCCCATGCGAGGTTGAGTCGTACGTCGCTCGAGAAAGATAATCCAGACCTTGGGAAGCACTATCCACCCGCAAAAGCACAACGTCGCATTTCATCGCGAAACAAAGGCGTCCACAACACACACACCATCGCCTCCTGTAATGCCAAACGCATCTCGCACTTCCCAATGGGAGTGAGTGGTACGCCTGCAGTGCCCACATGTCGCGAGGTGGGGCCCCGAGCTGAACCGGGATCACGGAACCGTAACTGACTTCTAGAGCGGTTTGTGCCTTGTTGCCAAGGCAACCGATGCTTGACATTGTCAAAAAAATGGCGCTCGCTCCAGCGCTAGAAAGCTCAGAGCCGCGCCGGAGCATGTTTTGCCAACGTTGCCGCTCTCCACCACGCGTCGCCCCAAGCTGAACTGGTCACATGATTGAAGCGTTTTGTGCACGGGTTCTGTATCGGTTTAAAATGTCTTTTTCACATGCCGCCGGCAGGAATTACCACCTCCGCAAAATAAGGCCCGGCACCAGCGGAGCCACATCTGATACGGCGCTTTTTGGATAAACAGTGCGCGGTACATCAAGGGAACGAGCGTACGACCCTCCCCGTGCGGCTGCGAGTTCGCCACCGATAAAAAGTCATGTGCCGCCAGCAACGTACACTGCGAAAGGGCAAGGCCAGGCCGCCGCATACATGCGGCCAGATTTCTCGTTCGCTTTTCCAGTCTTGATCGGAGTGCGGGATTCATGGTGTCAACAAAGCTTGCCCGTAGCAGACGACAGTCTGAGCAGCGCAATAGCGGTAGTACTTCACCGCTGCGGAGCGCAGCATCATGGGAGGCAAGGCTGGCGCGCCGTCAACAGCGGAGAGTAAGTGGAAAGGAGGAGGAAAGGCGGAGCGACGATAATGCGTGGTTTTTGATTTACGATTTCTCAGCTAATACTCATCGCTTTAACAAAATTCTTGCGGGAGGAGATTGCAAATACATTGCTTTATTTGGGTACATGTACATACATTTCAGAAGGTATTTCAGGTATTTCAGGACCCCTTTAAATACGTCAAGAGCTTGCCTGCGCCCATCTCGCTGAGCTAGTAAAGACAACACCACCATACGTTCATGTGACACTGTCCTCCGTTTGGTTGCGTATTCGTGTCGCTACCTTCTGTGTGTGTATGAGTTTATGGGTGTGAGGAAGCGCGCCCACTCCCCCTTTTCGACTCACGGCGCATACGCTCTCCAAGTGTTTGGCCGTTTACAGGAGAGGAGTTTCAGCGATGAGGGGTATCGACGAGGATACCCTAGGCCTTCCTCTGAGCGCCTCAATCCTACCTACAGTCCTCATTTCACCAAGGCCTCCTTTGGTTGTGCTGGGCAACGGAGGCGTGGGGAATGCACTCTTCGGCGGCATCAAGGATGTGCGCCGTGATGCGATCGCCTGCTTCCTCCACGTGTAGGTGTTTTATGGATGTTCGGTGTAGTTTAGATATTTCTGTGAATATACTACAGTTTGCTTTTGGTTCATTACACCCCTTGTGAGAAGATGGACTGCTTGGGCCTTTACTTATATGCGCAAGTGAATTTCGGAAGTGGTCACTGCCGTATGAGACCGTGCCCAGACCCCCCTTAAGCCATGGAAGGAGAATTGCCGCAACAATAGCCAAGTCAAGATGTGAGCATATATTGTGTCCTAGGGTACGGTATGTAGGCTGTTTTTGTTGAAAAGCATGCTCCAGAGGATGTTAGAAACGTTTCTATAGGGCGACCTCGGGCATCCTTCAGGCAGTAGTCCCAAAGAGAGTTGTACGCATTAAGGTCGCCTGTGAGGATGTATGGTTCGGGTAGCTGGTCACCTGTGTCTCGATGTCAAAACTCACAAGCGCAAAATCAGGAAAGATATAAATGAAGCATACCCTTATCAACGTAATAAATATTATCCTACGGATTGCTACACCCTCAAAAACAGTGTTTAAAGAGAGAGGGTGGCATGCTAAGGATTTCCAAGCGACAATGGCCACACCGCCTGAAGAGTATGCACAGCCTACCGTGTTCTTTCTGAACACCTTGTCCCTATTTAATAAATTTGTTTTTTGGAACTGATACTTGGCTGATTGGCATGCAGCATCTCATACACATCGTCAAGATATTTAAGCTGGCCTCTGCAGTTCCATGGGATGATGGTTTATGTTCCTATTATTTACGTTCAAGACGGGAGTGTCTGTGTTCATGTCTTGTCTTTCGGGGCTTGTAGTCTCGAAGGGGGCTTTTTGGGTATTGCTGTTGGCTTCGACGTCGGAGGCCGCTCCTTGCACTGCGTTGCAGGGAGGAACGGCCCCACATCTATGTCCTCGTCAGATGTCAGAGGGGTGCCTGCGGACCGGGCCCCTGGACTTGGCTCCGTTACTGGGACCCTTCGTTTTAGCCGCCACCACTGAGGGTGTTGGGGCACCAGCGGTGGCACGGGCGGTGTGGTGGTGGTGGGAGCCGATGCGGGGCCCCCGGTATGCATCCTCTCGGCACCTACCAAAGTACTGTAGGATGGGTAGGCAGCAGCGGGAGTAGCATTGGTGCCGACGGTGACGGTTAGCACCACAACCGCTGCTGCCTCCGCAAGCAGTGTGGTGACAGGTTGGGCTGCCTGAGGCAACCCAATGGGCGGCGGAACCAGGTCATCATCATCATCATCACCAGCCTAACTACGCCCACTGCAGGGCAAAGGCTTCTCTCATTATTCTCCAATTACCTCGGTCCTGTGCCAACGGTGATCAATTTATCCACGCAAACTTCTTGATCTCATCTGGCCATCCAACTTTCTGCCGCCCCCTGCAACGCTTGCCTTCTCTAAGGATCCACTGTGTTACCCTTTAATGACCAACGGTTATCTTGCCTTCGCATTACATGCCCTGCACACGTCCATTTCTTCTTCTTAATCTCTACCAATGCGTCCCTAACACGCGTTTGTTCCCTGACCCACTCCGCTCTCTTCTTTTTACTTAATGTTGCACCTATCATTTTCCGCTCCATTGCCCGCTGACTCGTACTGAACGTAAGTTGAACCCTCTTAGTGAGCCTCCAAGTTTCTGCCCCGTAAATGAATACCGGTAAGATGCAGCTGTCATACACTTTCTTCTTCCGCGACAATGGTAGGCTGCTGTTCATTATCTGAGAATGTCTGTCATATGCACTCCACCCCATTCTGATCCTTCTAATTATCTCTGCCTCATGGTTGGAATCTGGGGTCACAACTTGGCCTAAGTAGATATATTTTCTTACCACTTCCACTACCTCGCCCCCTATTCCAAACTGCTGTGCTGTCCCGAGGTTATTGATCATTGCTTTAGTTTTCTGCATATTAATTTTCAGGCCCACGGTTCTACTCTGTTCGTACAGTGCGGAAAACATGCTTTGCAATTCGTCTGCCGACGTAGCAAGAGAACGTCATCAGCAAATCTGAGGTTACTGAGGTTTCTTCATTAACCCTTACTCCCACCAGTTCAGATATCTTAACTTAGGCCCTGTGGAAACCTGGGTCCCTCAGGAAACCCCAGGTGACCTGCGTTGCCATATTTCCCCAGGGGTAAAGAGGCGAACCTCTTCCCCGCATCTGAGAAGGTGATGTTCTCAGTTACCTTGATATTGATTATCTTTTTTTCTAGTTGAAATTTTCTCATTGGCTTTAGTGTGCCGCGTGCGGCCCCTGGAAGTTGACACAAGACAGGCCATTGGATGGACAATTGACGCTCGGATTATCTTGTTCCACGCATTCTTCACAGGTTGTTCGGCAAGGGCAAGAACATGTACGGTGCCTGAACCGCTGGCACTTAAAATAGCGCCGTTGGTTCGGGATGTAGGGACGGATGGAGCATCGGAAAGACCAGCGTTTATGTCGTGGAAGTGCTGAACGGTCAAAGGTTACGATGGCGTGTATTGTGGGAATCTCCTTGTCTCTGCTGATTGTGATGCACCTCACGGCTGTGACGCCCTGATCCTTCAAGCGCGCAAGGGGATAGGTATTCGTTTCGTTCAGAAAATCTGGCTCGGGTATCCCACCTTAGGGGCTGTTGAGGCTCCGGTGGGGTGTGGCCCTGTATTTCAGATCAGCACGTCAAGTTTGAGCTAAAAGCTTCGTAGCCTGATGCTTTCACCAGTCCTATATTTTTTGGCATTATATGGTTTTCCAATTATGGCTTCATATTTTGGAATCAAGAAGGCTGATGTGATGTAAGAGGTTGGGTAGTGAGGGACTCCATGCCTAGAAAATGGAGAAAAAGTACCCTGTCCGGGAAAGGTTAAAGATGGCAATGGGGGAAAAAATACTTCGGTGCGGCCCCTTTTCAGGAACCGATCACGTTTGCGTGCGGGTGTTCGACAATACCATATGATATACTGTAAATGCACGGAACGGAGGTACATTTTTTATCACCCTTACCCTGATAGCTAAAGAGGTCCCGGAGCTCTGCCTGGTAAAGAGACACAGAGCCCATCCGCCGGTGCTTAACCTGGGCTCCTACGGCCACCGTTTGTTGTTTCTGCCCTTCACGTCAAAACTCCTCGCCACGGGGTAGATTATAGCGTGAGTATGGGGGCTCGGGGTCCGCGGTGTCGCCTATACCGTCACCAAGATTACTCAAAGTGCCCCGTTCTGGGCGCTATCTCTTCTTGACAGCACAAGAACTACGGTGCACCAGAAATACTTTTTTGTATCCTGCACAGGAGCATATGTGAACAGGGTTCAGCTCGTCAGTCGCCGCCACTTCACGCTCTACTAGCGCTGTCATGAAGTATTCTTTCCTCATTGCTGTCTCCTCTTTTATGAGCTTCGTTGGAAGTGGTCTTGGATGGAAGCCTGCAGAAATAGAACTACAGATATCTCAACGTGCATCACACCTGTCCTTAAGGCGACTTTTTCATAGCAAACACAGATGTAAATAATTCCAGGTCAAGTTTACTAACATCGTTTTTTCTTTTTACCCCATGACTCCTGAAGTTCTTCGCATCTCTTACAAATTCCTTTTTTAAAGTTTGGCAAGATCAGTGTTGCCGGAACTTCCCCGAAAAAGGAAACATCCTCCGCATGGATCATCACTAAGGATGATGTGGGTATCACCAATACTTAAAAAAGGACGCTGTTTGGCGTTTTTTTAGGCATCACGACGCGATGGGGGGAAAAAACTGACCTTCGTCGTCTCCAAATACGTAATTGCACAGTTATCAGTGAAAGAAAAAAAAATGGGCCTACTCCCCACGAGGGGGGACTCGAGTAAATGCGTCGCGTAGGGGGTGGGTGTATTGCGTTAATGTTGGTGTTTGGGGGGTGGTGGTGGGGTGATAGTGAATGTTTTAACTATTAATGCTTATTACTATTATTTATTATTATTTCTATCATATATTAATTATTACTTTCGTGATTTTGCGACTCGAGTCCCCCCTCGTGGACAGACGGGCCCAATTTTTCTTTTTTTTGTGACGCCAGAAGTGAAGGCAAGGAGTAGGTTGTTGTAAGTCGTTATTATTTATTTGTTGCTGTTGTCGTTGTATTGGACGCTGAGAACGACGGCTTCGTGGTCGCTAAAGTGTACTGTTAAGGGATCTTTAAGCAGTGGTCGTGCGTTGCAACAACTGGTGAAGACGAGATCGATGCAACTGCTGCCCTGTACCAGCAGCTTCTTGACGTAGTTTGAATGAGTCAAGAATATAAGGCGCGTTCGTACCCTTTGATTCTGTGTCGCTTTTGTGGCGCAGTGGAAAGAGCACCATGTACCTCGCGTTCCACCCACAGGGTCGTGGGATCAAAACCAGGCGCCGATAACTATTATTTTTTTATATACTGTAGGGGGAGGGGTGGGGACCTGTTGTTGAGAGCGAGGAGGGTAGCGTGATGCGGTAGAGGAGGAGTGGGGGAGAGGGCGCACCTGCACGCTTAGCTGTTGCGGACGGACGGCGGACGCTACATGTGAGTTAAAGAAATGCTCTGCATTTAAAACTCCATGGCCAGGATTGCGTCTCGAGAGCAGTTAAGCATTTGACGAATGCAGCAGGGTACGCGGTGGCGTCTATAATGATAAGCGACGCATAGGCGTGACGACATGGCTCCCAGTTGTGCCTATGTGCGGACCGTCCAAATTTCATTTTTTTTTTTTTTGGTCTCGACGCGAATGATCCGCTGATCACTGAGTATTGGGTTTCCATGTCTATTACTGCGACTACAACAATGCGATCTATAAATAGCTGCACATCGAGTAGCCGTGTTCCCGTTTCCAGTTCGTGACGCGTAGTTGAGACAAGTGGCTTGGTGGTCGGACGAATCATTTGTTCCCCCACATATTAGTGCGATCCATGTATATCCGGAGTTTTTGCTAAATATGTAACGTCGTCTAGCTATCGGATGTGAAAGCGGTCGTCTGTATGAGTGCCAGAATAGAGAAACAGACCCTATTATCCTGCATAGGCAAAACTTACTTCGGCATTGATTAGCAAGTTAGAGTTGCTAGTTGCTAGACGGACAGTGAAATACAGCGGGGTTTTACAGCAGTTGCAGCATTGTCATAGCTTTGGTGCATGAGGCAAGTATGTACCGAGTGCAAAAGGTAATTGGAAGACGCTTAGATGTAGCCAGAATTTTCCATTTGCAGTTGCTCTCGTCAGCAACTAAGGCGTTTTTCTCGTCTATTAAACATATAAATATTCACTACGCTTGGAAATCGACGCTGGTTACTGTCAGTAACACCTGCCTTATTCTTGCAGCACTTTAACTCTTTCATTGGCCGTTACTACCTCGCCAATAGTTTATTCACCACAGCGTATTACGTCACCTCACCGGGAAGCGTTTTTCCCTTGCGCTTCGCCAGTCCTTGCCATTACCAGCCGCTCGAATAACCCTAGGTGTTTTTCTTATATTTAACCTCGATCTTTTCCCTGTAACACAATGTAAAAAACCCAGTGACTGCAATCATTTGGGTTTTAGAAATCTAAAACTGTCCCCAGCCATATGCGCGAAATGGGAACGACCACGCCATTGCGGCGGATTAACCACATAGCAAAGATATTAAATGTTTACTTTCGGCTTCCCTTTACACCTTATAGATCGCCGGGGACGAACATTTGTTCCGCATTTGTGCCCACGGCACAAACTCCGCCACAGTCAATCAACTTGAAGATCAATGGTTGCCCGAGAAGACTAACGACCGTATTTTAGTCCCTATTTTGCTCCCTTTTGCCTAAGAGTGTGCAGGCTTAATGGTCTTTGCTCTACAGTGCGGTCCAAAACGGCTTGGCAGTGCTGGGGTATGGATGCTCGCTCTCTTCTGGAATCCGCTTTCAGTGTGGGGATAAGGTGGCCTCCCAGCTCTGTAGTGCCTCCCCCTTGCACCACTGTGGCAAGCTGCTCAAATTATTGAATTTCCCCATTCTGGGATGGAGGAAACCTACCACGTGCGCATTCAGCGTTGCTGCGGTTGCTCTGACATACGTATGGGTAGGATGACGGCGGACGGTTGTTACGTGCTTGGCCCTGGCTGCTGCAGGTCAGATTATCGTCGATGTCGTGGGAACGCTGACCGGGCACCGGTCGACGTGTGTTGATAAAGAGAAATTGAAGCCTGAGTCGCTTGTACGTGCAGCGTGGATCGATGTTGCCGCCTTCACCGCAGTATTTGCAAAGCGGTGGACTCTCAGAGGCTCCTGAGATATCGGTCTTTGGGCGGAGTGTTGCACCACAATGGGTCGGGCGGGCGACCATGGACCGCGTTATGAAGGTTCCTGCTGGCTAGTAGCAACAAGCGGGATTGGGCGGAGTACAATAGCAGCGCACGCCATACCGTGCGGCTCGTGGGGTGGTTCGGTAGACGTAGTGTTACCAGTTCTTGTATCACTTCTTCGCGTATCACGTGATACGCGAAGAAGTGATGCAAGAACTGGTGCAACGATGGCGCAACCCCAAGTAGCGTCATTGAGTGATGTACATCACTCAATGACGCTACTTGGGGTTGCGCCATCGTTAGGAAACGTTTCCGTAGCTCCTCATGGTCTACTGCGTGGGTGGTCTCCCATAGTGTATCGCAGCTGATGAAGCCTGTACCGATAGTTTCTGGAACCAGGGTATTCACAGGGTTATCGTACTGCCTCTTACGAATCTCTAGCGTTTGCTTCATCGCGACCGATTCAGACGCGAGTGAGGGCACACCTGTTTAGGGGCTTTTAAACCAGGCAAGATAACAGATTTTGCGGTAGCCGTCGCATTAAAAAGTATAATTTTTTCTTTCCTAATCTCCGGGTCCGCATGGCGAAATAATCTCTCCATCTTAAAAAAAAGGCCACGATCCACCCTTTTAAGGTTTTTCGTTCTCATGTCAAGCAAAACCTCAGCTTAATTCCTCCTCATAAAAGTATTTAAGGTCTTGAGAAGCTCGATTTTGAATTGAGTTCGAGTGGTCCGGAATCTCATCTGGTTCTCGAACCAAGGGCGAGGTGCAATTTTTTAATACCGGAGCGCATTCCGAAAATTTCGTTCGCCGTCCCACCTGTTTGAGATCCGGGCGCACTTCATCTACTTCTACCATTCTTCTGGGTGTTTAGCGGATGTTCCTCGGAGCGATGGCGGTTCCGGGGAGGCTTCAGGAAGACCGGTAGTGTTCCTCTAGCCCATGGTGTAGGTTTCAGCGGAAGTTTTATGGGTGGTTCTGGTGGAAGACCAAACTCGGGTGGTGAATCTTGCAGTCAGCGACTGGCTCTAGTTGGACTGTATTGGCGGCATCCATACGGCGTAGGAAGCATACAGGGAGCGTACCCAGCACCTCACCAGATGTCATGTATCGAAGGATGATGCAGGTTTCGTGCACGAACAAACGTTTAATGGAGCAAACTTGTCCTCTGCTAATAACTCAAGGAATATACAAACGCTAAAGGAACCGTCAACAAAGTGATGCGTGCAGGCTAGTGTCATCAAATTAAAAATCACAGCATTAACCCTGCGAGCATGTATCTTCATCCGCAGTTTTTCCAGAGTAATTAAAGCAACGAGAACAACGGTGGTAAAAGTAGAACATTCTTGTACAGTGACAAGAGGGCAGTACACTCTCCCAGAAAAATTAGATAGCGTGCGCGGCATTCCAAAAGAGTGAACGATACACGCGTTTTGCTTCAACCTAAGATAATACAACCGGTCGCGGATAGGCAATAAAAACAAAACACTTGCGGAAACAAACAATGCATCGTTCACGCCAATATAGAAATCTAAGAAATTGCATGAAGTTGTAGATTCAGGGCCTTGAAAATATTTAAAATTTATTCAATGCGTATCCCCCCACAACCCAGTATGAGGCACCTTGAGCAATCTTGGTGACGGTATCGGTGACACCGTGGACCCCGAGCCCCCAAACATAAGATGGAACCAACCGTGGCGATGAGTTTTAATGTTAAGGGTGGAAACCTCAAACGGTGGCCGTCGGAGCCAAGGTCAAGCAACGGCAGATGGGCTCCCTGTCTGTTTACCAGTCTGGGAGCTCCGGTACCTCTCTTGGTATGACGGTAACACGAGCGAAGAAAGTACCGCCGTCCGCTGCCTAATGTTAAGCATACAGTATTTCCTAACCCCCCTGCCCAATCGAAACCTGATCGGTTGCTGAAAAGGGTCCACATCGAAGTCTCTTTTCCTCCATTGCCTTCGATCTCTCCCAAAGCACGATAATTTCGCGCGCTTTTTGATGGAAGCCCTTGACAAGTCAAAGCCCATCACCTCCAAGTCTGTCTTTTGATTTCCAAGTTTCTTGAACGCCTCATCGGTAATTTACACAATGCTAAGAAGCTCACAACGGGAGAAGTCCTCATTGGACAAGAAAAGAAACTCCAATAGTATAACATCATCAAGCAAAAGCGCATGGCCCATATTGACCTCAAGATCGCTCCCCGCCGCACCCTTAATAGCTGTGAGGGCGTTATCTCTGATCGTGATCTAATAAGTGAGACCGAAGCCGATCTGTTCGAGGGCCTTCTAGATGAGGGCGCGACGACAGTGAGGCGAATAACTATACGCCGAAACAACGAAATCATAGCAACCAAGCACAATCGTTACGTTTTACCACTCAACACTTCCTGAGTCGGTCAAGGCAGACTGTGAGATATTCGGTCCGGCCCTATACCAAACCTACGTCGCTATTTGAAGTGTCAGCGGTTTGGGCACGGCACATCTTGCCGTGGTAAACTGATGTGCACAAAATGGGGGCCACAAGATCACCCAACCGACAATTGTGAATCCCAGAGCTTCGCTTGTGCGAACTGCCAAGGACCGCACGCTGCCTACAATAGGAGTTGTGAAATGTGTAAACAAGAAAAGCAGATCATTACTTTGAAGGTCAACGAGAACATCACCTGCCCAGAGTGGTGAAAGAGGTTCGCATATATCCCTCTGGGAAAGTACACCGACGCAGCTCGCCGGGGTGCGGAGCGGCGTCTGGTTTGGGCAGGGACACAGCACTGCCAGTCAGACTTGGTCCCGCCCACCCCCCAGGTTGCCTAAGGCAGCCTAACTCGGCACCACAAGGCCGGGCCAGCCCGAAGCGGTTGCGGTGGCATCAAGCACCGAAGGGACTGCTCCTCCCACCTCTGCTTCCCCGGTTCCCACTACATCTGCGGGCACTGTGGAGATGCAAGTCGAGAGACCCTCCGTGGCTGTCAACCTTGCCGCACCGCCACTCATGGCGCTCCTACCGCCCGCGGTGGTGACGGCTGAAAGGAAGGGCACCAGCAACGGTGCAAAGTCTGGGGGGTCTGGTCCGCCGGGTACATCCCCCACCCTGAAATGTGACGAGGAGATGGATGTGGAATCTTTCCTTTCTGCTTCACACCGAAAGAGTGGGTCACCTCATCCAAACCTCCAGAAAGGCCGAAAACACCCCCTCCGAGGGTTCAAGGGACACTGAACTGAATTTGTCAAGCACCCGTTTTGGCTTGCACTGGGTAGACTGGCATAAATTAGCACACTTTTCATCGTTTATCCGGTTGACATGTCTGTAATTATTTTACAAAGTGCGAAAGAAGAAAGACTACCATGCGCGGTTTGTGGCGGCTGCACAAACTAAAGGCTGTGACGACGGGAGGAGACGCACCGTGATTGGACGATGCCCAAGGTTAGCAACCAAACAAGTTTCGGTTTCGGTGCTGTAAAACAACGTGCTTGACATGCGATGGCATCGTTGGGTGGGCATTCTCAATATCTCAGTAATCGCCGTACCGCGCTTCTGCCATGCTGTCGGCGTAAAATGCATAAGATAAGCCTCCCAGGACGGCTTGGAATCGTTGCAATCACTAGCCGAGGCCTACGCAGTGGCTGAACGCCCTCCGCGTCCCCGCAGACGCTCAAATGCCATGCGCTGTTCCCCCATTATTGGAGCTTGCATCACTCATGTCTCTATCATAAAAAGCGTGTTCCCACAGGCCAAAGGGTCTGTTGATTCTGGCTTTTGCCCACTGCCCGCAAGCAGTCGGTGCTTATGGCAACAGCACGCCAATGAGAACTCGCTGGCGCGCCAGTGTCAGCCTGCGCGCGTTCTCTGAACTACTTCGTGGAGCAATGAACGTTGCGGAACAAAAAAAGGTGAACTCAGTATAGGAAACATCGGCGGAAAACGAAAAAGTTACTTTACAAAAAAAATTGCGCCCACCTCCCCGCAAGGGGAACCCTGTGTAGATGCGACGCATCGTGTGGTTCACTTGGTGTTTCCGTTGGATTGGTTCTGCAATCGCGTGAAACGCGTCAGGAACGCGTATGATTATGTTTTATGATTAATATTCTGTTTTATTGGCCAAACTTGGTCAATCTCTCTAAGTGATATGCTTGGGGCTTCGCTGTCGTAACGACCTTTACTCCGTCATTGTTGCTGTAAATGGGAGCTTCTTTTGTTTTATTGCAAGTGTTAATCATTGCAGCATCATGCGTTGTATGAGTAGCTTCTTGGCGTAGTTTGAATGCGTCAAGGATATAAAGCGCGTTCGAGGCGTTTGATTCTGTCGCGGTTTTGTGGCGGAGTGGGAAGACCCCCATGTACCTCGCGTTCCGCCCACAGGGTCATGGGATCGAAGCCGGGCGCCGCTACTGTTATTTTTTTTATAGTGTAGGGGGAGGGGTGCCGACGGACAACGCTGTATGGAGGGACAAGGCGAGTGAATGAGATGCAGTCGCATCTAAAAACCTTTACTCGCGGGGATTCGAACTCGTGACTTGCAAAACAATTGCAATGACATACCTAGCGCTCCAGACCAATCGGCCACGGGCGAGCGCTGCCGAGCTTGTAAATACAAGGTATATAGTGTATAACCAGTTTACACTTTTATTTAGTGTTAGCATTTCAAGCAGCTTAGGTGACTATTTGTTGCATTGCGGTCGTGCAGTAAGCATCTCCAAAGTCTCCACAGTATCTCACATCTAGAAATTGCATTTCTTAGACGGGAAAGCGTTCGCAGATGCGTAGTCGTGCTGCTGACCGCTGTGCTTGTTCGCCCAGCACAAGAAATCTTCCCGCACCCTAGTTTTACGCTTTACGGTAAAAGTATCAGTGGATTTTATTTCCTTAGTACGTATATTGAGTTCGCTGACTTTGCTCCCGCCTTCAAGGGGCCTTATATTTTCCTACTGGCGCACCAGTCAGCGAAGCGTCGCATGTGCGCTTGTGCAGCGCTTGTGTGAAGCGACGTTGACTTGGAGCTAGATACAGTGTACAAACTAACGAAGTAAAGAACCGCACATTGTTCCGTTCACAAACGTGTCCTGGCTTCGTTTCAACTGAGCGAACGAATTACGGCTACCCGTCGGCGGCCGGCGGACGAAACGCTGGGCCGACCGACTCTATCTGAAGGCCGCGGAGCCGTGCAGTAGCGCAGCCAATTGCCAGCTCATCTCCTCCCGACGTCACACGAAAACGCCACAGAAAATGGGCGAGGATGCAGAGAGGAGGACAGCATTTTAAACTGATTTTTCTACTAAATAAATTTGCGTAAACGCGCTCAGGGTGGTCGAAACAGGGCCTTAGGAACTCCGGACTTCAATTTGCGCTAGTAATCCTGCAATGTTAACAAATCCCTTCAGTATCCCTTTCAAGCCCCGAAAGACCATACATAAACAACCCACTCTAGTAGCTCTGAACAGTTCTTAATGGAAAACGAAAACATAATCCAATGTAACTGCAGAGCCCTTCTTAAAAATCTGGATGATGTCTATGAACTCCTGCATTCCAATCAGCCAAGTATGATGTGTCTCCAATAAACCCGTTTAAACTCCAGGAAAACGAATTCTTGAATACTTACATGGTATTTAGGAAGGACAGGGATCCTGGTGGAACATCTTCAGGCTGTGTGGCCATCATTTCCCGAAAATCCTTGGCGTGCCACACTGTCCAACTACATACCATCCTACATGCGGGGGTAGTTAGAACCATAATCTTTAATATGCTTATAACAACATGCTCTCTTTCCATCCCTCGTGACTAGCAGCTCTCAAACTTAGATTTCGAGGGTCTGGAAGATCGGTTTCCCGAACCTTTTATTCTCGTATGCGACCTGAATGCACACAATTCCCTTTGGGACTCTGCTCGCACGGATGCCCGAGGCCACCTCATTGAAAAATTCTTAAGATTGTCGGGAGCATGCCTTTTCAACAAGAAACAACTTACATACTATAACATAGGACACAACTAACTCTTATCTTAACTGGGCCGTTGGTTCTGCAGTTCTCCGTTTTTGTATTGAGTTGGGCGTGGGCACAGACCCATGTGGTAGTGACCATTTCCCCACTTCACTAACATATATAGGTACAGTTCCAAGCAGTCTATCTTCCCATAAGATGTTCAATGAAGCAAGAGCAAACTCTAATACATTTACAGAGACATCCAAACTACAGCACACAGCCATAGCAAACTTACACGAAAATGACGCCGCCAAACTCCTCACGGCGTACATCCTCGACGCTTGCCAAAAGTCCATTCTTTAGGCTTCCGGTGCGTCGCGCAACCCAAGGAGGCCCCGGTGGAATAAGGACTGCAGGCAAGCGCGAGAAACCCAGACCAAAGCGTGGGGTTACCTTTTCCGGTACCCCACATCGGATAATCTCATTTCTTTTAAATGTGCAAAGACTTTTGGAAAGCGTGTGCGTGGTAAGCGAAAAGGAAGAGTTGGCGTGCCTTCCTCACTTCCATCAAGTGGTACAGAGACACACACACAAGGTCTGCACACGAATACGAAAACTAAAAGGACAACAGACCCACAGTCTGCCCCTTCTAAGGGCTACAGGGAACACACTCGTAGACCAGGCTAACACACTCGCACAACCCTTCCAACACGTGTTCGGTTCAGCACACAACACAAACACTTTCATGCAACACAAAACATCTGCAGAAAAGAAGCCCTTACGTGACAAGAAGTCCAATTCTGCTTACAACACTGAATTCACACTTCATGAGCTGGAGGTTACTCTTCCCACTTGTAAGCCTTCAGCTTCTTGGGCAGACAGCATTTCATTCACTATGATAGAACACCTACATGCAGACACTCTTGAGACACTCCTACACCTATACAACCAGATATGGCTTTCGGGGCAGCTTCCATGGTCTTGGAGGGAGGCCATAGTTGTGGCCTTTCCAAAAGGTGGGAAAGACCCTTCCTCTCCCACCAGCTATAGACCCATTGCCCTTACAAGCTGCCGGTGTAAGCTCCTCGAAAAGATAAGCCGTAGTATCGTGTCTTTTTTGGAGTCAACGTTCTTCTCGAGGGCTGCCAGGCAAGCTTCAGCACGGCGCATACACCAATGATCAGCTGGTTGATTTAGAATCATACATAAAAGAGCCTTTGTACACAAGTTGTACTGCATGACTATTTTTGATATCGAGAAAGCTTATGATACGGCATGGCGTTACGGCATTCTTGCTGCCTTAAAATCCTGGGGTGTAATAGGTAATATGTTCAACGCTCCTGGTAGTTACTTGTCCAAATGAACATTTCGTGTCACAGTCGGGTCGGCACTTTCAAATTTCACATTCAAGAAAATGGCGTACCTCAAGGCGGAGTTTTGAGCTTCACGTTGTTTAAAATCAAGATGAATTCTTTTCGGAAAGCATTGCCTCCATCAATTTCCTGTTTAGTCTATGTGGATGATGTAGAAATATATTTTAAATCTTGTAACATGTCCATATGTGAAAGTCAGGTCCAGCTTGGGGTAAATATATTTCTCGCTGAGCAGACGAAAATGGTTTCCACTTAATCCTGTAAAAGTACCTGTGTCGTATACTCTAGTAGACGCGTTGTAAGGCCCGATTATGAAATAAATCTCAATGGTGACCCAATTCCTGTTAAAAAATAACACAAGTTTTTGGGTGTAGTGATGGACGAAAAGGTAACATTCATCTCTCACATAAAGAAACTCAAACGAAAAATTACACCATCTTCCCATAAGGGAACCCTGAGTAGTATGCGAAGAAGCTATGGGGTCGACTCAATTTACCATTAGTTTTCAGTTCGCCGTTTCTGTCGGTGCTCATTAGCATCATGATGCGCTACTTCGCTTCGCCTCTTCTTGACGGCGCGCACCATCTGAATGAGTGAAGGACATAAGGCGCGTTCGTAGCACATGATCCCGTGTCACTTTGCACCGCCGTGGGTAGAGCGCCACGTACCTCCCGTTGTGGCCAGAAAGTCGTGGGATCGAAACCGGGCACCGCCGCGACAATGGCACATTTTTTAACGGGAGATGAGACAAGGAGAGTAGAGGAGAGGGAGGAGGGTGCGCATGCGCAGTGGACTGCGGACGGCGGCAGAGACAGGGAGGAAGGAATGCAGCCCCGACCATAAGCTGCTTCGCATCTAAAAATGTCTAAAAACAATGAATATTCTGAAAGTCCTATCTCACCAATCTTACGGTCCAGATAAACAACTCCTTCTGCGCCTTTATACCGCTTTGGTTTGGTCTCGCTTGGATTAAGGAAGTGTTGTCTACGGGTCGGCCACAAAAGCAGCACTAAAAACGCTCGACCCAGTGCTGCTGCACTTAGGGCTTCGCCTCTCCTCTTCTGCTTTCCATACAAGCCCTTTCTAAAGCCTGCATGTGGAATGCGACAAATAGTGCCTGGAATACCAGCGAACTTCTTTCAAAATCTCATCAATCGATAACTACCCTTTTATACCTGTTTTTAACGATACATCCACATCACAGCTGTTTCTAAATCGCCCATCGCTTTCTCTGCTTTCCTCACTTAGGATGAGAGGGGAAGCTTCTGAACTGTCAATCACTTTTTGAACACGGTCTAAACATCTACCATTGACCTTATAGCCCCCTGGCGTTCCGGCCTGTATCGTGTGAGGTGTGCTTTACACAATTACAGAAAAGCAGGGTACCACAAATCGCGATTTTGCCGCATTTTCACTATCTGCAGCAAAAATACCAGGCTGCACAATTTTTAGCGGTGCATCAAAAACTACCATCGCGGTTTCTGTGGTGCCAATGGACCCAACTTTAGGTCCTCTACACCAACGCATCTAATTACGAGCATCTTCACGGCAGAAGCGTATGGCATTTTTGTTGTTGCTGGTCAGATTGTTCAACATCACTTTGAAAAAAGTCCATCATCTACACAGATTCACTCACCGTTGTACGCGTGTTATCCTAAAAGCGTTCCAAGATCACGTGGTAAATGTACTCTTATGTTAAAATAAATCTTAAAAGACTTTATGTCAGCTTGGGCCAAAAATTGCAAAGTGATTATATTTTGGTACTGGGTTACTGTGGGTTTGCAGGAAATGAGACAATATGATGTATATATTGCATGGGCCCGCAACTAGCAAGGTTGCTAAGGGTCGAGATGATGTGTTGCAAATCAAAGTGTATTCCCTTCTTGGTAAATAAAGTTGAATTCAATTGAAAGGCGATTATTGCTCTTTACCTCAAAGGCGCAATTCATACAATCATGCTTCAAAGGATACTTCGCTAGTCCCCCTGATCTGCGAACTGCGTGGCAAATATTTACAGCTACCTACCCTCGATGCTCACATACTGCACACCCACCGCCGCTATTAAAGCTGTTGCGACTGACAAAATCTAACCTCCGATGAAATTAAAAAAGCTGAAGCCAGCCTTCTGCTCTTTTATACTTAATCGAACCACGAGGAAACTAACCTTGAGAGCCCTGACCATGCTTTTTATATAGGTCACATTGCAATCTGGAGTACGTTAGGGTTCTATGGAGTCGTTACCGCCGGCAGCAAGCCATAACCATTGTAGACATCCGCGCAAAAACTGGACCCTGCTGTTGTCACCGGAAAGGCCACATATACAAACAATCAAGCAGAAACAGCGTCGTACAGGGCAACCGGACATCCGCTTTATGTAGCCATTGGGACTACTGTTAAGTTCGGGCTCCGCATGTAATTAATTAAGGCCGCCGGGGGCTCATGCATCCGCGTCGCCTTCGCTGGTAGCTGCTTTCCCGGGTCCCTTATAGGTAGCCGCACGGACGCCAAGTTCGGAGACGCGGAGAGCGTGTGTTGTGCTCGTCCTTTTGTGTGTCAAAGGACGGGGGCGATTAGCCTGAGTATCTCTGTCGCGTCGGAGGTGGCTGGGTCATTCGGCATAACAAGCTCACTGGAAGCCAGATTATCGTATCTCTTAGTGTTGAAAACGCGCGCGGTGTAAGTTTTTAAATCTTCGACTCCGGCGGCGGTGGCGGTCGTCGTTGACGGGTCAATCGCCTCGGAGACCACCGAGTGGGCCTGAAGCGCGTCTTCCGGTGGGACTGGCGGCAGGCGGCGGCGCCCTTCGTCTGGGAGGGAATTAGCAACCCTCATTGTCCCGCCGCGCACGCAGACGGATGGCGTCTTGGGAGGCGCCGCGCGGAGGGAGATCAGTCGCGCCAGGACCGCTCCGGGCCCTCGGCTTGGCTTTTGTGCAGATGCCGCCCGCTGAACGTAATGTGTGTCCACTTAGGCCACAGATGTCCTGTGTTAGCTTGTCGGGTGCTATGGCGTTCGTGGGAAACGCACTATGAGTGTGTAAGAGAGAGTGTTAGTTCACGTGACCGCAGGGGGGACATGTGTGTGATTGGCTGGTTCCTGTGGCCAATCAATGGTTTGTAATAATTGTTTTGAAAGGCTTTTCTCTCTTTCTTGAAAGCCCCCTTTTTGGAGGCGGGGTTTTTGCTATCAAAACCGGAGTGTTGGGTTTTGTCGAGGGTCGGTCGAGAGGGGATCTAGTTCAGTATAGATCTCGGCCGAACAGGCTGCTGCTGTCAGAGTGACAATGTCACCGTCACTCTGACCTGATGTAAAGTTGGGGTAATGTAAATAGTGTAAATAAACCTAATATCCAGCAAGGAAGGCAGTCCTCATCCCTCACCCGCTCCAAGCATCGGTCGTCGGTCATCGGAGCGAGTCGAGATCGTCCTCTCGGCTCGCGCATCAAAAGAACATCACTATTTCGTCTGCATCGGTCACTAAGAAGATGCAGAGGCGAAATTTAACTACTACCACCCGCTTTTAACTACTTCGCATCCCCCGCCGTCGCCGACAAATAAATTTCAGAAACAAGATAACCCACACATCGCGGTGTCGCATTGGGGTTCTAACACGGCCATGGCGACGACTTCTCAAAAGACAGTGGAAAGTTCAAACTTCCTTACATTTTCGGTCAGGTCAGAAATCATCCGGTGACGATAACTAATCAGGAGCCCTCCACTGCGGCAACCAGCATATACCAGGTATTTATTAGGGGTATTAAGAGCGCCCTCAAATTAACTGCAAAATACACTTATTCAAAAGGGATCGACACAGATAATATAGGATGTGTACGACCATTGTAGAAACCTCACTGTGGAGAATGCGGATCCTATCGTTCAACTGACGGGTTCCTCAACAATGAAATCATCCATGTGGATTCTGTTGCGGCTACGTAAAGGTGACCTCCGACGGATAGGTGCTCTTTTCAGATCCTCTCGCATACAAACATTTTGCCACGACACAACGCATGTAGGAAGTGCCTGCTCCAGTTCCGCATGGCAAACATGGCTCTAGAGATCCAGAAGTTCTTACTGTCAACAAGAGTAAAGATCCGTTTCTCCGAAGTCCGGTGTCGATCAGGAACCCAATCGCCCGGGCTCCGGTTGATGTGGCAGGAGGCTGGCAGGGCGATGGTGTTGAAGTTCTTGGAGGTGGCGGTTGAATTGACGAACTCGAGGCGTTGAAGTTAATTAAGTGAAACGGAAGTTTATGTACAGCTATTTACAGTAGGATAACTGGGAACATGAGTAATAAAAAGAAAAAAACTTCAAACTGCAGCTAGACGCTAGCTCCAAGTGCGCACAAATCACTTGAGCTTCTCAACTTCGTCTAACTCTCCTATTCTCGGAGCGTACACAAACCGCTCGAGAAACAACGGCTGAGACCCTGTCTCGCCGCAAGATCCGTCTAGTTGCCCGGTACGGCGCTCCACCCTAAACCTCCGACGCGATCTTAACCTCGACTAGGGGGCTCACAACTCCCAACCTAGTGTTAATGGTCGAGACTCCTTGTCCCGCCAGGAACTGGCAGCTCAGCGCTCAGACAAGAACAATTTCCAACGGCCGAATTCGGCCTTATAAAACCTCGAGATCACCCTCTCTCGGGAATGCCCCTGTAGCGTTCGTACACGCGTATGGGAGTGCCCGAATTCACGTAGACAGCTGTCACTCAGCACGTAACGGAATATTCAACGAGGCGCCACTATCTTCGGGTCAACGGCACGCTTGCAGACGAGCAAGTTCGGGCGACCCCGCGGAGTTAAAGCGAAAGACGGCGACAGTGCGTCATGCTGACCAGGGCGCGACAACAATGGAGACGCCCGTAATCCCCCCCCCCCCTCCGCGCTCTAGCCGACGTTCCTCGAATTCGGCGGCGCCGTCTTCTTCTCGAGGGGGGATTAACCCTGAGGTATGCGGTGGGCCAGACGATTTGTCTCCCGTGTGCGCCGTGACGAATTATCGTCGACTGCTCTGTAGTGTTGGCAGTGCTACGTCGTTAGACAGGGCGGCGGGTTCCCACGCGCAGCCCGGGCGCCTGGCCGCTAATCTCATAAGTGGACCTTACAACTCCCCCTTTTAAGAGGGTTACTGGACCTCTTGGTTCAGTCAATCCGAAAAGAATTTAAAAGGGCCACTCGTTTCGCCTGTCTTTCAGCAATAACAGCGGAACAAAAAACAAACAAAAAAACACGTGGAAGGAGCTAGGTATAACCACAACTGAGCCCCCTTCTGTTTCTGCAGTACAGCTGATCCGACCTCTCTCTCACCTAAGCTACAAACACAACCTATTCACTAGCCGTTCAACAGGGACGGAATACTCTAGCAAACCGAAAACACACCAAGACATTGCTAAAAACACTAAGTGCGTGTAAAAAGAAATTGGCTCGTGTCTCCGGGGCGCGTAAACGGCGCGAACAATGAGGCAACTCAACCCTTACCACTGATGCGCGCTATAACTGCAAACACGCACAAACATTCCGGCACTCGACAACAAGCACAAAATTAATAAGGAGTAGCAAAGAACACGGGCAATTCTGCAGTCAACGAAAATAAAACGTTAAGACAGTTTGCATTGCCACTATGCGCACGCGCGCAAATGTCCTCCTTGACGGCGTAGCGTGATAACGTTCATTCCAGAATGTTCGGCTGTGCTTTCGCTCAATTGCGGTGCACAGAAAGTTCGGTTCGGTGCGCGGATCGGTCCATTGGGTGCACGGATCGAACACCCCCCAAGGCATCTCGTCGCGCACAACCACGGCACACACACACACCACCAACGAAAAAGGACGGGTGAACGGGAACGTTCACGTCTTTCGTGGCGGTGTTAAGGCTGGGAGGCAATTCAATGATGACCCCCCAAGTAACTTTGTGAAGGCGCGACAGTGCGTCCGCGTTCGCGTTGTTTGCTCCCTTCCTGTGAGAAACCACAACGTTGTAGAATTGCAAGGCTAATGCCCACATTGACAATTCAGCCCCATGAGGCGTACAGGTCGTCAGGTAAGACCGAGGGTTATGGTCAGACACGACATTGACTTCTGCCCCAAAAACCAAATAATCAAACTTTTTAAATGCCCAAATAATGGCAAACGCCTCGCGCTCGATGGTTGACCAGCGGGTTTGGGTTGGAGTGAAACGATGGCTGGCAAAAGCGATTGGCTTTTCGCGGCCCTCTTTCCCCATCTCCGCCAGACATGCCCCGGCTCCCACCTCAGACGCGTCAGTAAACCGCCAATAAGGCTGGTGCGGGTCAGGGGTGTTTAGCGCGGCGGCTGAGCAAAGGGACTCCTTTAGCTGCTCGAACGCCCGCTCGGCCTCGCTACTCCAAGGAATCGGGTTCGGTACACCCCGCTTTGTCAGGGACGTTAGCGGCTCCGCTACCTCCGCGTAGTTGTTGACGTACTCCCGGTAATACCCGCAAAGGCTAAGGAGGCTTCGAAGTTCCTTCTTAGTCTTTGGATGCACGAGACCTCTGATTGCGGCCAGCTTTTCCGGATCGGGACCGTGCGTTCCGTGCCCACTACGTGGCCGAGGTACTTAATGTGGCCCTGAGCTACCTGGCACTTCTCAACGCTCGCCTTTAACCTCGCGTCCATCAACAAGCCGAGGATAGTGTCCACGTGCCTAAGGTGTTCCTCCCATGAAGAGAAGACGGCAATGTCATACAGATAGGCCGCGGCGTAGGACCGGTGTTTGGCGAGCAACGTGTTCATCATCCTCTGAAATGTTGCTGCCGCATTTCTGAGACCAAACGGCATGACGCGCCACGCGTACTGCCCGTCGTGCGTGACGAAGGCGGTTAGGTGCTGGCGCTCCAGCGCTACCGGCACCTGCCAGTAGCCCCTCCGCAAGTCTATGACTGTGATAAACCTCGAGTGACCCACTTTCAGGATCAGCTCCTGCGGTGGAGTCATAGGAAATGCATCGGTGCGAGTCACGGCATTTAGTCTGCGGTAGTCAATACACATTCTCCACGACCCATCTTTTTTTCCGACGCAAACGACCGGGTGAGCATGCTCACTTTCCACTGGGTAAATGAGGCCCAATTCTAACAGTTCGTCTACCTGGTGGGTGACTTCTTTTCTGAGCAGCTCGAGAACACGGTAAGGCAAAGCCCTCTTTGGCTCATAACTTCCCTGCAGCTCGATTCGGTGTTGCCCCACCGCGGCGAGTCCTGGCGTTCCATCGAACAGGTCGGCGTGTTTTGCAAATACGCTTTCAATTTCAGAGCCCTCTCGCTCACTTAAGTGTGACAAGTCCTCGATCGGTAAGGGGAGGGTACTTCGACACGGCGGCATAAAGCGCGGGGCACACTCTACGTCCCCAAACTCGCTATCTTTATCGAACACTACCCCCACGTGACTGACGCGACAGTAGTAAGGCCGCAGGCGGTTCTCGTGCCCCTCCGAAGTTCTATTTTATCCCATGTCGAGACGGTATGAATGCTGCCTCTCCTGTGCAACAACCGTGAATGGGCCCAACCATCTCGGGGCGTGTTACGTTTACCCTCCGTGTTGAACAAAAGGACCTGTTCACCCACGCTGAACGTTTTGTTACACGCGGTTCTATTGTACGCCTGCGCGTAGCTGCCCTGGCCTGCGCTGGACGTGGGCCCCGCCTCTCCCGCCGCTACCTCTAGCTGCTCGCGCAGCTGCCGTAGGTATTTCGCTGGCTCCTCTTTTAATGTGCCCGGTACAGGCAGTTCCCCTGTCCAACTGTGCTGGAGGATCGCCAGCGGTCCTGTGGGGTTCCTGCCATATAGCATGCAAAACGGGGCGACTCCGGTTGTGTCGTGCGGAACCTCTCGGTAGGCCCACAACACGAACGGTACTAGTCTATCCCAGTTCCTTGGATCCTTCTCAATGACGTGAAACAGCATACTCTTAAGTACCCTATTCCAACGCTCCACCGTCCCATTGCTCTCCGGGTGTTCCGGTGTCGAGAAGCATGGCGCGCAGCCCAACCTTTCCAAAAAGCTTTGTGTCAGTTGGGACGTGAAGTTAGTACCCTGGTCAGAGCATATTAACTCAGGGATGCCAGTCCTGCCGAATATTGTCAGGAGAGCCTCGCAAGTTGCTTTCGCCGTAAGTGACCGCAGGCACACGACTTCGGCCCAGCGTGTGCAGAGGTCCACCAGACAGAGCGCACACTTGTGCCCCAGACCCGACGGTACGTCCAGGGGACCGATGATGTCCACGTTTACTACCTGGAATGGGTGGTCGGGCCTTGTTAGGGGAACAATAGGGACCCGGTCGCTGAGCCATCTATCTGCCCTGATTTGGAAGCCATGACATGTTTGGCAGTGATGGGATACGTCTGCCTCTAGGCCGGGCCAGAAAAAGCTATATTTTATCCTAGCCTTCGTCTTTTTGGGGCCTAAGTGCCCTCCCCATAGTGACTCGTGGGCCAGCAAAAGTACCTCCTCGTGTCTCTCTGAGGGCAGCACAAGTTGCGTTACTTTCGCGCCGGCTAAAGTGTCCCTATGAAACAGCAACCCGTCAGAGACAAACATGCCGGCTTTCCCTCTTTTCGCGTCGGCCCAAGCTTTCTAGGATGTCATCAGCCAGCTGAGATGCCAGTAGCCTTGCCCGTGGGCCCTTAACTTCGACTACCTCATCAATCTCCTCGGCCGGAGCTTCGGGTGCCGTCTCTCCCGTAATCTCACACACGGCAGCCGCCGGTTCCGAGATCGCCCCGGTGCCGACCTCGCAGTCCCCACTTGAGGGGACGAAAGTTTCAACCGTGCTGTTCGCCTCCCGTTTGGGGTGACATTTCGTCAGCAGATACCCAATCTTCTCTTGAAAGCAAACAGTCTAGTCCCTCGGCGAGATTGGTGGTGACAGCACAGATTAGCTGCACCTTGGGGCTCCCGACCACCGACACGGCCTGCCTCAAACTCGCAGGCAGGCTCTGACCGCTCTCGCGCTAACCGACTCGCCAAATGCTGGAACTAGCCTGATGGTGCCCGATGGCTGCATAGCGTCCTGTGGGACTAGACTTTCTCGTACCACCGTAACTTCGCTTCCCGTGTCGACCGTCGCTGTAACTGTCTTGCCTGCACAGTCGAGTTCCACGTGCTGTAGTCTAGACTTTCTCAGCTCATCAATGCTTCCGAGCGCATTTACCTCGGCCACGAGAATTCGCTGCCCCCCGCTCGTTAGGCCGGCATCCTGAGCCTGCACTGCACTTGCGTCCTCTTCTATCACTCTCTGCACGTGCGCCCTGCGCCCTGGGTTTCCTGGCTTGTCAGCAATTTTCGGTCACAGCCGGAAATGTTGACCCTCTCCCTTACAGACGCTACATGTCCACATTCGCTTGCCACTGTTGGTATTGCGCGGAGGTACTTGATCTCTACGCCCAACAGCGGAGCCTCTTCCCTTGGCCTGCTCGAAGGTTTGCAGCACGTTAGCTATCTCTGGCGGCTTCAGCCACGTCTCTGCTTTGCGCAGGCGAACGTACTGCAGTCGCTCAGCGCTCAAACTGTTCTTAATTCTATCGGCCACCATGAGGGCCACTACCTCCTCTTTTTTTTCGACCTTCCTTGATTTCAGGTAGTAGTCAAACTGGGTGCCAACGCGGGAGGCTAATTTCGACCAGATTTCGTCGTTACGTTTCGCTGTCGTTGCAAATCGGTCGAGGTATTCTGCGGGGCTTAGCCTCAGCTCCTGCAACACAGACTTTTTTACCATTTCGTAGTCATTGCACTCACTGTCCCCGAGTCCACGTAACATGTACCTCACCCATTCCGACAACGCAGGTATAACTAAATGGACCCGACTCGACTCCGGCCCAGCTTACGTCACAAACAACCTTTCAACTTCGCCTAACCACAACGGAATATCCGCATCGCACGGCAGCTTAAGCTCTTTCAGGACCTTTGCGCACTGACTGACCGGGTCTAAGCCCGGCCGTATACCCTCGTCTGAGTCCGAGCCCGTAGGCGTTTTCGTGCCAGCCCTCGTCTCCAGCTCCAACCTTCGCAGCCGCTCATCGGATTCGAGCTTCAGTTTTTGTATGCGTTCTTCCGATTCTCGCGCCTCTCTTCTCTCTCGCTCCGCCACCTTTCGCGCTCTTTCCTCCACTTCGTGCGCTTCTTTTCTCTCTCGCTCCGCCGCTTCTCGCGCTTCTTTTCTCTCACGCTCCACCGCCTTCCTCTCTCGCTCCTGAAACTCCAACTCCATTCGTTTATGAATTATCGTTTCAGACTCCGCTTGGACCACCCCTCCTGACGCCGTTCCTCCTTGAGGTGGCGCCTCGTGTGTCTGACCATTTCCGTCTCCTTCCGCCATGTTCGTCTCCATGCTCCGCGTGACTACCATGCAACACCAGACTCAGCCTACATTGCCACAACGAAATGCAAGAAATCCCACTCACCCGCACCTCCGGTGGTCGGCCGCTGCGTCGTTGGCCCCGTGCGCTGGTTGCCTCTGCCGCTCCACTCCGTGCGGAGCTCGGCTGCCGACGATGAAGGCGGGCTGGCGTCTGCTTGCTGGCCCTGGTTGCGGCCCGGTGATTTCTTCTGCCAAACCCTGTCGGCTGCGCCAGTAAAGATCCGTTTCCCCGAAGTCCGGTGTCGATGAGGAACCCAATCGCCCGGGCTCCGGTTGATTTGGCAGGAGGCTGGCAGGGCGATGGTGTTGAAGTTCTTGGAGGTGGCGGTCGAATTGACGAACTCGAGGCGTTGAAGTTGATTAAGTGAAACGGAAGTTCATGTACAACTATTTACAGTAGGATAACTGGGTACATGAGTAATAAAAAGAAAAAAAACTGCAGCTACACGCTAGCTCCAAGTGCGCACAAATCACTTGAGCTTCTCAACTTCGTCTAACTCTCCTATTCTCGGAGCGTACACAAACCGCTCGAGAAACAACGGCCGAGACCCTGTCTCGCCGCAAGATCCGTCTAGTTGCCCGGTACGGCGCTGCACCCTAAACCTCCGACGCCATCTTAACCTCGACTAGAGGGCTTACAACTCCCTACCTAGCGTTAACGGTCGAGACTCCTTGTCCCGCCGGGAACTGCCAGCTCAGCGCTCAGACAAGAACGATTTCCAATGGCCAAATTCAGCCTTATAAAACCTCGAGATCACCCTCTCTCGGGAATGCCCCTGTAGCGTTCGTACACGCATATGGGAGTGCCCGAATTTACGTAGACAGCTGTCACTCAGCACGTCAAGGAATATTTCATAAGGCGCCGCTATCTTCGGGTCAACGGCACGCTCGCAGACGAGAGAGTTCGGGCGACCCAGCGGGGTGAAAGCGAAAGACGGCGACAATGTGTCATGCTGACCAGGGCGCGACAACAATGAAGACGCCAGTAATCCCCCCCCCCCTCCGCACGTTGAGCCGACGTTCCTGGAATTCGGCGGCGCCGTCTGCTTTCTCGATTGGGGATTAACCGTGAGGTATGTGGTGGGCCAGACGATCCGTCTCCCGTGTGCGCCGTGACGAATTAGCGTCGACTGCTCTGCAGTGTTGGCAGTGCTACGTCGTCAGACAGGGCGGCGGGTTCCCACGCGCAACCCGGGCGCCTGGCCGCTAATCTCATAAGTGGACCTTACAACAAGGATGGCTGCTAGTGAAGCCCACCTGAGAGAATATCTTTCACTTGGCAACTGCATTCGTAGCCGTCCTGTAGACGACTGACGTCCCAGCCTACACGGTACTTACCACATAAGACTCAGCTAGCTACTCGGCTTTCTAAGCTTTGGTGACAAAAGCTAACAAGACAGATGTTACGAAGCCCGCGTTTCTGACACTTTCGACAACAATACTATAAAATGAGAGGAATGGACCGTTCCTATGGCAATTTATATATAAAGCCCCTACATATCAGCGCACATGTGCGCCAATGTCACATTCATAAGCTGCATGCTATGCGTACGCGGTGGTCATGTCTCGCATACGGTAAATAAAACTGGTGATCCTTGCAGCTGTTCATGGAACCCCAGCGCAACAATACCATAAGTGGCTTTTTGCTATTTGTTGGCCCATGGCTCAAATACACTTATGTTTGAGAATTATCAGATGTCACTGCATCGTCGATCTACGCTCTCTGAGAAAGCAATGACTCGGCCAGGACACTTTCTTAAGCACTGCATAAAAAGGAACATTTCATGTCAAGAGCGCACTCAAAGCATTTTCATGTGCTCGAATCTTCAACTCATTCGGGCAGTCTCGCGGAGCGTAGATCAGGTAGCTGTCATCCAAGATAGAATAGCTAACTAAATAACACCAGAAGTAAAAGAAGCAACCTTATTAGTAGAAGTGAACATTACTAGTCATGTAAGATACATGGCGCCCTTACGATTGAAACGATGGAAACAAAACTTTAAGCGTTCTCATTCGCCAAGGGTGCAAACAAGCTCATCACTTGCTCACTTAGGCACCAAACCTAGGCCTTGGAACAATGGAGATTTACAACAGTTGAGAAGAATATTCAGACTCAACGAAAAGCAGAACTCCAGAAAATTACCTGTAACACCTGGCATCACCACAATATTCACACGATGCATATTACCTGGGCCCCCCAGAGAGGGCAAATGTATTTGACTTGGTGCACAGATCACAGGGCGCCTAACCCGTTACCTGGCAACGTGCTCCCCGGGCACAAAGCTCTGCGTCACAGGTCAAGACCACAGACACTGCATAAACATTTCCAAAAATCGCCTTGCATGGTCTACGTAGATGGAGTCGAGCACCATGGCCGTGCCGGTAGGGTCAATCGATTGCCTGCCGGTCAGTCTGCACGGGCCACCCAGATATTTGCGCAGAGGCTGTCGTTTTCCAGGAACTTGCCTCCTAAACCGCCAAATGTATACGAAGCGATGACATAACTTGTAGCAGAGTTTTCACGAAAGGCGTGATGTCAAATGAGACGCCGGTAATACTTAAAACGTTTGCACGAGAAAGACTTGAAAATGTTCAACTTTAACAGGCACCAGCAAAATGGCACATACCCTTAAAATAACATTCTGGCGCTGTAGTTCGAGGTCCCGGCAGATGTGGCTGCCCTGATACACCAGAATGGACCCAGGAGGAAGCAATGGAACGCAGGGGAGTGTAACTGTTCACAATGACTGGGCCGCCCCAGATACCCGGGCAGTACATCGTAAATTAGATTACTGGCTCTTGTACCGTGAGGACTTCCACACGCTGCCTAATCCCATGACCCAAGCATCATGCGCGTCTCCGTCTAACGACGACAACGGCTGAGCGCGAAGCTTTCTCGCGATGGATTCTTTGGTTGGCGAATGATATACTGCGAGTATGTGGTACTCTGTTATCAAGCACTTTTCTAGAATACAGAAACCACGTAAATTCAGACTTCAGAAGGTGGTAGTGAATGCCGGAATTATTCACTTGTCAGAATTATCGTGACTACGATCAAAACGCTCCAAAAATGATTCCGATACCATGAGACATTTATTTCTTAAATTTTGTGATCGCAGTTTGCTTTGTGGAGTAATCGTGCGAGGACGCTGCGGGGGCTATTGCAGGAGATGCCGGAGAAGCCATCCCAGCATCAGTTGCGCGTTGGCGCTGCGCCGATATGCAATCCCACGCTACAGCAGAACAACCACACCGCAACGCAAACGGGTCGGACGCACAAGAAAAAAAGGGCCCATCTCCCCGCCAGGGGGACTCGAGTAAATGCGTCGCATAGGGGGGTGGGTGTATTGCGTTAACGTTTAGTGTTTGGGGAGTTGGTGGTTGTGAATGCGTTGTATCAGCAGCTTCTTGACGTAGTTTGAATGAGTCAAGGATATAAGGCGCGTTCGTAGCCTTTCATTCTGTGTCGGTTTTGTGGCGCAGTGGGAAGAGCACCATGTACCTCGCGTTCCGCCCACAGGTAGTGAATGCGTTGTATCAGCAGCTTCTTGACGTAGTTTGAATGAGTCAAGAATATAAGGCGCGTTCGTAGCCTTCGATTGTGTGTCGGCTTTGTGGCGCAGTGGGTAGAGCACCATGTACCTTGCGTTCCGCCCGCAGGGTCATGGGATCGAAACCAGGCGCCGGTAAGTATTATTTTTTATGTAGTGTAGGGGGACGGGTGCGGACCTGTTGTTGAGAGCGAGGAGGGTAGCGTGATGCGGGAGAGGATGAGCGGGGGAGAGGGCGCACCTGCGAGCGATGCGGACTACTACGGACGCCTAGAACGGTTGACATCGTGAGTTAAAGAAATGCTCTGCATTTAAAAGAAATGGCCAATTCGGCGATTGCTTGTTGCTGATGACAGTAGCAATGCACTGCCTATCATTTTGGTGGTTACGTAAACCAGCGCGATGTGCGTTTTTTGTTCCTCGGAGAGGGAAGCTCATTCGTAGCTCTTTTTTTTAAATCTGGGAGGCCGCGATCTCATATCGCGGTTGTTTAGGTGTGTCGTGGATTTCGGCTGCGAATCCCAATTTATATCTAAAGCACGCCCCCGGCGGAATCTGCTGCTACTGCTGGTGCTGTTTGGAAACACAGATCGTCTCGGTCTGCAGTAGTTACTCGGCTGGCTCTTGGCAAGCCCCCAGACCGGTTGAGTGACCTCCATCCTTTCGCACTGACATGTACCAGTGACACGCTACTCGAACGGATGCTTGGACTCGGCTTTCCTTGTAGCTGAAAGGATAGGGATGGTACCACCCAGCTCCGACTTCGTTTTGTCGACACCTGGAAGGAAAAGATGTCATGGACCAACTGTGATTCACCTTAAATCTGTACGACATTGGCCTGCGATGCTCAAAATGCATACACCAACTTAATCCACTCTACTCTAATTGGTATACAACAGAGACTGTGCCTTTCGCCAGCACTATGCTATTTTGTTATGTCCTTCCTTTACAGCCACCCGTTCTCTGTCTGCATCGGTTAAAACCCCGTGGGAGACAATTTTCTTATGCGTGCCTAAGGACTTCGTTTTGCGTGCTGGGCTGTTCAACGCGGCCTTGTTACTCTTGGCGTGGCAGCTGGATGGTATACTGGGTGCGTTTTTTTCTTGTTTACGGGGACAGTATGAACAGTGCACGAGGAATTGTGCCATTACCACGCTGGTCTGCAGGCTGCCGGGGTCATTACCTCTAGTGGTTTTCACGTGTTGCAGTGGATCTGTCTGCTACAAAGAATACTCACATATCCATCACAAATCTTAAGACTCAACAACGGCTGTCGCAGCCATTTATGTCTCTTTTGGAATTGCGAGCACTTTGCCACCACTGCATATACTGAGGCCGGGAATTACTGTAGGTGGGTCGGCACGCTCATGGGTGCGCTCCTTTCGAAAAAAAGCCACCAGCATGCGACACTTGTTCAGCCTAATCGGACAGAAGACAGGAGGTACCTGCTTTTCAGTCTTGCGGACGCTAGTGCATGATATATCTTCAAGCCTCGAGACTCGTTAAATAAGCCCAGATTCAACATCCTAGCTTGCGCGACTAGGATCAATTGGAAAATGCAAATGGCGCACAAATGCGAGCTATCACCATCCTTCCTTGCATAACCTCAATGCCAAAACTTCAACATCAGCCGCAGCTGAACAAACCACATGAAATTATGCAACATCATCAATCGGCTCGCCGTTTAAAAATTCAATCGATTCCTGCCATGCCAGCACTTCTACAATAACATGACCGTGCATTGCTTTTGGTACTTTGTTCAGCAGAGCAACCTCCATGGCAGCCATCTCAGGATATGGACGATCCACCTCTAGGTTGTATAGAAAGTATCCGTCATTAAGAGAATCAGGCCAACCCACCACACCCCCTTGACTTGCGAGATGTCGTTCAATCGTATGCTGAAGCAGGGGTATCCTCCACGCAAGCCTGGTCAGCCCCACTGTACGAGATAATGAGCCACTTGGTGCTACAACTCTGGAGGGGTGCCCAGAGAGTCAGAGCACGTCTTCATAGGAGGAGGCTTTTATAGGGATGTTACGAAAAAACTGAGCGACCAGGCGGCAGCTGCAAGAGCTAGGGACGCTCAGCAGGAGCAGACTGAAATTGATGATAATTGTCGTCTGCTACAGGGTTAAAGAAAAGGAACTCACAAGTGCCGCTAGGTACAATACCCTGACTTCCGGTCACGTGCGCAGATGGGTTTTAGCTCAAATACATGGCGGACATGGGCGCTGCCTTGTAAAAAGTAGCCCTGTGCTGTCTTCTTCAATAAATGTTTTGCTTAGTAGGATGTACTGCGCCTAGACACCAGACCCGCAACGCCCACACAGTTTTTTTCACCATCGAAATTTCCATCGCCTGACCTCTTGCACCTACGATCACTGCACCATGTGCAGCAAAGAACAATCGCTGGGAGAAGATAGGAGCGATAATGGTTTCTGAGACTTGTAAAGTTGGTTGAAGTGGAAAACTTTTCTTGCAGCCACTGAACCTTTCGTGTATGCATTCAAGTTTCTGCAGCCTTTTGTTTGGGTTTTTATCAAAGACATTTGCGGCATTGTAGTTTCTCCTGTTCTTGTGATCTTTGTCTGCAGCACGTTAGTTTTTACTTGATGTTTCACTCAGGTCTCGAGATAGTGTTCTTGCTCAAACTTCCTCTCCTTTTTTTGCATCTTCTGTACTCTGATGCCTTTGAAGACATTCCTTCACGAAGATTTCTACTACAGTTCGATGTCTCTCCGATGGTCATTGCTCCTCCCCGATGATATGAAAGATGCTGAATATCTTGAACGAAATAGCATTCTGCGGCTAGTTGCACTGAACTCCCAGACTTTTGGGTTCCGGAAGGCAAGCAAAATGATTTTTTAGTGAAGTCATTCGTTGTGCTGAGACGTCAGAAACAACAGGGTCGTTGATGGGCAATATAAACGCGCTCATTTAGGCATCCTGGAAGGTCAGAATAATTGGGTAGAGGGCTCGCCTCCAATGAGCAGGTAGCCTAGGGAGTCTTGCGGCAGTGGTTTTGTCGATGGGTACTCCTATGGTATCTCCTGAAAAATCGTCTCGTCCAATTTCTCAAATATGGCTGTAAAATGCGCCGATCCGCTCGCAGCTTCCGCCGCCTCCAGATTTCCTCTAAAGAGGCCTTCCGCTCGCACTAAATGGCCATCCAGCAACGCCTTCAGGATGAGATCTCATCGACACTCCCATTCTATTCAGTCACACGCAGCCGAGAACTTTTGCCAAGAGCCCAGGCGCCACGTCTTTTTCTCTGTTTTGTGTCTCCGTGCGTCGATGGACTTGGCGTCAAATAAAAGTCCCTGGTTTTGGCACCGTATGTTAGACCGCTTAGTCCTAGAACTGCGACACAATGCTCAAAGAGTGGAGAGACAAGTCTTCATTGTAGGAAGCTTTTATTCTAATGATATAAGAAACCGGGCGGGCCGGTGCAGCCGCGAGTGCAAGTGACAGGTCGCAAGGAGCTGAGTGAAAATGATGATAAATGTCTTCTGTTGAGGGATGAGGAAAGGATATCTCAACACTATTGATTAAGCAGCCAATGCATGTATATCAAGGATGCGCCAGTCCCTTTTGTGTTGGCCTAGCTGTTTGCCATTCGTGGTGGACTGTGTGCTTGAGCATCAGAGCTCTACGCGTCCACAACAGTGTGTTTGGTAATATACGCCGATTCTACACAGGCTGCTGGAGAACTACGGTGCATAAACAGCACACAGTACATGCGAGGTTCACCAGACACTGCATTCGTTACCGTGCCCTGCTCTTGTTCTCTGGACCAGCCGGAATGACACCGTGCAGTCTCGCCGACTCGGTAGCTCATCCGCAGCAAGTGGTGTTTCAGCTCCCGCTTTTGCAGCTGTCACTGGTGGACATCCTTCTGAACAAAAACATATTCTTCAGTGCAGCAAGGGTTCCTTCTCCGTAGGCATCGCCCAGACCTTCGTGGCTGCTTAACCCGCCATGAACAGGTGGTGCTTAAGATCGTTCGTGGTGGCGTCACAGTGACGCCTGCTGTCCGAGCAACGCAGACTTCTATTCTCGCAGACCCCTCTCTTACCTGCCCCTACTTCACTGACCCTGTTCCTCGGGCGACATTAGACCATTTTGTAGGGACGTTCATAGCTCCAATAGGCCCATCGTCATCACACGGGGCCCAAAAAAGTCACCCAGGAAGCCCTCCTGGTATTCATCCGTGGCCGCACGGCCCGTTTAGAAACAACTTTCAACCTTAAAACTCATTTCTGAAACTGGGCTCTATAGTTCCCTTGATGCATTTGCAGGGTCACTTTTTCTTTCTGTGTAATTGCACGATCGTGTCTTGTTCATTGTTTCTTTATGCCCCGGTCACAATTGTATTCTCTACGGATCCACTGCGTTACGCTTAATGACCAATGGTTATCTTGCGTTCGCATTACATCTCCTGCCCCCGCCTATTTATTCGAAATTTCTACTATTTCATTAGCATGCATTTGTTCCCTGACCAAAACCGCTCTCTTATCCTTTAATGTTACACCTATCATCTTCAGTTCCATTGATCGCTGGCCCATCTTCAATTTAAGTTGAACACTTTTAGTGAGCCTCCAGGTTTCTGACCCATAGGTAGGTACCGGTAAGATGCAGCTCTCACACACTTTCTCCTTCAGAGACAATGCTAGGCTGCCATTCATTACCTGAAAATTCCTGCCAAATGCACTCCACCCCATTCTTATCCTTCTAATTTTCTCTGCCTCATGGTTGGGATCCGGGGTCATGACTATGCTAAAATACATAAACTAGCTTACCACTTGAACTGCCGCATCACCTATCTCAAACTGCTGTGCTGTCCCGAGGTTATTGATTATTACTTCAGTTTTCTGCACATTATTTTCAGGCCCAGGTTCTACTGTTTGTCCAGTGCAGTAAGCATGATTTGTTATTCGTCCGCCGAGTTACTTAGCAAGACGACGTGATCAGCGAATGTGGGGTTACTGAGGTATATTTCATTACCTTTACTCTTACCTGTTTCCAATCCGATGTTCTGAATTCTTCTAGTAGACATACTGTGAACAATATTGGAGAGATTGTGTCTCCTTCTCGGGCGCCCCTCTTTATAGGTATTTCACTGCTCTCGTTATGCAGAACGATAATAGGTGTGCACCAATTGTAGATATCCTCTATTATTCTTACGTAATGTTCGTCTGCCCCTTGATTCCGCAAAGTGTGTGTAGCTGCTGAGGTCTTAACCAAGTCAAATGCTTTCTCGTGATTTCTGAAGGCTATATATGGAGGGTTCATTATACTCCACGCTGCTACCCGCCGGAGCAGCGAGAAACGTTAAGAGGTCGGATAATAAAAAGCGTGCCTGGCTGGCAAGCAGCTGGCGCAAAACTAGATTGCATCACACCTGCCGAGACTGCCACACACGGACCACAAGTTGTTTCTGCGACTCAAGGGCGGACTTGCACTCACAAAACTATCGGTCTCCTACGTAGGGGGAACGCTAAGACTTGCCGCCGACGTATTGTAGGGAAAAGGCAAAGAAGAAGTCAAGTTGTGTTAAACGACAAGCAAGGCACCATAACATACAGCACGCCGAGGCAAGAAAACGCCCTGAAAGTACTGTCTGAGAAAACTACCAATTGGAGACAAGGCCTACGAAGTCACTGTCCTACATGGCAGCACCGGATAACTGCGGTGGAGTAGTAGTACATGGCATCGATCTCCGTTTCTCCGACGAGAAACTCTAGGTCGGTTTCTCCCAATGCACTAACCCCCCCCCCATCACCGGGGTTGCGTAGGATGGGAAGATACGAATCAGCGATCATCACTTTTGTTGATCACCAAGTCCCACAATGGGTCAGGTGCTTCGGATCGCCCATCAAGTGCTTTCTATACCGAAAGAAGTACGAAGACTGCTTTAAGTGCGGCGACATCGGCCATCGGTCGGGCGTCTGCAGCAACAATCCCACCGAGAAATGTAGGAAAAGCGGTGACCCATCGCCCGCGAGTGAACACCCTTGTGTACCGAAATGTCAGCTGTGTGGAAAAGAACACGAGACGGGTGACAAGAGGTGCAAGGTTCTCTACCGCACCCCGTACGTCCTGAAAAAGATACAATGGGAGGGAAAGCTCGGAGAACATGCAAGGAAAGAAGAAGAAGGGGACGAGAAGCGGAGGCACAGAGAGACGCAGTCAACCATCAAAGGATCGCAACGGGCAAGCCGAAGGGACCAGAGCCGGGATCGCACGAGGAGCGTGACTCGAAGCCGAAGCAAGTCGAGGAACCGATCCGTCTCTTTCTCTCACCTGCCACATCTGAGGACTGAAACTCTATCGACTGCTAAATGCTCGAGTGAAAACCGTGAGAGTCCCCGTGCATCGCTCGAAAACTCGAAGACGAACGCACCAAAGGTAGGTTGGGTGAGTGGGACCACCCAGGATGCAAATGCGGAGGTCGTAAGGAAATTGACGAAGCAAAATAAGTTTCTGATTGAGCAAAATAAGCTTACAATGAAACAAAACGCAGAGCTGAAAGACAGCCTGACGAAATCAAGGCCCTGGCAGTGGAATAGTGGGGGCTACGGCAGAAAACGTTCGGTTTTGCAGGCTTTCCTCGACAGTGGCGAAGGTCGTCCGGAAATAATTGCGATTCAAGAATGTGGGACAAATTCTAAATTATCGGGGTATAAAGCCTACCCGGGCTTCAGAGGCGACACCCGGGTAGTCACGTTCGTCAAGCAAAACGTAATGGCAGTGCAGCACGAGACTGGGAAAACCGAGATCGACCACTCGATGGTGGAGCTCATCCCGCGTCAGCGCACGGATAAGGGTATATACGTCTTGAATATGTATAGCTCACCCAGACAAAGGAAATGCGATTTTGGAGACTTGTATTTCAGAGCACGAAATCTAGCCAAAGGTTCTCCCTTGCTGGTCATGGGGGATTTTAACGCCCCACATCCAGCTTGCGGGTACAAACACACTCTAGTCAAAGGTAGGGCCTTGTGCGAGACAATTCAGCACCATGATCTACTGCTAATCACCGACCCCATGAATCCGACGAAGCAAGGTAATAGTGTGTCGTCAGACACAACACCCGACCTCACCCTCACACATGGCATAGTCAAGGCCGCGTGGCGAAATACTGGGGAAGACCTAGGCAGCGATTATAAAATCATAGAAATCGTACAGCAATGTTACCCCAGTTCCTAAAATGCGCAAACACAAAATCACAAGCTGCGAAACTTTCAGAACCATAGACAGGACGGCAAGGGAACCGGTATGCGGCATTGGGGAGTGGAGTAAGAAAATTGTCGAAGCCGCTCAAGCGGCAACGGACAAGATAGAGATGGACGAAGGAATCAAAACGACTGACAGCCGCATCGTCGGCTTATGGAGGAAAAAGAAGGAATTAGAGGAGAAACTCAGACATAAAAGATGGGGCATTAACCTACGTAAGAGTATTGCCACCTTAAATAGGGAGCTTTCTATGATTTTGTAACTTCTAAATATCATAACAGCGACTCGCCCACAAATTTAATGACTGAACTTGGCATTCAATCCCTTGAAAAGCGGAGAAAACTTTTCAGACTTAATTTTCTTTTTAAGCTGTATAACAGGCAGCTTTCACTGGATCTTGAGCCATTCATACAACCTTTGGTGACACGACTAACAAGACATCGACATGAAAAATGGTTAACACCTTATAATGCCAGAACTAATCTTTTTAAAAACTCCTTCTTTCCCCGTACGATAACGGATTGGAAAAGCTTGCCTTTGTCATCACTACAGTCTACTCATAGCATAGATCTAATTAGTGATTTTGTTTTTCTCTAGCGATTCCTAGATTTGTGTAGTGAACTGTTTTTTACGTATTCTTATTTCCATGTGTAGTTCTTTTTCTTTGACTACCGATTGCTTGATTTGTGTAGTGAATTGTTTTTTATGTATTGTTGTTTCCATGTTTGATATTTTGTTTGCCATAATGTGCGGCTACATTTTTGTGCTGTTTATTTGCGTGTATTGTATGTGCTGAATCGCCACTCCTGCTTGGGCCCAAACTGGTCCTGCAGTATGTACTAAATAAATAAATAATAGAGGACTATTCTTTGGAGCTGACTGAACTAAATTGGGCAAACACATGCAGTCAGAGGAACAAAGAAATGGTAAACGCGAAAACGTGAACGTTACTTAGACACCTACTCGATCCGGAAAATACCACATCGGAGGCGCGCTAGCAATTCCAAACCCTTGTCTACAAGTTCGAGGGAACCACGCAACACTTACTAGACGACGTCCGTAACCGATGCCTGGGGCCGTCCACCCGCGAACCTCTTCCCGATTACGCGGGAGCCGCAAACGAGGACCTGGACGCCCCGCTTACACTAGCGGAAGCAATTTTAACACCCTTGAGCGGAAGTTAGAGCAGAGCTAAATCGCCTTAGAACTAAAACTGCCGCCGGGCCAGACAAAGTCAGCAACAAAATGCTACGAAACCTCACCGAAGAGTCTATCTGTGACTTAGCCGCTTACATGCGAAAATGCTGGGACAGCGAGGAGAGTCTTTCGGAATGGAAAAGGGCCAATCTGGCCCTCATTCCGAAACCTGAAAAAACACTAAGCCTCGAAAATCTAAGAACGATCTCTATCACGTCATGTGTCGGCACGCTAATGAAACGCGTAGTCCAGACCATACTTAGCCGATATCTCGAGGACGAGGAACTGTACCCGCAGTCCATGATACGATTCAGAGCTAAGCTTTCGGTCTGCGATGTAATGCTCCAGATCAAAGAGGACATCATAAACTACGCCGGTAAAGATACTAGAGCCATCGTCGGTCTTGACGTTGCCATAGCCATCGACGTCAGACACACAGCCATTCTTCAAAACTTGAGCAAGTTAAACGTAGGCACTAAAACATACAACTACGTGGGACATTTTCTCTCAGATCGTACGGCAGACATAGAACTAGGAGGTATGTCCCTTGAAAACATCAATCTAGGCCACACGGGAACCCCACAAGGTTCGGTCCTATTTCCTACCCTCTTTAATGTGGCTATGATAGGACTCCCGGAAAAACCCGACAGGATAGAAGGTCTAAGGTACACCATGTATGCGGACGATCTCACGCTGTGGGCAAATCGTGGCAGTGATGGACATATTAGAATGTTCAGAATGTCATAGATGAGATCGAACGCTACGTAGAGTCGCCGGGACTCAAATGTTCAGCCGAAAAATCCGAGGCGCTTTTCCTCGTCCCCAAAAACAACAGTAGGATGGGCAGAAAATACTGCAACCAACTACTGAATGCCGGCGGTAAGTCTATACCCACAAGGGACAAGCTCAGAGTCATCGGGCTATACGCTCAGGACTCCGGTAGAAATACTGAGACCATCCGAAAACTAGACAACGCTGTCGCACAAACTTGCAGAATGTTAAGGCGCATCTCCAACAAGCACGGGGGAATGAAAGAGACTAATCTACTCAGGCTCTTTCAAGCCTTTGGCATCAGCAGGGTACTCTTCGTAGCCGCCGTCGTGAAGCTAACCAAAGCAGAAAAAATAAGCTCGACATCATAATTATAAAGGGCATCAAATGTGCGGTAGGTGTTCCGCCAAACACCTCGACGTCCAAAATACTTAGTATGGGTGTATGTATACTATCGATGAACTGATTGAGGCAGTAAATGCGTCACAACAACAAGGGCTGCTGAGAAGCAAGACGGGTCGGAGAATATTAGAGCGTCCGGGATACCAGACAGGAGAAAGAGTCAAAGACAGTATGCAGCTACTGAGGCAGCTCAGGGAAAAACATACCGTGTCACCGCTGCCAAGAAACATGAGCCTGACGCATCCTGAGGCTAGACGTAAAGGCAGAGAACCAGAGCCCTGCAAATTGGATATGGTGGCAGGACTGACGTGGTGTACACAGACGCAGGGCAATAACAGACGAAAAAAGCTTTCGCGGCAGTGGCGGTTACGGAAAACGGGGTCCCCGTTTCGTGATGCACAGTACTGAGCAAAGACGTAACAGAGGCAGAAGAGTCAGTCATCGCTCTCGCGATGACTCAATCAGGAATGAAAACGTTCGTGAGCGACTCGAAGTCCGCCATCAGAAACTTCGATCGAGGAAGGATCTCCAATATCGCAAGGAAGATCATCGCGAACGCAAAGGCGCCCATCGAACCGGCAACAATAGTGTGGTCACCAGCTCATGGGAATCTCATCGGGAATGAAAAGGCACATGCTACCGCCCTAGGTCTGACAGTCCGGACGATCGCCGCCGTCACCGAGACAGACGCGGTTCCTTCGTACGCGGAGCCCCTCCCAAGTGCAGAGACAGGTTAGGAAATTTCCATGAAATAGTACAATACTATAGACTAGCGAGGAAAGTACTACCCCCGGCTCACCCGCACCTTAATAGGAAAGAGGAGATATACGGGAGAAGGTTATGGGCGGGGGTCTTCCCATACCCCGTATTCTACAGTAAATGGCACCCCAAAGACATCATCATCGTCATCACCATCCTATCTACGCCCACTGAAGGGCAAAGGCCTCTCCCATTATTCTCCGATTACCCCGGTCCTGTGCCAACTGTGACCAATTTATCCCCGCAAACTTCTTGATCTCATCTGCCCATCTAACTTTCTGCCGCCCCCTGCAACGCTTTCTTTCTCTAGGGATCCACTGTGATCTGATCCTATTAAGTGTGAATGCACTTCTTAAGCGAGCCTGAATCGTCCGCCGCCGTCGTCCGCATAGCAACAGCTGCGGGTGCGCGCGCTCCTCGGCTTCCTCCTCGTCTTCCCTCGCAACGGGGGGAGATGGGCGCGCGCTACTCTCCTCCTCCTCTCTCCGCTCAGTGACTGCGGGTGTTGGGCGCCTCCTCTCCACTTCGGGCGGGAGAGCTCTCGCTCGCGTAGCGGCCGCTCCGCATTCCGACGCGTGAGGGCGCTCGTGTAGCCCTCGCCGTAACGGCGGGCGCTACTCTCCTCCTCCTCTCTCCGCTCAGTGACTGCGGGTGTTGGGCGCCTCATCTCCACTCCAAGATCACGATATCCACCGTAATCGCGCCATCAACAACCGTGCATTCGCACTTACACACTCTCCCCCTCGGGGAAGTGCGAGGGAATTTTTTTTGATCTGATCAGCATCTGATTCCACAAGCAAAATATGTCAGGGCACAACGAATCTCGTTCACATGGTCTGGAAGTGTCCCTCCTACAAAAAACCTCGCAGAAATGCTGCATCCTGGGAGGCACTGCTACTCAGCCAGGCCTCCAGCACTCAGAGAAAAATCATCGGTCTCGCCCTGGAAGCCGCCGAATCGCAAGGGATTGTGGCTGACTTATGGGGGGCACACCCTTTTGTGCTTTGACTGGTGTAAATAAAGTTTTCCCTCCGCCTCCTCCCGGCTACACAGGGCACAGGGACTGAACGCGACCACGCGTGCCCCAAACGATGAGAAAGCAAATCCATATTTCTTTAAAACTTGACACGCAACCAGCGGGCACAAGCTCCGTCACTGAAGCAACCTCTACATTAGTGGGGCAATTTCTCAATTAGCGTGCTACCATGCAGTTGACGAGATCTACAACAGAGGAGACAATTACGTGCATAGCACCGGACATCACACAATAAACTATAAAAAGCGAGCTGAACATTACAGGCAACAAGATCGTGAACCTAGTGAATATAGACTTCACCAACTCCATTTTGGTCATAGCACAGGGGGCACGACGGCCAGGGCATGTCCGGATTTTCTCTGGTAAATTGAGCATCCCAGAGATATGGAAGGCCCCAAAAAGCGTGACCTGCCAAGAATCGGGCTGAGTGGGACTGTGAACCCCTATCGCACGACCTCCCCTCGCTGCCCTCATTGCAGATGCCTCCGACCAGACCCACGGGTAAGAACAGTACGGTTTCTGATGCAACCGGCGAGTAGCAACTTGGACAGTGTCATGCAAGCGCTCCGCATCTCGCTCCCTGACGACGCCCTTGAACACCAGGCGGGGAAACTATAGGTAACGGGACTCTAGCGCGGATCTTGCCTTGTTGAAAGAAAATAATTTGGAAAAGTGCATTTTAGAGACCAGGATGGCTGAAAGGACCATTTTATCTAATACATCGCATTCCAGGAAAATTTAAGCCTGCAGCCAAAAAAGATAATGCGTCACACTGGAATCGTAAACTATGATAGAATTCGGCTCAAAATGGATGCACACCAAAATGCTAAATTATGGAGTAGTAGGCAAGTAAGCTCTGCTCTTCCACACCTTAGTTCAAAATACTCACCTCCTGCAGAAGTAACTACCCCTTCATAGATATACTTCTTGCCCGTTTGTGTGGTGGCCGCCATAAAATACTGGCGTGACTGATGCTGACTGCATGGCGCGATGCAGCTGGCGGGAAATGGGCGAAAGTATCAACGGACGTCTTCACCTCGCCACTATTTGGGAGATACCTATAGCAATCCTGGGGCACACATAAAACACCCCACCCGGAAGAAAGTCCAGCTTACTTTGCAGCTCCATGGTGAGGAGTAACAAAAAGCGTTATGTGACGCCCTTTACCCACAAACGACGATTGAAGTCGTACCGCATTACGCGGGTATAACGGTTCTGTCATGACCCCTGATTTTGTAGCAACCAAACTAATAAAGACGATAGCATTTCTTGGGCAACTTAAACCTAAAAATTTTGGTCCGTCCGTCAATCCGTCCGTCCGTCCGTCCGTCTGTCTGTCTGTCTGTCTGTCTGTCTGTCCGTCCGTCCGTCCGTCCGTCCGTCCGTCTGTCTGTCTGTCTGTCTGTCTGTCTGTCTGTCTGTCCGTCCGTCCGTCCGTCCGTCCGTCCGTCCGTCCGTCCGTCCGTCTGTCTGTCTGTCTGTCTGTCTGTCTGTCCGTCCGTCCGTCCGTCCGTCTGTCTGTCTGTCTGTCTGTCGGTCTGTCTGTCTGTCTGTCTGTCTGTCTGTGACTCGATTCAGCCACCCGGCCAAAGTAAAACAAAGCCTGCGCAATACTCTAATATTGTCACAGCTAAATCTACCCGCCTAAGTCCGTTGAAATGTTTATACTTGCCAACATTGTTGAAGAAGAACAAGACATTACGCAAACATGAGACAACCAATTATTGCAGAAGTGATGTTTGCAGTGTTCCTTTATAAAAAAAGCCACACGCTTGATTTTTGCACAAACAAATACTTCATCAACTGCTGAAAAAAGGTTCACTCCGCCGTTGCCGGCTGTCGCCCGCGCCATTATGGCTTCTGGCACCATTTTAAGAAATCAACCGGCAACAGTTACAAAAGGTTCCACTAGATAGGTTTCACGTTCTGCTTGGAGCGCACTTGAAATAGGGCGACGTGGTTCTATCAACGTTGAAGTAGGACGCCTCAATTCACGCGCGTCTCCGCCGTACGGCAGTGTTGGCTTCGAGACACCCGGCCTGTAGCAGTGGAATGCCGTAAATTTAAAATGATTTAAGCAAACCTTTGGCGTCTTTACCTTGGGAGGAGAGCGACGGAAGAGGACCAACATGAGAGGTAAGTAGAAAAGAGAGGGGAGCCATTTGCTTGGCAAAAGTTGATAGAGACTATCGTCTTTTGTCGACATTTGCAACGAAAGGAGCAGATATTCCGCGACTTTATATGGCACTGTAATGCATCCCCAAAAATACTGCTCTTGGAGCGAATGAGCTGATTTTCGCCTAGCTCCAAACATTTTGGGTGACCAACAACATACACTGTTTGAATTACCAAAACGTGGAGGAGTGGGAACTTGCCAGCACAGTGTAAGTTCGCCACCATCGGCGCCATCTCGAAACCCGGTAACCACAGGACTCCTGCCCTAATCTAAGGCCAATTTTGCTAACGGCTTGCATTGGAAATGTTTTGGTGTAAATGGACCTGAACAGACGCGAATTGCACTGAAAGCAACATGCACTTCTGCCAACCTCCCTTTAATGACTGCGCAATGATGTTTGGACCCACGATATAGCGCTCTTGATTGTTATGCTTGTTGAGAAGAAGCATGACCCTAACCAACATTATTTATTTGTTTTAGTTATTTACTTACTCTCAGAACCGGACAGCATTACAGATGGGAGAGGTTACATTTTTACAATACAAACATAATAAAAATGCTTCAGTTACAATACAAACGCAACTACAGCAATCAGCTTGTTGTGTAAAGATAAATTCATTCAGATAAATTCAATTAAGTAATTCAGGTACATAACCAAAGCAGTCGGATGACATAAAAAACGCAAATAAAGCAGTCAGTTTATTATAATGGGATTGGATGTCCTTAAGGCATTCGGCAACACCAAACAAGTGGCAGTTCTTTAGAAAAAACACAGCACTGAACGAAGAGAACGCTTCGCAGGTTCAAACGCAGCTTTCTAGTTAATCGCTAAATACAGATTCGCCAGGGCAAACCAAAACGTATCGCCGCCAGCCCCCGCTGACACGAGAAACGCTTCAAGACTCCATCGTATCGCGTGCTCTTATTTGTGTCGCACACAAGTATCTTCTACCGCAACTAGAAGAAATCGCCGGGATCAAGCATGTCATCTACATGGATAACGTGACACTGCGAATCTCAAAAGGAAACCTAGGCGAAAAGTAAGAATTTACCCAACAAGAAATCAACATCGTGACAGCATACATCGATACTGCTAGTCTGAAATGCTCTCTGGAGAATAGTAAACACATAGTAGAATCGGACAACCAAGCAAAAGCAGAAGAAAGCCTTCGTTTCCGTCTCATTAAACTCACGGTCAAAGGACAACCTTTACCACGAAAGCCAGAATTACGCATGCTCAGATTCTATTCGCAATTGAACGACATCCCAGACACATGAGGCCGGCCGACCGGAAAGTAGATAATTCAGATAGCAACTATGCAAAAAGGATTTACCACAATACCTTTGGTGTGAGGGAAACAGACTTCCGGTGCATTGCAGAAGTCCTGCTCAACATGTACGCTCTTCCATACATGCGTATCACCGAGCAACAATGCCGTCAGATGAAAATTGCTTTAAGACTCGTACTCTCTTCATACTCGGAGGCCCCAGTACACGGGACATAATTTAATTGAGCGTTTCTCTGTATTTAACACCTTCAACGACCGAAGCATTATGCACCAGAAAGCATCTCATCACATCACAACGTCGAAACAACGTCGTGCCCTACTGGAGCATTTGGGTCACAACACAACCAACCTGGTACACTAGGTTCAGCATCGCAGAACGCTATTCCGTACATCCAAATAAAACCAATACTCAAGCATGTGAACCGTGAAGAAAACGCCGCACTGCGAAATGCACACAGCCGCATGAAGCCCCACACCGATGCGGTTACTTACCACACCGGCGCCAGCTTTACGCTGCCAAAGTCGTCACTGCAACCATAGATTCTCCATTTGTTAAACATCACCATTACGCCACCTCCTCGGTGACACCAGAAATGCTGGCCATTGCACAGCCATTTCAGAACATAAGCACCTATCACAGAGCATTGCCATTCGTGCTTTCTCACAAGTCGCCGTTTACTCTTTACGGCGCAACGAACGGACCTCAAATGTAAGAGCGGTACTGGCAGAGTGTATGTAGTTCTATCCGGCTATCAAGATCACCTTAGAAAGTAATTAAGGACTCTCTTCATTCTTAGGCAATGGTCGCGTCCAGGCTATCAAGATCACCTTAGAAAGTAAGTCAGGGCACTCTTCATTCTTAGGCAATGGTCGCGTCCACGCTAAAGCCTCAACAGCCTGGTGTTCAAGCAATTCCCAGTCCTGGCACGAGTAATGCTGTCCGGCGGAGGACAGGAAAGAGCGCTACCAGGAACAATCGGCCTTCAGGAAGACAGACCAGACTGAGAATGGCCCAGACTATATGTTTTCCTTAGAGGAGATACACGACACTAGTAATACAAGCACAAACGCACTCCCAACCAAGCGACAATGCTCTACACCGAATGAAAAACACTCCAAATAAACCGCATTGCCAAGTGCATGGCTCTATACACACTATCACCCACACTTACTGGACCTGCCTTGCGTGCTATTCATCTCCACCTGGGAAGCCTGTGTTGCACACTTAAGCAAGCCTACCTTGTCGTTGACAACCCTTTGTCGTTGACAATCAGAGAAAAATAGTTGATATGGTTGCAGAATAGGCTGTCCGCGTCGTGGACTACTCCTGGTTTTCCATACGTTTTACCACACCAGCTTAGCCCGGATCCTCATGTGAGGACTCGAGGTATGATAAATTTGTGAGCCTAATTGATGAACTGGGCATTATTTTGGAATCACACGCAGCCCTCTTCCACTGAAGCCGACGTGCATCCCGTGGCTACCGGTACCCCTGATGTTGGTATTATTGTCAATTCTGCTATTCCGTCGCGCTCACTGAACCTGGCCCTCCAGGCGTTTGTTGCTATCCTCGTACTTTCTCTTGTACATGCTGCAAAGGCAGCCACCCCTGTTCGTAGACAGGAAAATAGGAGACCGGACACTGGTGCGAGCAAGTGTACCCAGTCAAGCAGTAAGGCACGCCTTTTACATTCCCCACAATGTGGCAGGACACCGCTTCAAGGTAGTTACAGAAGCAGAGGTCGGTCTTACCGGCATCTTCACCAGGCCAACGAAGCCGAACAGTTCCCTCCCCGTTAATCGTCGTTAAAAATCCAGTGATCCACCCCGGCGGCTAGCTGCCACTCACAGTAAATGTTGCCCTATGTTGCGCCTTCTCAGCTTTTTATCATGCTGAAATGAAGCAGCGCATTCGCGCTAATGATTTTCCTGTGTTTTATAAACTCGCGCTGAACATCAGCCCTCGATCCTGGGAGACACGATGACGAGACTTTCAGTGCATACCGTTCTCTCCTGTGCGACGGCGACCGCAAGTGTCCTCTTTGTGCCCTCTTTGACCTACGATAATACCCTTGCCCATTTTTCCGCAATCCGAACGCCCCACAAGATAGAGCTTAAAGTGAAGCACACCCCCACGCACCACATTGCCACCAATTAACCACCTGTAATCAGCCGAAAGATGTTGGCTCGCCATATCCGGATACGCTATCTCTTCCCTAACGTTCGAGTACATGCTAAAACTGCGAATCTTCCATCCATTGTCTAGCGACTGCATGTCAACTGTACCTATAGTAGCCAAGTAGGACCCCGTGGGTTGCGGTGCCCTCAACGTGGCCACAGTGCCCGACCGGCACCCACGAGCACTCGTCTGATACCTTTCTTGTGAAATAACTGGATATTCTTCTCTCTTTGCCCCACCATCATCATAAAAGTCTGTCCGAATAAAGCCAGCATTTGGGAGGGGTCTCCGCGACACGTTCCTTTGTCCACATATTTTTATTTATTCTCCACATATTTCCACATATTTTCACATATTTACACATATTCTCCGCCGCAAAACCCGCGAGAAGGGTCATCCAAAGGCGAGCTACAGCGAGCGTATTCCGCTTTTTTATGACTGCCTTCTCACCTATGGAGATCAGGAATGAAGCCTCACATGAAAGCAGCCGATTCGGGGAACACCGGGGCAGCCTAGGAGTACTGAATGAACCCATCTGTGAGAGATATCTGCCCGGCACAGCAGGAGATGTCCGTGAGATGAGACAAGAGAGACGCGGACACGACGCCGACCTCTGACTTCGGAGCCTGGTCGCCAGCTCTTGCAATTGACGCGACGCTGGACCGGACCATGGAGGCTCTTCTCGGAAGGCGGCGCATCGTCCAAATAGAAATGACTATCATCGGCCAAGTTGAATACCTCCTCTCAATGACACGACCCACAAAGAGTGAGTTGAAGGAGCTTGCTACTAAGTTAACAGTACATTATGACATACCATAAGATTAACCGAGAAATGGACGTCGATAATCTGGAGACCGAGGTTGAAGGTGCATCCAACTTTCACTACCTACTTACGGTGGCAAAGTCCAAGCTTGAACCTAAAATAGTTGAAAGAAAGCTCATGAAAACCTCTTCGATTCTCTCAACGAACCAGTTCGCGCTGAACGCAGGGAGGGCCGAGATAATCAGACCAGATATTTGGAAAGTAGAAAACGTCGTATTCAAATCAAACTCATGGAGCGGAAAACAATGAAAGCCGACCTACAAGGAAACTGGATTTTTAAGATATAATACCAATGTAAAGCAACTGTCTTGCGCATTGTCTCGACGAAACTGAACGCGAGAAATGAACCACTGCATTGTTGGAGCGAACGCCGATGACTTCTACAAGTACCGGACTTGTGCAAACTAAGGAAACCACCGGAAACTTTGACATTGATTACCGGACACCGAAAATGCCCCAGGAGGAAACTTGTAAAGGAGAAACAGCGCCCCAAGAAAACAATGCGAGAGAGTGCAAAAGTATGGGTCCCGCGATGTTTGGCACTGACTTTCATGGCGAAAAGAAAAGGATATCTTCGTTACAACCTGAGTAACTTAGTACTCCATTGCTAAAACGCAAGGCATTGAGAAAGCAGTAGGAGCGAAAGAAAGACGGCACTGCTAAAATTAACCGTTCAAGGAGAAAGGACCTCAATGGCGGTGATCTTAATTTGCCACAGTTCAACGCCGCAACGCGAATACCACCCCCGCACATCCGGCTGCAACAAAAAAATGATGCATTGTCAAAACGGAAAGAAATACCTGCAACGAGGACACGTAAATGCAGCGCAACGACTGCTTAATCACACACTCACCACCACCCGAGCACAAAGCGCAATTTGGAGGCCTTTTCACTCGGCTCCACGGATATGGCTTTGACAAAAGTTTGAAGTGCGTATTCGGCGTGCAGACTATCAAGTTTAAGGAAGCATCTGTCGCGACGGCGACAGAGAGATGCGAAGACACACGTCTGCACGCTACAGCGCCGTGGACCCAAACTGGGGTCCCCGCTTTATTCCACGCTCGTGCCCAGCGCGCACCGCAAGCGCGTGGTCAGCCCCAGCGTCATCGTTCCTGGAGCGTGCCCGTTTGCGGCAGCAGACGACGCAAGCTGCTGGGGCGCTGCCACATAGCCCCCCCCCCCCCCTTCTTCAAACGGAGTGTCGGCAAAACGGACAGTCTTTGCGCTGGGATGTTCACGGGTGGGGCTGCGAACGGAAGGGAGAGTGGTGGTGTTCAGGGTGGAGTGGTGGATGGTGGTGTCGAAGGCAGGCGGTTCGGCCTCGGTGAAAGCGGGCTTGAGGCGATCAATGGAAACGACAGTGTCGCGGCCGTTAACGAGAACTGTAAACGTCTTTTCGCCGCGTGAAATGATGAGATGAGGGCCGGTGTAGGGCGGTTGAAGTGGCCGGCGGGCACTGTCGACACGGATGAAAACGTATTGGCTGACAGAAAGACTTGGGTGAATAAAAGTGGGTTTTGTGGAACACGGCCGTGGCGGTTGGGGACGAATATAGCTGAAAAACCGGGTTAAATCCTTTACGTAGGATGGGCCAGGAGAGGAAGGGTTATCTTGAGGCTGTGGAGGGACCAGGAAGTCTGCCGGTAATCGCAAAGACGTGCCGTAGACCATTTGGGATGCGGCACAACCAAGATCATCTTTGATGAAGGCGCGTAATCCTAGCAGCACAAGAGGGAGGTGAACTGCCCACTGCTCAGGTGATTCGTGAGCCATCAGCGAGGCCTTGAGCTGACGATGAAACCTCTCGACCATGCCGTTGGCTTGAGGATGATAGGCCGTTGTTTTTAGGTGAGTAAAACCGAGTAGGCATGTCAAGCGGCGAAAGAGTGTGGACCCAAACTGGGGCCCGTCCGAAAGTGCTGTACCGTTGCTCAGTGGGAGAAAGCTTCTTCGAAAAGAAACCGAGCGGGTGCCAGCTGCCGCGGATGTGCTGCTGAAGTACACCTCCAATCGCACAGCTGGGAAGCATCTACCATCAAGCTTGTGGGAGCGTTGTGGCGCGGGTGCACGAGGAGGGTAGAAGAGGCCAGGCGCTCCTTGGTGGTAGTGAATGCGCGATCAGCAGCTTCAGACCATTCAAGACTGCACTCGGGAGACTTGGAAGTTTGAAGGAAAGTTTCGAGAGGTTGAACAATGGCCGCACATTCCGGGATGAACCGTCGGTAATAATTTACCAGCCCTAGGAAACGGCGCAGTTGGCGCAAGGACTCAGGTCGGGGAAAGTCGATTATGGCCTTCACTTTGTCTGGCAGAGGGCGAATTCCATTGCAGTCAACGAAATGACCGAGAAACTCCAACGACGGCAACCCAAACGCACACTTTTCGCTATTAGGATGAGGCCATGCTCTGCTAGGCGTTCGAAAACTATCAGCATATGGTGCAGGTGCTCAGATAGCGATGAACTGGCGACAAGAGCGTCATCTATGTAGGCGAAAACAAAAGGTAGACCACGGAGGACGACGTCTATGAAGCGCTGAAAAGTCTGAGCTGCGTTGCGTAACCCGAAAGGCATCCGAGTGAATTCGAAGAGGCCAAACGGTGTAATGATGGCAGTTTTCTTGACGTCATCCGGGGCTACGGGGTTTGGTGGTAGGCTTTTTGGAGGTCAAGCTTTGAAAAGATGGTACATCCACTGAGGGGTTTGGTGAAGTCCTGTATATTAGGTAGGGGGTACCTGTCGGGTACCGTGGCCACGTTCAAGGAGCGGTAATCACCACAGGGTTGACAGTCTCCTGATTTCTTCGGGACTATGTGTAACGACGAGGACCAGTTGCTCGATGACGGGCGAGCAATGCCGATTTCAACCATGTGGTGAAATTCCTGTTCCGCGATTTTATGTTTCTCTGGAGCCAGTCGACGCGCCACGGCGTGCGTAGGTGGACCGGTGGTGATGATCTGATGAACGACGTCATGCTTCACTGGCTTTGTCCAGTCTGGAGGGGCAGTCAGGGAAGGAAACTCGTTCAGCAATTCCCGGTACGGAAAACGTAGGTCGCAAAGAAGCGTAAATGCGAACGGATGGACTGGAGACGATTTGCCGATGACGGAAAGGCCGGTTTTGGCGTCCAGGATTCTTTTTCGGGCCATGTCAACCAGTAGGCCGAAGTGCGAAAGGAAATCGGCTCCTAGAATGGCGTGACTCACGTTGGCCACGAGGAAAATCCAGCGGAACGCACGGCGTAGGCCGATGTTTACCATCGGGGACTTTTTTCGGTACACGGGAATGCTGGACTTGTTAATAGCTTGGAGATGGCACAGTGGTGCTTGAGTGCGGTCACAGGAATTAGCGGGGAGCACACTCACTTCAGCACCAGTGTCAACTAGGAAACGTTGGCCACTGGTTGCATCTGTGATGTAGAAGAGGCGACTGTCGCTGGCTTGGGAATCGGTCGCCGCCGCTAACGATCCCTCGTCCCGTTTCCCGGCCAGCCGCAAGGACGGGTGCAACGTTGCGCCGCTGCACCGAAGCGGCGATGGTACCAGCACAATGAATCAGGGTGTTGAGGTGGCTTGCGCGTTGTGCCTTCCTGACGAAATACTTGCGGAGACGGGGTACGGCGAGAAGGGCGAAACCGGCGAGCTCGAGGGTTGCGAGGCGGCGGCGAGCTGTAACCAGCCGAGGCGACAAGCTCCTCTAAGTTTTGCATGCGCTCTCGGAGAGCGGCGAGGTCATCGGATAGCGGTGAGTGCAAAGGAGTAGCAGGCGCCGTCACGGTGGTATGGTCGGAAGATTGAGCGGATGCCACCGTGGACAAAGGCGAATGCAACGTGGCGACTTCCATTATCTTGTCAGCATGCGCGGCCAACGCGGATAAGGGAAGGTCAGAAGCAGTCGCGAGGATCATCTGCACAGAAGAGGGGAGCCGTCGCAGCAAAAAATCCTTCAACCAACGGGAATCCATGGCAGAAGGTGCGTCGCCGAGCAGGGTTTGCAGTTCGTGAAGGAGCTGCGAAGGTCGACGGTCACCCAACTCCTCTGCAGAAAGCAGCCCCTGGAAACGCTGCCGTTCCGAAGGGCTCATGCGGCTCAAGATGGCAGCCTTCAACGTGTCGTAAGGGTTCGTGGTAGGCGGGTTGGCAAGGATGTCACGAACCTCAACCGCGATCTCAATAGGCAGTGACTGTTGTAGATGGTTGAAGCGGGTCTCTTGCGACGTGATGTGACCCACTCGGAAGCTTGCCTCGGCTTGCAGGAACCACACGTCGGGGTGCTTAGCGCTGAAGGGGGGCAAACGGCAAGCGACGGCGGAGATGCCAGGTGAAGAGGCAGCGGAGGACACAGAAGAACCGCTGGTGTCGCGGGGAGGGTCCATTCTGAGTACGTGGCTCCGCTGCAACGTCCGGGTCACCAATGTCGCGACGGCGACAGAGAGATGCGAAGACACACGTCTGCACGCTACAGCGCCGTGGACCCAAACTGGGGTCCCCGCTTTATTCCACGCTCGTGCCCAGCGCGCACCGCAAGCGCGTGGTCAGCACTCGCCACTCGTGGCTCAGCCCCAGCGTCATCGTTCCTGGAGCGTGCCCGTTTGCGACAGCAGACGACGCAAGCTGCTGGGGCGCCGCCACACATCCTTTTACGGTTTTATGACAATGCTAAAGTTCCTTATCTTTATCTTAAACCTGGTTATCCACTGCAGGACTTCTACGCGGTTTTATTTGTGTTGTTGTGATACTGACTATATCCTGGTTGGTTGAAATAAGGCATGTTGGCTGATAAGAACACGACATGTGGTGTTCGGATTTTTGTGTCAATAAAGTTGGAAGTTGGCGCTTTGACTGTCGTCTTCTTTGTTTCGGTCCCTCGCCTTGTGCTGGGCTTTGATACTTCGCTATAGACGAACTCGTCCAAATCAATACTCTGCTGAATACATTGACGTTTGATGTGGTAGTTTCACTAGTTCAATCAAAATTTTTTCTTTTGAATTTGCGAATACCATTCCCAAACCATGCCACATAGGAGGCAGAAAAAGCAACACCGTAACGGGACACGAACCCGCGACTTTGATTGAGCGGGCGTGAGGCTTTAGTGCACTGCTCCACAAGAAAACCGCAGTTTGTGCTAAAATAACCTGCGTACTACTTTGACACTCATCATTTTTGTCGCATGAATGTTTTCCAAATAATTTTAAGGATTCTTTGCTAGTTACTTGAACATATCGTAAATAACAGTTCTGAAGTAAGGTTTCATAAAGCTTTCACCATAGCTGACCCCCAGTAACAGCACTGTTTCGGCTGCGACTTCGACTTTGCCCTGCGTGAAAAGGGCTCACCATGGTTTTGTTTTGCGCCTTACGCTAAAAATTTGGGTCGATATTGATTCCTTCTTAGGTTATAAACCTTCCGTAACTCCTGTTCTACTCTTACCTGAGAATATATTTCCAACAGTCGTTTTTGGTTGCACACGAATATCCAGTTTGCAAATTTGGGAAACAAATTGTCGCCAAAGCGAACGGCCGGAGCATCGTAAGCCGAAATGCGGAATGCGTGTGTTGAGCTGCGCGAACTAAAGAACGTTAATATGTTTATTAAATTCCAGAAACTAACAGAACACAGCCGCATTATTACGGCCCTTTTTGTAGGCGTACAGTTGTCACTTCTCGATCGATTCCCAACGACCGTTCAGCCAATCGGCATTGTTGGCGTCTTCGTTCGGCATCTAGTCACACAGCGCGGACTTCAGATCGGCCGACCTAATCGTGTCGCTGTCTTCGTCGAGTGACAATGCGGTTGCCAACGCCTAAGTCGGCGTCGCCGTAGTGCCATGGTCATGTCGGCCTAGCCAATGTGTCTTAACGAGAAGCGTGATAATACATTAAAAGAGGTCAGTATGGCCGAACTGAGCAGCGTTAAGCGTGCTTAAGGTAGCGATATTTAACCAAACGTGCCGCAGCGACCCGTCGACGCTGATGAGACGACGCATCTTTTCGCCGGAAGTGAGAAAAATGCCGTCGAGTTTTAAAATTTCTGCTCCATGACGTGCATTGGAGAATTGATGACGTACATGCAGGAAGATGGCGGAGCCCAACAGTATGCAGGACGGCGTGGCAACGCGGCAGCCATCTTTTAAATGATCGCGTGAAATATCCGCTGGACGTAAGGATGTTATTCTTGGCACAGACGACGTTGGCCACCCGACCTATTGATTTCACTAGTTCATTTATTGTGCTCAAAACGCCTTTCAGGGCCTTTTTTTAAAATAAACGAAGTTTTAGCGCACCGGTTTCCCTTTTTTCTGGATATATTTTTCAGGCGATATACCGAATTTTTAAAAATATGAATGTCAAAGGTTTTGGTGTGGTATTTGGTATTGCGGCAACGACCATCCCAGAAAAAATTAACTACACGGTGGATATTATGCGGTGAGTACACACGTTTTTTGACATTTCGGAGTGTATTCGCGCTGTCTGTTGCTGGCAACTAAAGTAAAACCCTGTTTTGAAACAAAGTGGACCCAGATAGGCGCATGGTTTTTTTTTTTAAAGCAGAAAAGGCCAACCTCGGGGACTCACTCTTGATGTATTTTCTGCAAGTGTGTAATCTCTTCTGAACTGTCAACGCCTTTTTGCTTATTAAACTAGAAGGTTTATTTTAACGTGTCGAATGATCTGCGGGAGGTGCACGTAGCCGTGGGAAATATGCCGCAATGTGCGCCCTCTTGTGTTGTTTACCATAAAAGGGAAGAGGCATTGCGTCACCAATTTACTGAAAGCTAAGCGCAGCACTACCGCAAAGTACAATACTGAATTTCTTACAAAGTACGCCTGCTCATACAAGCATGAAAATGGGTATAGGAAAAGCTGTGCTAGGGATTGTACCCCCCGCGTTGGCTCAGTGGCTAAGGAGTTGCGCTGCTAAGCACGAGGTCGCGGGTTCGATTCCAGGCCGCCGCGACCGCTTTTCTCTGCAGGCAAAAAGCAAAAACGCCCTTGTGTTCTAGATTTCGGCGCACGTTAAAAGCCCCAGGTGGTCGAAGTTAACCCGGACACCTCCACTACGGCGCGCCTCATCGCCTGCGTTGCGTCGGCGTGTTAAACCCTACAATCAAATGTTCAAGTACTGTAGTCAGGCCTGTTCAGTACCACCTTCTGAACACATATTAGAGCTTATACGTTTGAATGACAGGCCGACTAACACTTCCAGTAGCTTTTAGTTTATACCCGATTGCCGTACGCTCTGAGGCACAACGGGGAACACAATTTTCGGTACCACGGTAGTGCAGGGCGAAAACGGCCCCTGCGCTCTCTGGACGCACAGCGCCCGCTGTTGACACCGACTCGGTGCGCACACGCGTATTTGCTTACTCCAGATCGCATGCACGCAATGCGCATGACCTCAAATTTTCACGCTTTCGGCATACGCCCTTTGATTATCAGTAACGCGCCCTGTGTCTATGGTTTCGTGGAATAATGTCTTCTTCGATTACATATCTGTGGCCTTGCACACGCGCCGATTGCGGCGGCTTTTGCGCATCGGTTCACTGCGTGCTGATCGATCCTTACCCTTGATTGAGTGTAAGCTTTACATAGGTCGGCGTACTCACTCGTGAGTACACTCATTTGTACTCATTTGTGCTCAAACTCACGAGTGAGTACGATGATGAGTGATCACACACCCAGAAAAAAACAGTGAGTACGATGATGAGTGAGTACAGGGGTAAGTCCACTACTCGTGAGTACAGTACCCATGAGTACACTACTCATTAGTACAGTCTTCATGAGTATGAGTACTTATGAGTTTAAGTACTCATGAGTACACAGTACTCATGAGTATGAGTACTCATGAGTACAATACTCATGAATACTGTTTTTGCGAGTGCTTGCACTCTTGAGTATATGCACTCCTGAGTACAGTAGTGTAAACACTAGTGCAAACAAGAAAACGGACGACAAAAGCTGCCACCCGAAGACACGCAGAAAAACGCAGTTTATGGCCACGGCTGCACCGTTAAGCCCCGAGCTCCCCTGAGCCCGACCCGGCCTGAGAACAAGAGGAGACGCCAGACGGAACGCGAGTGCTTACGTTCCGTTTCACTTTCTCACAGTCACATGTACTTGCCTTCGCGCAGTAAGTCGCCCAACGACAGTGCACCGTGTCAGACGTTTTCTTCCTCTGTCCTGATTTATATGTAACCTGTGTTTTTCTAATCAATTAAACAATTTATTTTTTCTACTTAGTTTTTCATTCGAGCTACGACCAAGGTAACAGTGCAGATAAGTTGATTATTCGTGAGTAATAAAAATTGAGTACTCATGAGTGCAGAATGAGTAGTACTCATGACTGCAGAATGAGTAGTACTCATGAGTAAAGAATGAGTAGTACTCATGAGTAGTACTCATGAGCAGTAGTACTCATGAGTACAGAGTGAGTACTCATGAGTACCGATTCAGTACTCATGAGTACAGATTGAGTACGAATAATCCTGAGGACAAATGAGTTTGAGTGCAAGTGAGTACGATTACAAATGAGTATTTGAGGAGTGAGTACGAGTGATGTTGTGAACAGACGAACTTTTTGAGTCTGAGTTTAATTGAGTACAGCGTGAATGAAAAAAATTGTGATTGAGTTTGAGTGAGTTCTTTCTGTTTTGCCGACCTGTGAGGCTTTAACGCGCCGACACAACGCAGGCGATGAGGCGCACCATAGTGGAGGGCTCCGGAATTATTTTGGCCACCTTGGCATCTTTAACGTGTGCCAAAATCGGAATGGGCCATTGATGTTTGCTGTATTTTACCGAACTCTATAGAAAGAAAAAAAATTCTTCGAAAATTCAAAGAATAATCTATTAGTGCTAGCATTACATTCCGCTGGTCTTGAATGTGAGATCTTACAGTGTTACTGTTTTGGTTTTCCTAAATCCTGTGCAACCACTATTCTCTATTTTACGCTATTATAACGGTTCGAAGTGGATCAGTCGCGAAATATGCATTACTTTGGAAATGCAGGGCGTCATACGATTTGCCATTTTCAGCTTTTGCCTAATACTTTTGGTATTTTCTTAGCTTTTAAAAACTTCCTCCGACCATTTTTCTCAATTTACGCTGTTATAACGATTACATTAGGAACGTTCTGTATATCTGCATTATTGTGGAAATGCAGGGCGTTGCACGGTTTGCCACTTTTCGTACATTTTTATATTTTCTTACGTTTTAGTGCTTCAAAATTTCTTTCTACCAATAGCGGTTTTACGCTATTGTAAAGATTATAGGTAGAACTTCCATAAATTCTGAATTATTGTGGAAATGCAGGTCATTATACGGTGTGCAGTCTTCTCTATTTTTTCGCACTTGCTGATTTATGCTGATTTATTCTCTTTTTAAAATATCGTTCGAGCAATCATGTCCATTTACGCTATTATGACGGCCACAGGTGGAACTTCCCCGAAACATGCATTATTGTGGAAATGCAGAGCGTTACACTGTTCGCCATCTTCTGTAATTATTTTTTATTTTTCTTAATTTTTAATTTTTCGAAATTTCGTATGACCAGTTATCGCCATTTACGTTGATGCAATGATTACATTTAGAACTTTAGCGAAATCTGCATTATTGTGGAAATGCTGGGCGTTACACAGTTTACCTTTTTGAGCAATTATTTTGCACTTTCCTTAATTTTTTACATTTTACAAATTTTCTTGGAGCAATATTCTCCGTTTAGGCTAATATAACAATTACAGGTAAACCTTCCGCGAAATGTGTAATATTGTGGAAATACGATAATTTAAATGTTCGGCCATTTTCAGTAATTTTTCAATATTGATTTCCTATTTTGGTAGAGTTTCATAATTTCGTCCAACCAATTCGGTGAATTTATGTTTTTAAAACATTACATCCCAAATATTTTGAGAATGCCGGGCGTTACACTGTTGAACCCTTCCGGTAGTTAACATATATATATATATATATATATATATATATATATATATATATATATATATATATATATATATATATATATATATATGGATGCTTTTTTCCCCAAATCCCCTCTCTCTTTTTTTTCGAAGTCGTTGGATGACGAGCTTATAAATACGTGCAGAGAAATAGGAAATGCTGTATTGATAAATTTCGGCATCCGACCGAAACGTCGACCAATAAACAGTTTTGTTAGAAGCTATACCTATTTTTTACTATATACTTTATACTTTTTACTATATATATATATATATATATATATATAGTAAAAAGTATAAAGTATATAGTAAAAAATAGGTATATAGTATATATATATATATATATATTGAAACATGTTTGAGTATTACGCATTGACTGGAAACTGACGTCACGCATCAGCGAACAAGTGAAAGGCAAGGAAGAAGACGACGAGTGGCACTAGAGGTAAAGAAGAGGAGGTAGACGACGTTCCAGCTCTGAGTCTACGAGCAGCGCATCATTTCTGGGCACAAGTTCGCCTTGTAAATAAACCTTTTTCCAGTCCTCATTCGTAACCATCGTTACAGAAGTGGTGGAGGAGCCGGGTAAATGATCCCTGGTCTTACGGACGCGCCAAGCACCCGTCAAGACATCCCGATCACTCCTGTTCACGAGCGCGCCAGTCGCCGCCTGCAAGGACTACCTGCGGAGTGCGAGCCGTTGCTCGGTCGGACACCCAAGATGAGTAGACGGGATGCCAGCGCAACACTCACACCTCCCAATGAGGCGATTCTTCAGTACATCTTCCAGCAACCTCGCACACCGAAGCCTTTCTACGGGGAAGCCTTTGAGGATGCGGAGGACTGGTTGGAACAGTTTGAGCGTACCGCCAACTTCAACGGCTGGAGCGAACAGCGCAAGCTGCACAACGTTTATTACTCCCTGGAGGAAGCGGCCAGAACGTGGTTCGAGAACAACGAAGCCTATATGTCTACATGGCAGGAGTTCCGTCAGCGGCTACTTAAGACCTACGTTAGCGTCGACCGCAAAGAGAAAGCTGAGGCTGCACTACACGCGAGGATCCAACGTCCCAACGAGTCCGTCGCCATGTACGCAGAAGACATGGCGCGCTTGTTTCGACGCGCGGACTCATCCATGGCGGACGACAAGAAGGTGTGGCACCTAATGCGTGGTGTGAAGCAGGAGATTTTCGACGGGCTCGTGAGGAACCCTCCGCGCACGACCTCCGAGTTTATTGCGGAGGCCACCGCAATAGAACGGGCACTTCAGCTAAGGTCACGGCAGTACTACCGAGCTGATGCCACCATCTCCAGCGCAAACTGCATGACAGGGCTGGGGAACAACTTCGACGACCTTCGCGCACTGGTGAGGAAAATCGTGCGAGAAGAGCTCCAGGCGCTCCGTGCCAACCAAGCTTCACCTCCGACAGTGTCCATCGCCGAGATCATAAGGGAAGAAGTGAAGCAAGCGGTGCGGATTCCTGAGCCGGCGGAGGAAGCGCTGCCTGCAGAATCGCGGTGTTCGTACGCAGCCGCCGTACGGCAACCCTATTTCGGCGCACCCCCGACCGTCGCCAGCATTGCGCCCAAGCCGCTATTCAACCCCAGGCCTCGTAGCTACCTGCCGTACCCGCGGGAAATGCCCCCACGCAAAAGTGATCTATGGCGCACTCCCCACCACAGGCCACTTTGTTTCCACTGCGGAGAAGAAGGACATGTCTTTCGTGCATGTCCCTACCGTCGTGCCGGGTTGCGAGGATTCGCACCGAATGCGCCGCGCCCGAGAAATGGTGAGCGCCCGTCGGAGATAGAAAACTACCTCGCCGAACGCCATGAACCCTTTACGCCACGACGCTCTGAGTCCCGTTCGCCATCCCCTATGCGACGCCGATCCCTGAGCCCACGCTTTGCCCCGAATTCCACCGACCGTTCATCGCGCAGCCCTGGAACACGGGGAAACTGAGGTCAGCGACCTTGGGAGGTGAGGCCGCTGGCGTTGACATGAATCAAGATCCTCCATTGCGACGACGACGACGACAACTGCAAGATTCGGCTGGCCAAGCGCATACCGGGAGCGGCGCCACTGAACATGTGACATGCGACGTATTTGTAGAAATCGACGGGTGCGATATTACTGCGTTGGCCGACACTGGTGCGGACCATTCCGTTATGAGCCAGACGTTGGCCACAGAACTGAAGAAGGTGCTCACTCCCTGAGCTGGCTTGCAGATCCGTACTGCCGGAGGCCATTTGATCACCCCTGTTGGTAGGTGCACGGCCCGAATCACGATCTATGGATTCACATACATCGGCACCTTCATCGTGCTCCCCGATTGCTCAAAAAGTTTAATTCTTGGTATGGACTTCTTACAAGGAAACGGCGCGGTTATTGACTTTGAGAAATTCACGATCAGCTTCTCCACAAAACAAGCCATCGGAGGTGGCATCGAAAACCGACGCGACACGGCTTTACGCATCGCTGACGACAGTGTCCCGCTTCCCGCTCGCACCAGCGTGCTCGTCAAGGTAAAGAATGACGCATTCAATGACTGTGAAGGAATAGCCGAAGGAAACATGAGGTTACTCCTGGATAACGGTATCTGCATCGCGAGGGGACTTGTCGAACTGAAAAATGGGTGCGCGTCGGTTTTGCTCACTAATTTCAGTAATGAGCGTCGACATCTCGCGAAGAACACCACTATCGCGTTCATCGAAGAGGCCGTCGACGTCACGCATCTAGCTACACTGGGAACGGCGCCACCGGACTCAGTGACAGCTGACGTCATGCTACCGGTCGAAATTAACCCAAACCTCTCAGCCACTCAAAAGGATGCTTTGATGAGTCTGGTGCGCGATTTTTCTGATTGCTTCGCCACGACGTCTAAGGTTCGCCAGACTCGCGTGGCGAAACACCGCATCATAACGGATGAATCCGCCCGGCCTGTTCATCAGCATCCATACAGGGTGTCCCCAACGGAGCGTGAAGCAATTCAAAAACAAGTGAAGGAGATGCTGAATGATGACGTTATTCAGCCGTCTAAAAGTGCATGGGCCTCACCCGTCGTGCTCGTCCGGAAAAAGGACAACACGCTCCGTTTCTGTGTCGATTACCGCAGATTGAACAGCGTGACAAAACGCGACGTGTATCCACTTCCAAGAATTGATGACACATTAGACCGCCTGCGCGACGCCAAATTTTTCTCTTCCCTGGACCTGAAATCTGGATATTGGCAAATTGAAGTTGATGAACGGGACCGTGAGAAGACGGCATTCGTGACACCGGACGGCCTCTACGAATTCAAGGTGCTTCCTTTCGGCCTATGCTCTGCGTCGGCTACGTTCCAGCGCATGATGGATACCGTTCTCGCTGGTGTCTGGTATATCTCGACGACGTCGTTGTCTTCTCTAGCTCGTTTGAAGAACACCTGTCACGGCTGAGACGTGTTCTAGAGGCCATCCGCTCTGCAGATTTAACAATCAAGCCTGAGAAGTGTCACCTGGGCTTCGAGGAGCTTAAATTTCTCGGCCATGTTGTAAGTGCGGCCGGCGTTCGGCCGGACCCCGAGAAGACGACTGCCGTCGCTTCTTTTCCTCGACCTACCGATAAAAAGGCCGTGCGACGCTTCTTGGGACTTTGTGCCTACTACAGGCGCTTTGTGGAAGGCTTCTCAAGAATTGCGGAACCCCTCACGCGACTTACAAAAGATGACGTTCTATTTCTCTGGGGAAAAGAGCAACAGGAGGCATTTGACACGCTGCGTAGCCGCCTTCAAACTGCGCCAGTTTTAGCTCACTTCGATGATGCCGCCGATACGGAAATTCGTACAGATGCCAGCAACGTGGGAATCGGTGCTATCCTTGTCCAGTGGCAAGCTGGCGTAGAAAAAGTTATAGCTTATGCGAGTTGCGCCCTTTCCAAAGCGGAAACAAATTATTCGGCGACCGAGAAGGAATGCCTCGCCGTCATCTGCGCAATCAGCAAATTTCGTCCATATTTGTACGGCAGGCCATTCAAAGCAGTGAGCGACCACCATGCCCTCTGCTGGCTCGCGAGCTTGAAGGACCCATCGGGGCGACTAGCTCGTTGGAGTTTAAGACTGCAGGAGTACGACGTCACCGTCGTATACAAGTCCGGAAGCAAGCACAGCGATGCTGACTGTTTGTCACGGGCACCAGCTTCCGCGGGTACGTCCGAAGGGGACGAGGACTTTCCCTTCATCGGGATCATCCACAACACGGATATGGCTGACTGCCAGCTGGCCGACGCGGAGCTGCGACCGCTTATCGAATACCTGCGAGATGACACCGTGGTGCCGCCCTGCACCTTCCGTAGGGGAATAGCTTCGTACTGTCTACGTGACAACGTGCTCTATAGGCGGAGTTACGACGGCAGTAACGAGAAATTCCTGCTCGTCGTACCATCAGCACTACGTAGGGAAATTTTGCAAGCGTACCATGACGAACCTATGGCTGGGCACTTAGGCGTCACCCGCACGTTTGCCCGAATTCGCAAAAAGTACTACTGGCCAAAACTGCTGGAATCGGTCGAACAGTGCGTAAGAACATGCCGTGATTGCCAGCGCCGGAAGTCACCTCCGGTAAAACTAGCAGGCCTACTCCATCCGCTAGACCCCCCTCGACGCGCCGTTTTGGCAAATCGGAATGGATATACTTGGCTCCTTCGCGACGTCAGCCTCCGGGAATATGTGCATCATCGTGGCCACGGACTACTTAACGCGCTATGCCGAGACAAAGGCCCTTCCCCGTGGAACCGCTGCAGAGGTCGCTAATTTTTTCCTGAGCAACATCGTCCGCCGACATGGTGCGCCTGCCATCGTGTTGACCGATAGAGGCACCTCTTTCACAGCCGAATTCCTGCAAGAAGTCTTACGCCTAACGCACACTACTCACCGCAAGACGACCGCCTATCACGCCCAAACGAATGGCCTTACTGAGCGTCTTAACCGAACCTTAGCTGACATGTTGTCTATGTATGTGGACCTGAACCATAAGACATGGGATGAAATTCTCTCGTATGCGGCATTCGCTTATAGTACAGCTGTGCAGGAAACGACGCGATTTACGCCGTTTGAGCTTGTGTTTGGCCGCCCAGTCACGACAACCCTCGACACAATGCTCCCTGTCGACAACGGCATGATAACCGGCACCGAAATTGACGACATCAAGCAGAAAGCGGAAGAGGCCCATCAGCTCGCTAGATTCCGCATTCGCAAGCAGCAGGAAACGGACGCTCGACAATACAACTTGCGACGACGACTCGTGGAATACCGACCCGGCGATCTCGTTTGGGTGTGGACGCCTATTCGCCGCCGCGGGCTTTCAGAGAAGCTACTTCGGCGCTACTTCGGGCCCTATAAAGTTATCCGCCGTGTATCAGACGTCAACTACGAGGTTCTACCAGAGAGCGAGGCACCTATTTCCCCTAGACGGCGGCCACATGCTGAAGTCGTTCACGTGGTGCGCCTTAAACCGTACTATGCCCGGACATTTGACACTACCAGTTGACCTGCTGTGCATGCATTTATTTTTTTTTCCTTGTTCCGGTCCCCGTCTTGTGAACCTGCGTTTCCTCCCCCGTCCGTTTGTTCTGTGAACTTCTTTTGTTCCCTCGTGCCCGGCGTGCTAACGGCATCGGGTCGATGCCTACCGGAAGGCGGGAGTAATGAAACATGTTTGAGTATTACGCATTGACTGGAAACTGACGTCACGCATCAGCGAACAAGTGAAAGGCAAGGAAGAAGACGACGAGTGGCACTAGAGGTAAAGAAGAGGAGGTAGACGACGTTCCAGCTCCGAGTCTACGAGCAGCGCATCATTTCTGGGCACAAGTTCACCTTCTAAATAAACCTTTTTCCAGTCCTCATTCGCAACCATCGTTACAATATATATATATATATATATATATATATATATATATATATATATATATATATATATATACAGCAAGATAGGTCGGCAGTCTACAACGCCAAAGGAGGCATAGGGGTGTTGTTAGGCTCTTTTTTGCTACGGTTAGTGAGGTTACGATGGTTTTACACATAAGTAAAGAAGAAAGAAAGAAAGAAAAACACGCGCCCAGAGTAGGGACTGAACCCACGCCTTTCGATTTGATCTGGAGTGCCTTAGCAATTCGGCTGTCTGGGTGACTGTGTGCTCTTTCCCTTTCTAGGGTATTTATATTTACTACAACTGTATCTGACGCTTGAGGGTGGTAGCCAGCGCCACTCTGACTTCACGGGGAGAAGGGGACCTTCTTTTCCACCCCCGGGGCGTGACTCGAACGTGTACAGCCTGTCATGAGCGGGTAACTGGCGGGAAGAGCTCTTATGCTACCTTGGCATCAAGGATGCCACAACCGAGACCCTCGCTAGGCTTTCGAGGAATGATATAGTTAGGAAATGAGGGGCTCGTTGAGAAAATACAGAAAAATAGGTCGGCAGTCTACGACGCCAAAGGAGGCATAGGGATGTTGTTAGGCTCTTTTTTTACTATGGTTAGTGAGGTTAAGAATTTTCTTAAATATAAGTAAGGAAAAAAGAAAGAAAGAAAGAAAGAAAAACACGCGCCCAGAGTGGAGACCAAACCCACGCCTTCCTTTCGATTTGATCTGGAGTGCCTTACCAATTCGCCTATCTGGGTGACTGTGTGCTCTTTCACTTTCTGGGGTATTTATATTTACTACAACGGTATCTGACTCTTGGGGGTGGTAGCCAGCGCCACTCTGACTTCACTAGGAGAAGGGGACCTTCTTTTCAACCCCCGGGGCGTGACTCGAACGTGTAGAGCCTGTCACGAGCGGGTTACTGGCGGGAAGCCCTCTTATGCTACCTTGGCATCAAGGCTGCCAGAACCGAGACCCTCGCTAGGCTTTCGCGGAATGATTTAGTTAGGAAACGAGGGGCTATTTAGGAAATACCGAAAGATAGGTCGGCAGTCTACGACGCCAAAGGAGGCATAGGGTTGTTGTTAGGCTCTTTTTCTTACTACGGTTAGTGAGGTTAAGATTTTTTGAAATATAAGTAAAGAAGAAAGAAAAGTCCCCCGCATTTCCCCGAGGGGGAGAATTTGAAAGTGCGAATGCACGGTTGTCGGCCCGCTTGCGGCGCTTGCGCTCGGCACCCGCAACCCACCGCCTCGCCGCCTTCTCTTCCATCTCTTCCATCGGGTTTGTAGTATCACGTGTACACCACGCAGTTATCAAGCCGCTATAACGCCGCTGAGTCGCAAACGCAACGCCGCTGATGACGTAGTTTGAATGCGTTAAAGATATAAGGAGCGTTCCCAAGTCTGAAATCAGCGTGGCTTCCGTGGCTTAGTCGGTAGAGCGTCGCGCTGCGGCCGCACCGTCCTCGGATCGAAACGGGGCGCCGGATGCTTTTAATTTTTTATACAGAGTAGTGGCCTGGCTGGCGCGCCGAGAGAGGGTGTTGGGAGCTGGAGAGTAGGCGAGGGGGGAGAGGGGGCGCTACGCGAGCGCCCTCACGCGTCGGAAATCCGGCGCCGTTGCTAGGCACGCTAGCTAGCTCCGTTGCTAGGCTGCGGACGGACGGACGGCGGTGGACGCGTGATTCAGGGTCGCTTAAGAAGTGCATTCGCACTTAAAAGAAAAACACGTGCCCAGAGTGGGGACTGAACCCACGACTTTTGATTTGATCTGGAGTGCCTCACCAATTCGGCTATCTGGGCGACTGCGTGCTCTTTCACTTTCTGGGGTATTCATATTTACTACAACGGTATCTGACGATTGAGGGTGGTAGCCAGCGCCACTCTGACTTCACGGGGAGAAGGGGACCTTCTTTTCAACCCCTGGGGCATTACTCGAACGTGTACAGCCTGTCATGAGCGGGTAGCTGGCGGGGAGCCCTCTTATGCTACCTTGGCATCAAGGCTGCCAGAACCGAAACCCTCGAGTCAGAAATTCTGGCCAGAAAAACCGATGCCAGAAATTCTGCTGGCGGCGATTAGCTTGCAGATTGTCAGGGCGCTGGCATATCGCCCGCATCTCTGCAATGGTGGTGGGAATCGCCAGGCATTGAAATCGAAACAGGCCACTCCTTTCATGATGCGTCGTACCTTATGCGCCTCTGGCATCTTTGTAAGCTCGATGACACAGCACAACTGCGTCTTCTACGTACAATGCGTACGTTCCCTCCGGGTGCTGTATGCGGGCGTCCATTTTCTTTTTCGCTCCAGCCGCGCGAGCAGAGGATGTGCCGAAAATCTCACGCAGTTGCTGAGTCAAGCTGCTGCAATCAGATTCCCACCCTATTATTGCGGTACCAGTTCTCGGCCACCGCCTTCAGAAGAAACCAACGTTCTGTTGCTTGAACGTGTCGTCCCAGTGAATGAAAGAGCTTCCCTGTCGTACTGATCGAGCCATTCGTCAACGTTTTCACCACAGAGGCCACCGAAAAACAGAGGATCGCGATCGCGAGTGGTGATAGTAAGGGTGGGCTGGACAGGAGATGCTGCGTTGATAGCACTACGGCTGCTGTCGTGGTCCATGGTGCAGGTTGCTGGCGTCAAGCGCCGACCCAATCGTAGCTCCAGCGGTGCGACCGAGAGGTAGACGTCGGGATCAAAAGCACCCTCCACCACTTGAGAGAGCGACGTACGAGATCTCGGAAATGAAGTTTAAAGTTCTGCTCAGACCGAACGTTCCCGGCAGCGCGAGTCCAACGACGATGATGGTGATTACTTACAGATAGTAACGGTGATCGGGAATGAGTACAAGAGATTGGGAAGCGTACCCCGGTGCTCACAATGACCAGAATAGTGACAGTATCGCCTGCACGGCGTTCCACATAAATGAAATCTCACGAATAATCACAATGAATATATATATATATATATATATATATATATATATATATATATATATATATATATATATATATATATATATATATATATATATATATATATATATATATATATATATATATATATAAATATATATATATATATATATATAAATATATATATATATATATATATATATATATATATATATCGTGGGAAAATATTTCTTGGACACCGGAAAGTCGTAGCAAAAAAGAAAAACACTTCGAAACGTTTCGGCCGAGGGGTCGGCCTTCGTCAGAATAACAGCAGCGGCTGTAGTCACACAGCATTTTAAGGTGATCGTTGCAAGGTCACGTGAGGGGATGACAAAATAAACAATTCAAATGCAATATACCGAGGCCCCATCCGACAATCTTTTCAGATGAATACAACATAATAATAAGTCCGGCACGTGCACTATAGGAAATCAGCAATGTCAAGCACACAGGCGTACCAAGCGTAAGCGTCTTTTTGGACCCCCCTACTCAAAGAGATAAATGCCTGGATTTATATATCACCGCCGTTCAACGGGATGTTCTAGAAGTTTATCGTAAACAAGCCCACTTTAAGAGAAACCTTTCAGCAAAAGAAATGTCGGCAATGCAGGACCTTAAATCCCGTGACGATATTATTGTCAAGCCAGCCGATAAAAGTGGCGCAATTGTACTACTGAACAAAGTTGATTATGACCGCGAAGCGTCCAGACAACTTGGTGATAGCTCGTTTTACAAGCGGCTTGATGAGGACCCCATTGCGAATTTTAAATCTGGTATTACGAGTAAACTAACAGACCTGGTTGAAAAGCATGAAATTCCGCCTTCCGCCCTGCAATCACTTATCCCACTGAGCCTTGTCGCGGGTCGTTTTTACCTTCTTCCAAAAATCCATAAGGCAAGATTTGGGTACAGTTACAGAACTAATCTCGCAATTTGTGGATACTGTGATTAACCAGATTCATCCTTCATATCCATCTTATATCAAAGATACTACCCACTTTTTATCAGATATTGTCGGTCTTTCTGTTCCCCCTGATTCACTACTGGTTACTTTAAATGTGGCATCCCTTTACATCAATATCCAGCATGCAGACGGTATACTGCATGCCTACAATGAGTCGATCGGCGAAAAAGTAATTGGTAGTACCACTTTGGTGACCCTTTTAAAATTGACACTAGAATTTAACAACTTTGAACCCAATGGCATCCATTACCTTCAAATTAACGGAACCTCAAGGCGCACACCCATCAGCCCTAATCATGCGAATATTTTCATGGGTATACTCCAAAACGAATTTTTGGCCAGCCGTACGCTGAAACCATTCTACTACAGGCGGTTCATTGAAGACATCTTCATGATTTTGCAGCACGGGGAAGCTGAGCTGTTATCTTTTATTGACGAGTTTAATAACGCTCATCCATCCATTTCTTTTAGCTATACCTATTCGGACCAAATGACCAACTTTCTGGTTGTAACTTTGACTGTGTGTGATGGTCAACTGACTACAAATGTTTATAGGAAGCCTACTGATAAACAGCACTACCTACATTTCAATAGTTATCATGTAAAGCACTGCAAAACCAGCATACCCTATAGTCAGGCGCTTCGATTTAAAACAATTTGTTCTGAACATGCTGATTTTAATTCAAATTGCGCCCAACTACGTAGTGCATTAATTAAGCAGAAGTACCCAAACGAGATTATCGACGATGCCATAAGCGTGCTGATAGCCATTACCGAAAAGGACTTTTATGCCGCAAAACAAGACAGCCGGTTTATTCCCATACAAACCTGATTCTCACATTTTCCGCGCCTGCAGCAAAATGTAAATGCTGTTCTAAAAAAGCACCATCACATACTCTTACGGAGCGAGCGATTAAAATCAATATTCCAAGAACCACCCCGCGTAACGTACAGAAGATCGCAAAATTTACGTGACCTGCTTACATCCTCCAAAAACAAACGTAAAGTGCCCACTGGCTGCCCCCCTTGACACAAACTGTGTTCCAAGGTGTGCAATCATATGACTACATCCATAAGCGCAAGCAGCACAGCATCTGACTTCAGAGTAAAGATAAATGGGAACTATACTTGCGACACGACGAACGTGGTTTGTCTACTTGAATGCGATATCTGTAACATGCAGTATGTTGGAGAGAACAAGAACCCCCTTCCGGCAGTGGTTCAACAAACACAAGGCTCATACCTCTACACTACCTCACCTTCCGATATCAAAGCATGCCAGTGTCGCGGGCCACTGATTTGACCATATCAAAGCAACGATACTTCAATCTGGCGTCCGTACGCATCATGACAGGGAAGTCCGCGAATCCTTTCTTATATATAAATTCGATACAATAGCACGTGGTTTAAATGAAAGCGCAGGGAAACTTAGTTGCTTGCATCAGTGACTGTAATCAATATTGTTATCGACTTCTCTCTCCCCCTAATTTTTGTGCGCGTGTGTGCTTGACATTGCTGATTTCCTATACTGCACGTGCCGGACTTATTATTATGTTGTATTCACCCGAAAAGATTGTAGCATGATCACCTTTATATGCTGTGTGACTACACCGCTGCTGTTATTCTGACGAAGGCCGGCCCCTCGGCCGAAACGTTAAACCTTTTCTTTCTTTTTCGACGTGTTTTTCTTTTTTCTTTTTTGCTACGACTTGCCGGTGTCCAAGAAATATTTTCCTGCAATATATATATATATATATATATATATATATATATATATATATATATATATATATATATATATATATATACATATATGCGTGTGTGTGTGTGTCATGATTAAGGGGGCAATCCCCCCTTGGGAATAAAGATGACGCGTCATAACGGAGCCAGAGGCCGACGAAGAAGGAGAACGCAAATTTCCCGCGAAGAGGGCAGAGTAATGACGAGGTGACGCGATCGAGGCACGTGGAGAAATAACCAATGTGGTGGTGACCCGTGCGGCGCACACAGGCACAGCGAATACAACAGTGCCGCGACGGCCGGGCAAAGGCTATTTAATCCCGGAGCACAGGCCGGGAGAGAGTGAGATCAGAACAACGCCACAGCAGGAAGGTCAGGTGGCACGAGTCCGAGGAACAAGCCGGCGGTACGAGGCCACGCCATCGACCAGAGTCACGTCAGCCTGGGCCGGAGTGGTCCGACGTGGCATCGACTCCTACTTCTGCGTCGTACCACCAACCTGCCCTTTGGTGGCCACAGCGGTGACGGTCGGGCGCCTGCGTACAGCCAGCACGCACCGTCAACTAACGCCCTGGCGGTCCCCACGCGGCGACGTTCCCGGAGCTCCCCGGTGCTACCTGATTCCAAGGCGACGACCCCGAGGCCAGGGGTTGCTTCCTGCTACGAGGGCTACCACGAGGGGTAGCTGAAAAGCGGTACACCGTGTGACTACCACGCACAACTACATCGGTACCACCACCACCGGCACCGCTGCAGGTGACAACGACGACTACCAGCGTGTCACGGCCACGCAATGGGTACGACACATCAGCGCCAGAGACAGCGGTAGGCCCGTCCGCTAGGGACTTGGTATTATAGGACCATTGTTGTTACGATTGTTAACAAGGACGCGTCATAGACTGGAACTAGGGCGGTTTGCTTTATTAAGGGACTTCATTGTAGTGACTCGTGGTTTGGTTTTTAAAGCAAAGCTTTTTACCTCTACCCCCAAGGGTTCTTTCGCGACCGTTGGTGTCACCAGAAAATTCCAGCGAACAAATAAAAGAATTTACTGGCACCGCCGGGAATCGAACGTGGAACTAATAGACTAAGAAAGCAAGAGCCCGTTGTCTTACCGATTTAGCTACGAGCCCACGCGAAGACGGGGTAGACAGGTGGTGGACTCACCAAGCACATCTACGGGTATAACCCCTGCGTTCCCGCTGCATGCCACGTGAAAGTGTCACGCGGCCAGTCACGCCCGTCTAGCGGCCCTGTGCGCACCTTGATCATGTGCTAAGAGTTACAAAAATTAAAGGAAGCTAATACCAATGTATGGTATCTCACTTCTAGTACGCCAATGGGCTAAAGCCTGTGGCCTGCAGTGTTCACGTAAAAAATCACAGCTCCTTGTCGTCCGCCCTAACGCCAAATCAAGGAATACTTTCAAATACTCCTTGATGGCCAGGCCATCACTCCAAGCCCCAGCATCAAGATCCTGGGCCTACATCTCGAGGCTAACACCAAACGTGACGTCTCCTTGCAGCGCCTCAAAAACAGCATTAATCAAATCATACACATAATCAGGCGAGTTGCCACCAAGAAGGGAGGCCTAAAGGAATCCGGTACCTTCCGATTAATTCAAGCTTTTGTCCTCTCGAGGGTCACTTACGTCAACCCCCTGTCTTCTTCTCAACAAGGAAGACATAGAGATGCTTTATATAATGATTAGAAAGGCGGTCGAGCAGGCCATTGGTCTTCTCATGAGTCCGTCCACACAGAGGCGGCTTAGATCGGGGCTCCACAACACGGTGGAAGAGCTGATAGAAGGCCATCTTTCTAACCATAAGGTCCGACTCAGAACTGCGATGGGTAACCGCATGCTTCACCAGATTGGCTGGGCAGTCCAGAATGTCACTCCGCTTGACCTACTCCCAGACGCTTGGCGACTAAAACTAAAGATGCTCCCTTTGCTTATAAATATGAACCCCTCACATGACGAGGGTCACCGAAAAGCACAGGCTCAAGCGCTAAACACCACCCTCGATGGGAATCATGCAGTTATCTACACAGACGCCTCCAAACATCGAGGGCAGCGATACGCCATTATCGTGGCTACTTTCAGAACCAACCTCCTTGCGTGTACCTCTCTTAGGACCAAAGAAATGACGGCAGCAGAAGAGGCAGCCATCACCTTTGGTCTCACTCAAGCAGGGGTTCGGAGGGTAGTCACCGATTCCCAGCAAGCCTACTGGAATTACCAGTCGGGTTGGGTGTCCTGACCTGCACTGCGCGTGCTAAAAAACCACTCCCCAAACGGTTCCATTCAGCTCATCTGGACACCCCCTCACGCTTCAATGGAGGGCAACAAATACGCCCACCCAACAAGCCTGCGCTTTTACCTCCCGTGCTATGGAGCTGCACGAGGACAGACACCCGCTTGTCACATTCAGGGAGATAACCCAGCATCATCGCCTTCTGAGACAGACCTACGTACCTTCGCCTTACCCTGACCTTTCCAGAGAACAACAAGCTACCGTACGGCTCATACAATCCGGGGTGCACAGCCTACACGTCTTCACTTAATGCATCCGAATCGCTATGACACTGAATGTAAATTTTGCTCAGAAGTAGGAACACTCCGCCCCGTAATCGGGGTGTGCGACTTTAGCCCTGAGCACCCTCCTCTCTTTCCGTCAACTACCCAACAAGAGCAATGGGAGATGCTGCTGTCTAGGCCCTCTCTACCTACCCAGCTTCAGCGGGTGGACAGAACGCAGGCCGCGTGGACTGCGTATGGGCCCCACAGAAGGAGGCTGAACTCTGCACTTCCCAGGGCTGTACTCTGGGCCTTTCAGAAATCTGAACAGAAGTATTTCTTCCTGCTCGTCCTCCTTCTCTGCCGCAAATCTCATCGCCTCCGTCCGCGGCGCTGAGACGGAGAAGTCAGATAGTCTAACACCGGGTTGGAGCTTTAATTTCATAAAAAAAAGTTTCCGCTCTTTTGCTACACCAATACAACTCAACCAAACACGTCCATGCACCATGCATTGATTTAACCTTATCAAGAATATCTCTCTGAAGTAAGAAATGGTGTGGTTAAGTGCATTTCACTTCTCTCTGGTTTTACTATTTGTAGAGTGATGTGAGTGAATTTAAGTGACGTCGCATGGATAATCGTTATGGGTGCCGTTTACAGCTTTACTTTACAACCACATTCACGGGGTGGATGGGCGCGATTTTTTGTTAGGGATTAGTATTTAAGAATTCCTTTGGTTGAGTTCTTTGTTTGCTGTGTTGTTTATTTTGCTTAGGAGTTGTAGTTGTGCATAATAAATGTGTGCTGGGGTAAATGGGCCAACGATTCTCCTGT